>NW_008706931.1:90596-235111 GCF_000327385.1 Lottia gigantea
AACACATGAATAACAGACAAAACCAAAATCTTTATTTTATTACCTTAACAAGTCTCTACACCGAAAAAATCTGATCAAGAGTTGTTTGAAAGTTAAGAATTTAATCTTTAGAAGTAGTAAGTTTAAAATCATAACTTATTGTTTGATATAGTAGAATGAAGTTCAATTGAAAAGTCCAGCTTAGTTTGAGTGCTTTGTTTCCATTTTAAAACACCCTCCAAAAAAAATTACCAAAGTGGTGCTTGCTGTGACAAACCAATTAAAATTCATTCTAAGCATTCTTCCATTCCTTTATATCAGAATTAACATGGACAGTTATTAAAGCTTATTGCACGAGTTAACTCGAATAATATATAACTGAATGAATCAAGATTCTATATGGTTATTTCTTAAGACAGGCAGAAGTAAAGTTAAGATTTCATTTTTCAAGAATGTAAATTGTTTGAAAAATGCCACGAATTTGTAAAATTACCGTTCGAGTTATGAAAACAATTTTTCTTTAATTATAATTAAGGTGGTAAGATTTTTGTAAAATTGTTTTTTTTCTCCATTTGTTTGTTTTTTTTTAAACATAATTACATTCTTGAAATCTTAAGAAAGAAAATAACCAAAATACTTTTTTGTTATAAAAATAAGTAAATTGTTCTGTGAATTAAAAATTGGAAATGAAAGGAGAGTAAAGACAAGTAGTGCTGGGATTGCCAATCATGTCAGGATACAATTTGTATCACAATATAAGGGATATGATACAATACATACTGCATTAATGTGTTAAAGTCAAAAGTAATACTTCTTACAACTTTGTGTGTAGGCTGCATGTTTGTCTGGTATGCCTAGTATTGTAAAGTATCGATACCTGACTATGCAATATGCGTATAGTGGCATGTTAATTGCGATTTATCGAGTTATCGATATATCTTGCCAGCACTAAAGACAAGAGACTGGAAGAGAAAGCGAAGATACATATATATTGATAGGGTGTATGTATATAATATATATATTTATAATATAGAAGAATATGTATCATTAACAAACAACAAGTTTCCATGGTAACAGATCAAACTGTGATCTGATTGGCTAAACAGTATTTATATACAATAATTTGAATACAAATAAAATACCAAACTAAAGTGATTGAAATTTTTTAAATTTTAACCTAGCATTCAGACAAAAGAAAAAGAATGAAAACTTAAATGATGTAGAAACAAAAAAAAATATTTTAAATTGAAAGCATGTTGTTCTCCAGTTTTCCAAAATAAAGAATCAAGTTATGAATCAATGCAAAATTTATAAAATACTTTTTTTTAGCTTTTTTTCTGAGAAATTTTTCTTCGCAAATCAAATTATATCCCAAAAGCTGAATTATCCATTTAAATGTTTATTTTTTTTTGATAAGATTTTGGAAAACTGGAAAAAAGCAATATAAATAAGCTAGAATGATACAAAAATGTAATGGAACAAAAAATTGTGCTTTATTAACATTTAATTAATGCTTTTTTTCTGAAATGTTCACAGATTAAAATGTCATTTAAAATCTTGATCACAATTAAAAGAATATCAACTCAAAAAAAAAAGTTCCATTGATATCTTCTGATGACCAACAATTTTAAAAAATTTAATTTTTTATCAATTTCTAACACTTTTGAACCTTAGTAGTATAGTCAAGCAAAAGCATTTGCACACTTTTGGATAAAATTCAAAACATTTGTATGAGCAGTAAACTTTATTTCAGGTTGGTAAAAGTAATCAATACAATTGTATGTTTTGAACAAAATTAACTTGTTTTGAAACTCTGATGTGCACTAATATATTTGCTCTATTATTGCTATATGGATTTGGGGCCTTTTTTTTAGAAGATTTTCTGTGCCTGAATAAGTTTTCTTGCTTTTTCCTAATCCATTTATTTTGTTCTTGAATAAAAATTGTGATGCCATTTTAGCTTGGACATTCGACTTAACATGATGAAAACTTCAGAAATAAGCATTAAAATATAAACATATATGAACAAAGAAAAATGAATAAATAAGGATGAGCCAATCCATTTTATTTCATATGAATTTTTGTAAAAACTAACCGTTTTCAAGAAAACTAAAATTAAAGTGTGTATACCAGATCTCTTTTTAAGTATCTAGGTCAGATTATTTGAAAGTTGTAACCACGGAAATCAGTTGAAATGAAAACCAGTTGAAATGAAAACTGCAATCATTTCATTGGTTGAGTGGAAAACTAAGAAAAGTCAATTTTTATGACAATTGCCACAAAAATAATGAAGATCTGTTTAATAAATTAGCATGAAACAGTATATTTTGGTGAAAACAGTTGTTTTTAAGTGCAAAAAGAGATCATGATTTGAAATGAACAGAATCATAATGGCACAGTACTTTCTTAGTATGCGCTGAATCTTAAATGATAAATTATTGAAATAACAAATATGTCTAAATTCAAGCAAACCTATCGCAAACAAAACATTGAATCAACAAACATTTTTTCACCTTGAATAAATTCTTATTTACATGTATTTTACATTGAAACCAAGAAGAAAGAGTAACCACTGATTTATGTACAAATTAGGCAAATAGAACCATAATTAATGTGAGGTCGCAACTTTACAAAGACAATATTTTCTGTAAATTATTCCTTCATCATAACATCTAGCAAAGATATACTTTTTGCACGATTCAAAATTTAAACAGGAGCAGTCCACTTTATTTTCTTTGTTAATGATCATCTTCACTGTTTCAATTATTATTCATACAGTTACTTAGAAATAAAATAAACTGCTTTTGTTTAAATTTTGAATTGTACCTGAATGTGCACAGTATCTTTGCTCGACAATGCAATTAATTGTGGATATATGCTCACAAGGAATTTTAATCTAAATTTTAAGATGAACCAAATTTTAAGGATTCAAAGCTTCCAAAAATAAAGTTGTGATTACCATATACATATTTAGAAAGGTAAAATTTATGGCTTTTCTCTGAAAATGTTATAATAACCACCACAGTCCACATCAATATATTACGATTTTGAATGTTATGTTTTTACTTGGATGGTTCCATGATTACATTAAAGCATATCCACAATTACTTGCATTATGTTCGTGTATAAATCAAAATTCCAGCTATAAATTAATCTAAGCGCAGTTTTCAGATAGATTGATGATGTGCGAGATGGTATTTATTGTGCAAGGGAGAATATATACTGAGGTTTCAAATACTGAATCTTTGGTTTTCCAAAAATTGGACACGAAAAAGAAGCTTCTGTAGAACATACAACGCATAAGTTGTGCAATTTAAGATATTAAGAGACAATTTATATAATCTTTAATTTTTATCCTCTATTGACTATGATGGACAGTTATTTCATAGCAACTATAAATTCAAACCATTTTGAGATATTGAGAGACAAATTAATGGAACCCTAACTTTAATCATTATTCTTATTTCTACTGGCTTTTTGGAGCCACTGAAATTTTGTATACAAGACCCCAATTTTAGGAATCATTTTGAATTCCAGAGACTTTCACCTTAAAGATATTCCAGAGAAAAATAGAAGAGCACCTAACACACATTTACCCATTCATTGAAAAAAAAAAAATAAACAGACAAAACAAGTACGACACAAACATAAACAGATTATTTGTCAACAAAAATAGCAACAAAGCATTATTTCTATTCCCTACACCAACGCATTGAATAATTTCATGGCCATTATTATTATTATTATTATCATAGTAACATTCAAATTTGATATTCATTTTTGGCAAGTTATGAAAATCTGGTCTAATCAATGAATGACTGTACAGTTATCTTATATAGCTTGGGAATTAAGGTCTAAAACTGAATTAGTTTACCGAGACTGATCAAAAAATGCAGAAAATATTCACTAGATTTTACAAGACAAAGCATTTTCATGGAATACTATAGCTGTTGCTTATACAACAACTACTATGAAATACCCAAAGTTTCTAATATATTCATGTAAAGTTGAAACAGTTTGTGTTTAATCTGCCTATTCACAGCATGCTGAAATGATATGCAATGAGATGGTAAAAGTAATATTTTTTTAATGAAAAGTGTAAAAATTGGAAAAGTTTTAATCAAGTTGTCTGTAATTGAATAAAACAGCCAAACAATGAAACACCAAAAATCAATTTTGTCATCTACAAATAGACGTCTGCCAGTGAAACAGAAGCAATCGATTAATTTCCAAGCTATACAAGGTAACTGATAAAACAAATTAATCATAAATAACACAGTATCACATTATTTCACATTCCACAGTAGATTCTGCCTGCTTCATTGGAATTAAATTTTGGATACAAAGACGTTGGCAATTTTACGACACAAAAAATTACAATCCATCATTTAATAAGAAAAATAAAAATAAATATATGCATTTTTAAATTTGAACAATTATATTTAAACATTTGTAATACTAACTGCAAGCTTTTTTTTTATCAATTCCAATACCACACATTTGATTCTGGAAGTCAACGTCTACAATGCTGACTTGATTATCCAGCTCCTTCCATCGCTACATATCATCCTATATAATATTTACAGAAAACACATGCAGCAATCCCAATTTCTGAGTTCAACTATCTAACTCTATTCCTAATCCTTCTTCCAAAGCACTTAGAAATATATTTCATAGGTTTTTGTATTTTTCATAATCATTAAATTCTCACAAAGTCCATTCGTAGGTATTTCTACAACTAATGGTTTAAATCACACATTTTTATTGGTTTTTAAGTCAGTTTCATTCCATAAGGTTTTGAGGTGTCTCTTATGGCAATCTTATCATTATATCAATCACAAACGAATCTGCTTAAAACAGTTCATTGCATAAAAAAAAACAAACGCACAAACTGATCAATGCGTTATGACATTGCAGTACACACAGTAAGTCGTCTTGAGTGAAGTCGAGTTTAGAAATGCTGTTTTCTGCCAACGCCTGACTGCTTTCATCACTGGATAGGTTTCTATATACCCACAATGCACTGCTTGGCGGAGATCATTCAATAATTAAATTCAAATCTTGATGGAAATATTAAACATAGCCCAACCAGTACATCATAAAAATTATGTCGATCATATCCTTTTATGCCATTATAAAAACTGTCCACACAGTTTCAGTTTTTTTTGTTTATCTTGAAGTAAAATTATCAACCACCTTATCTTTTTAGAAAAGACAAATTTGTTTTGCATCAATGAGTCATGAAAGTGTGCAATAATAAGACTAGTTAAATCAAAGACACTGTCCTTCACTTGGCTGACACCTTCACAGAGTCTTTCGTTTCCCGTCGTCGTCCCACCCTGTTCTCTTTTGACCGCCTTCCATTATTATTGTTATTCTGATGTCGCTGTTCTTTGGGTTCCCAATCTTTGCGGATGTCTTGCGTGGTGGCTCTGGCACTTGCCGTTGCTGTTTTGATGGTTGACTGCGATTGCTCACGTAATGTCTGCCCTCCTGATTTGGTGGCAGGGGGAGTTAGTGGAGGTTCATTCTCTTCTTTACCAGAGCTATCACTACTACCATTCTCTTGTTCGCGTTGTTGCTGTTGTTTACGCTGGACCATCTGAGCATAACTTAATTTAGTAGTTGTATTCTTATCATCTGATAATTGCTGAAAATATTTAAGCATACAAGTTATATTCCATGCATTTTTACCTTTCCCACATGAAGGCATTATTTAACTCAAGAAAGTCTAAATTCATTTCTGACAATATTTTAAACATAAAATGGAAAAAAATTTCTACAAAATGCTTAAAATGAAAATTGCGGCTTTGTTTGAATTAAAACAAAATGGCAACCAACACAAACATGAAATATTCTAATCAAAAATGCCTTATGCATGTAGAGCGTTCATGAGAACAGACCAAAAGACAATAAAACTTGACATCAAATACCATAATAAATACCAAATGTTTTTGACTTTATCAGGGAAAGTTAGATTTATGTGAGCATATAACTGAAATCTTACTGCACAAGATACTGTTGCTGTTTGAGGTTTAGTATGATGAACTGGTTGAGCAGCAGACGTAGTTGTATGTTGTTGTTGTTGTCTGATAGTTGTAGTTGCTGTTGATACTGTTGACGTTGATGTCACTGGAGCCGGTTCTGAAAGTTTTAAATCAATTGGACTGGTTGCTTTACTAACTCTGTAAACAGATAAAAATGAAAATGAATTAAATGGTTTGTGTCCTACTTTTCTGCAGTTAGAGGACAGAAATTCTAGAAACTGTGCGAGGAATGGACAAGGACTGTTCTTTTTCAATTTCCAAATGTCAAGGGATCTTTAAAGTGCACAGCCTAAAAAATCTCATCAGAATGACTAGATACCTTTTCCAAGGAATTCTATTGACTCATGCTAGGATTGAACTCTGGATCGTCAGGCAGGTTAGCCATTACAGCTCCCACAGTCAGATACAAAGTTGGGCATATAAAAATTCATCCATACTCAAAATTTGAAAAGCAAAGTTACTTGTGTGTGACTGGTTCTGTTGAGTCTAGTGGTGAAAGAGGTTCTGATTTGACTGGTACTGCTGTTGGTTCAGGTATATCTCTGGTTGGTGAGACTGATACAGCTATAGGGGCAGGAGATGGCTGAGGAGTGCTGTGAGTAATAATAGAGGTCTGTGTTTTACTGTCCCGCATGTGTGGTTTTGCCGTGCCTTTCACAACATCTGATATTTTAGTCTCGGGTAACTCACTGGAGGAAGAGTTATTCTGAAATAACAAGTTAAAAGAATTTGTGATGGAGGACAGTGAAACTCGCCACCTGTATTCAGCCAGACACCATTGTCATGTATAAATTACTTATCATACCACCCATCATACAGCATCCCACTTCAGCGTTTTGTGATGTAGCTGTCGCAAATACCTTTAGAACCACAGAGATCTGACAAAAAATTGGAAAAAGGCCCTTTTAACCTCTTTAACAGACCAGAACATTGAACTTACAGAGGAACCTGGTAGAGGAGGGAATGATTTGGACTCAAATTCAAACTGACTGTCAATACTACGACCATTAGTATATGAAGAATTTCTCTGAAATATACAAAATACAAATGAAAAAACATTGCTGGTTCGAGTCAGTGAGTTCTGAACAGGTTTTGTCTGTTCTAAATCTAGTCTTCAATCTAACTGTATGTATTTGGTTTGTCAGAATTTAACCTCTATTCCTTCTTGGTCATTTTGAATTCTATCTACACTGGTTTATTTGATGAACACAGTAGATATATGTAAAAGTTTAGGAATGTTGAAGAGACCATTAGTACAGTAATATTAATATACAACTATTAATGTTAACAATTAAACAATAATAAAACAACCAATGGAACAGATTGTAACAAAATGAACAGTTTTTAAGTATTGGGTTAATTTTAATGGCATGTTTGTTTCATGTTTCAATTATAACTACTTAAAGTTAAGTATATTTTCTTATTTTGATATTTTTTTTTTCAGAAAGCTCATAACCTCAAATTGGGATTTGTTTTCCCTGTTTCAAAGTTAAGGTTGTGAATAGTGGCTCAATGTTCACTTATTTTGGTAATTTTGGATTTCCACTGAATAAGAGTAAATATCAATTGTGAAATTATTAACCTTTTTACTCAAATTTTCATGTCCTACCTGCACTCTATCTTTTTAGGCTATCAGATTTCTTTATGGTTTCAAATACATTAAGAAAACACTTAAATTTCCAACTGAAAGGATTTTTGACATTTCATTGGAATCCATTAGAATAGACTTCTAAATCCAAAAGAATGTCATTAAGCAGGTCGAGAGGTCACCAGGAATAGATTAAGAAACAAACATGTCTAACACCACAATTTAGAACAATGCCAATGGCGTAGTATTAAGTAACAACAATCAAACAAGTCAACAATCATGCTGTCTCAGCCGCTTTTCTCATACCTTTTTCTCTTTGGCATTATGATCTATAGAATGATCTGTTCCATTGGTTAAAGGAGGACGCCGAAATGAATTCTAATAAAATAAAATGGAGAGTTGTATAATGGATAAAGGGACATTAACTATTTTGTACTAGCTGGGAAGCAGACATGATTTTTCAAACATATGCTGCATTCAATACCTGCTGTGAAAATAGTGTTTACGACTTTGAATATTGTTAACAAAGAACCCCACTGTAAGTTCCCACTATTACAAATGGTCAAGGTGAATGTTGTAGAAGTTGTGAAAATCAGTGTCAAAACAGTTTTCACAACTTTCTAAAGTAATACATATGAGAAAACCAAATATCAAAAGGAAATTTACAACATTAGCCCTTTAAACACAGTATCACAAGAAGTGTCAACTAAGGTTATACCTCTAAACCAGAAAGTAATGGAGTTTATGTAACAGTGTAAAATATCAAATTTTGAATGTAGCATAATATATTTTTCAATGTGCAACAATATAGTGGCTTATCCATCATAGAGAAGTAAAAGGAAACTTACGGGGGTTGAATTTCTGTTTATATTAGCACCATCATCATATCTACCTCTGTGTCCTTTATTAAAACCTCTAGTACTAAAATAGATCAAAAATATTTATCATATTATGTGAACAGAAAGAAATACATTTTTTTTACAAAGATAACTTAGGTTTTCAAGGATCCCTTTAAACCTCTATCACAGATCATCTCCACCCATTTACAGATGGATCAGTTGAAATGATGAGAAAAGATTACTTTAACATGTTGACTATGATTAGAACTTGTATCTGTAGTTTCCTAGGCCTTTACATTTAGAAGAATCAAATCCCCTTCTACTGATAATATCAACCAATCAGTAAAAATCCAATGGTCAGCCTAAAAACAAAGCACTCACAATCTAGGGTCTATTTTATTGCTAATCATATTAGCGTTGGCATCCATTCCGTGTGGTGGAACAGTCTGCTGGATAATATGAGACTGGTTGGTTGGATTATCCATACGTCTGGTATAACTACTATTAGTAGGAGCACCGTTCTCTAATCCTCGTGGACTCATTCTGGGTGCTGTGTTAAAATTACGTTCAGGTACAATCCTTCCTTCAGAACTACTCCTCTCTGTATTGACGTGACGATGTGGTTTTTGATTTCTGAAATGAAAGTTTTACATTACATTGTACTGGGTTTCCACTAAGGACCCCATTCCAACTATGCCTCCCAGCTTGTTTCTTTCCCTGAACCTACCTAAACCAGACATGAGAGTGTGCTAATAAAATATTGGCAGAACATGCCATAAAGATAAGGGGGAGATTTTTGGCTTTTGGAAAATCTCATGTCTGCTATACTCAATTTCCTAATCCGATTTAGGAAAACAGCTTTACAATCCCTTTAAAGCCAAATGCCATTAACCTTAAAAAAAAAAAACACCAGATGTTCCCAGAGAATAGACATAGATTTAATGACTTACTTATTTCTGAGATTAGGATTATGATTATAGATGTTACCATGGCGACCGGTAGAAGTAACTGAGTTGATATTTGTTGCAGAATAACCATTCATTGCCAACATCTAGAATTAAAAAAAAAATAATATGCACTGAAAACAAAAATCTATATTCTTTAAAGAAGAGCTTTACACTTACGGGCTTTCTGAATTTTAGCTCCTCTTATATATAAACGTTCAAATAAACACAGAATCATCTTTCAGTGGTAGAGTATTAAATATTTCTTACCTGTCCTGGATCTAGAAAGGGGGCAGTGGCTTGCGTCTGCCATGGGATGCTAACAGAGGGTTGAATTGGGTAGTAGAATGGCTGAAAATAAAGTTTCTAAATTAACCCTTTGAACATAGAACGTGAATAACATGAAAGTCATGTATCCTGAACTCAAAAAGAAATTTGCCACATTCCACAAAAAATCTTACTTTCATGATTGACCTAGGGCTGATATTTCTCGTGTAAATTTCAATTACAACAAATTATTACCCAAAGAATTCATGGAACAGGGTGCTAGAGTAGTATTCAATAAGATTGTGTTATTTAATATAATCCCTACCACAAAATCTCCCACTCTATCACAAATTGACAATATAAAAATGGCTATAGCTTACCGATTGACCATTAACATACTGTACCCTAGGCACAATGGGATAAGGTTGGGGATTAATAGGAAAGGTTGGCTGTTGTTCTGTAGGTGTGTATGTCGGTTTATTGAAACCATTACGAGGAGCTGGATACTGAGATCTTATCAATGGTTTTGCTTTTATTCTGGCCTGTAAAATACAATACAGCAACATTAAATATAAAATAACTAAGTATCCCTTTACATCTTTCCAACCTACAGACGTCTTGACTGAAAATTACATGTTGTGATATCAGTGTCCTTGATACAATTGAAAAGATTACAAAAACCACTTAAGACTACTTACAAACAAAAACAAGAGAAGGCTTCTCTTATAAAGCAGAACAAATGCTTTAAATTTCATTGAATTGCTTCCCCCAACTCCAAAAATATTTCCAACTTACCATGATGGGTTTACCCAGGAAATTCTGAACTTCCTCACGTAGATATTGATAGGCTTGTTGAGCATCTTCATCAGATTCAAATGTAACATACCAATTACTATTATGAGCAAATTCACAACTCACAAATTTGGGACAATTCTCTCCCTTGAATAGGTTCTTCACATCCTGAAATCAATTGAAATAAAATGGAGTGAAACTAATTGGGCCAATAAAGATGGGCCATGCAGTGTTTAATAAGGAATATTTTGTCAGGAAAACTGTAACATACTGGCTGGTTAAGGTTTAATGTCCCATTCAAATACAAGATACTTTTACTGGCAAAAGGGGGAAATGGGATTAAAAAAACAGAAGGCATTGTCTCGACCTGGAGGTACACTATGGGTCAAGAATAGCAGCCACACAATTGAAGAACAAAAGTAGTTCCAGAGCAATGAGAGGAGGAAATAAAATCTCATCCTACTTGTCTGCAATATGTTGAGTAATGCTGGAGAAATCAGTTCAGATTAAAAGTTATATTTTTATCAGTGTTTACTTCAGGTAAATGTTCTAATTCATACCTCAACGGGTGTTGTTTCTGGCACTTCTCTTAAAATAACTACACATCGACTGTGATTTGGTCTTACTTTCTCTCCCTTGTCATCTACTTGAACATTGACAGAATCTACAGAATACAAATTTACAAAAGACAATGTACAGTGACCGTTTACTCTCGCTGAATGGTCGAATATAGCAGCAGTAAGGATCCATATATTACAGTCTTGGGCTTAAAATTGACAATCCTCAAATCCTTTTAGAACTGAGAGTTCTCAATAATCAACATTTAATGCTGACACTGTCAATAATTAAAAGTAAGAAACAATTTCATTTTGAGGTAGGATATGAGGTAATAATATATGGTAAGCATTTTTATAGTATCAGAGGGAAAATTTGAATACAATTTTGCAAATAGAAGTCAAAAATGGTCAAGACAAATAGAAATCTTCTTTACAATATATGTAAATATTGTTTTTATGGTGTATGTATCTTACCTCTCAATACACTGATAATTAGATCTAAATCACTGGTTAATTTTTGCACTTGTGGAAATTTAGCTACTGTTGCTATAGGAACAAACATTTCTGTATCCATTTGAGATTTAAGATATGTATCGTGGATCAGATTTTCCCTGTAATAAAACATATTCCTGTTATAATATTTATTATAATACATAGTTTGTAATATTTGCCTGATAAAAATGGTCAAATTCACAGTTCTAAATGTGTCTGAAAAGCATAAATCACATAAATCATCAGTTTTCAATTAAAACAAAACAAAAGAAATACAAATTTTACTGGTCAATACCAGACTTTTTACAAAAACTTACCTCGAGAAGTAGTATTCCAGTTGAGTTTTAAGCATCTGTTTTAATTGATCTTCTGACACTGGTTCCATAGATACATTATCATCTGTTGATATTGTTGACACTATAAAATACAGAATAGATTGGAAATGATGTTATGTAAAGGTTTGAAAGTTCTAAGTAACTACTTGCTCTAGAACCCCTCAAAAGAACGAATGAGCAATATGGTCAGTAAAGTGTCACTTTGGACAGAAATATTCCATCTGATTATATATGAAAACTGTGACGTGTGTTAGGCCATTGATCATATCATACTCTATTACCACAAAAATTCTGACAGCCATTACTTTACAAGTGACCTTCAACTCTCAAACTTACAGACTACAAATAAAACGTCCTTATAGGATTCAGACAACAACTTGATTAACTTAACTTACAATATGTAAACCATGTTTATAACTACCTGAAGCACTGTCATTGATATTTTCTGGCGCCAACGTGAGAATTTCCATCGGGCCATCTTCAGGTACCATGGGTATAGGTGATATATCTGTAGGGACAAGGCCTGTTCCCACCATATCTTCCAATGTAAATTCATCTGTGACAAGGGGAATTGGGATAGTATCTTCTGTTGGGGGAGGGGTAGAGGGAATGATTCCCCCATCAGCATCTGTCACATGATCACCATTGGGTATCTCTATAAAGATTATTTTTAAAGACATGAGAGAGGTGTAAGAGAGGTGTTTCAAATAAAATAATACCTATGTATTGTTCTTGGATGGTTAGGAGATTGTGTATTGAGGAGAATGAAAGAGAGCATCGATTTACATCACTCTAATTTTCCGTCAGACATCTGTAATTCTTGCCATTCCACTAAAACTATGACCTAACTCTTGCAAAGGCCTTGGATATCATTTACAACTTTTGCAGAAGTGATTTTAACTTACATGTTTAATCATTTCTACTTCAGGAACCATGGACATGATGAAATGATAATAAACAATCCCTCGTTACAATCCCATTAATAAATTATAAATTTAAAGCAATTCTGTATACTTACGTTTAAGACTTTCGTCTAATAAACTGTCATCAAGTAAGGGAGGTGACTCCAGTGAATCAACTGGTGGTTGATCTGGGGAAGTGGGAGACTTACTCTCGAACACATTGGCATTTGGATTAAGTTTTAAACCTTGATTCCTCGAGGTAATCTGAAATGTACAACAAAATGTTCTATTACACTCAAATGTCTATAATCAGTTATAAACTTGGTTTGTCATGTTAAATCTGGCAATGTATTTTGTGTGTTTGCTACTTCCATAAATATGATAATCCTGTATCTTTAAACCTTTATAAAGATCAACAACTTTCCCTCGCTTCTTAAATCTATACTTTGTCAGGTACACAAGTACCGGTGAACTAAAATATCCAGCCTTGAACTAGAACAAATGTACAGGCTTACAAATGTGCAATTTTCCTAAATTATCTTTTAGGGACAACAAGGATTTTCAACACCTTACAATGAGTGCACAGTCTAACAAAACAAAATATAATGGAATCTAAATTCCAATTTTCCTGTACCTGTTTGGGCGAATTAGAAAGTCCAAAAACTTGCAGTGGGCAATGAGCAGTCAACATACAACACAAGTTGTTCGTTCATAAACAACTTTCATAAATATAAGTGCAGCAGATTTGTACAATATGGCTATTTCAGACTAGACCTTGAGTCAGCAATTTCTCTTGTTATTTATAATTATGTGGCGGGCAATTATCTAGAGTACACAACTAGAACGTACTGGTTTTATCCAACTAAACCATCCATGGATCTAGATCAAAGTGGTTTTATGGCACGCAAAGAAAGTTTAACCATGTCCTTACACAAGCATCCCAACAATTTAGTGGACAAAGTTACTTAACAGTAACTGTTTATAACTTGCACATGAGAATGAGATAATTCTATTTGCTTTACTGGCCCACCATATTTTATAATTCAAACCATGCAATGGATTTTGGGAGAGATTTTGCTAGGAAATCAGCATTAACCTGGTCTATTGTGATTTCCACCTAGAGGATCCTTAATGTGTAAGCTTACTGTCTGTGACATACAAGGGTCTTTGTTTATAGTCCTATGTAAAACTAGACACCATTTCAATGTCAGCCCCTTAGAATGTCAAGTTATTACGACTTTCGGCTTATATCTGACAATAAATAGCTGCCTTTCTTGTATCATTGAAGTTCGCAAATGCAGTGATTTGTTGGTTTGTTTGCTAGCAAATACAGCCAATCAGGGACATCAACACTTAGCTAATGTTTACAGCCTTTCTGTTGAGGGATAAAGAGGAGAAAATGTCAGAATACAAACTGTAAATATATGATACTATTATTGGTTCTGTGCATTATGTAAATGATAATTGGCATGAAATTACAGTAGTTGAACTTTCTAGATTCTAATGTTAGAATAATACATAATAACATTTCCATATTGTACAATAACAATCGAGTAAACACCTACGCACACTTTAAATTGGACATTATTTTCTTAATTTTGAAGTCTTTTTCTGCACAACCTTCAGAATAATCTTTCAAAAGGTTTCGTAACTAAGAGCATGAGTCACATAACTTTTTCTTTTTAAATATTTTTTCATGTAAATAAGTACATAACTCTGCCTTGACATCATGTAAATTAAAAAAGACATTTATTATAATACACAACTAACATCAAATTTGTGGCCAATGCTGAAGTCTGGACAAAGAGTCCCTTAGGGAAAAATACCCCCAATACTTCTCTAACGCTGGGTTGGAACACTTTCTTTTTGTGGCAGTGGAATAGCTCAATCAGTAGCGGGTTGGATTGTAGTCTGCAACGCATTTAGGTGCAGTGAGTTCGAAACCTCAAGGATAAGAAATATTCTGATTCCTGTACCAGTGCTTTACGAAATCACAGGATGATGGAAAAAAAAATAAAAAATAGTGCATAGCAACCAAGTTCAACAAATATTAAGAGAAAAACAAGTAAAGATGTTGTGATGAGAACTGCCTGACTCCATTACTAGTCAGAGGTCAATCAGATCAGTGGAAAGCCTGGACACATTCCTTCACAGGCTGAAGACAAACATGACCTAGTTTTTCATTCAGATGTCTGTAGTTAGTATTTGTGTAAACAATACAAGTCATTAGTCACTAAATTGCTATTACTAATAGTTAAATAATAAATTTACACGAAAGTAATGTCAAATCATCTTTATAAAGTTAAAGAAACCCTTCTAGAGCAGTATCATGCTGATAGTCTACTAGGATAAGTTAAAGAAATGAAATAGTCAGGAATCATCATAAGATGTGGCAAGATAAAGTTGAATTTATGTAGTCTGAGACTTCAATTGTACTCATGATTTATTTCTTTACGTAGAATAACAAAGTCAGATTATCTAAATTACTTAAATTAAGTCAGATTTCCAACCGGAAATTCTAGGTTTACATACTCAGATATCCGACCATAGAGTTAGGATAATATAGAGTAAAAAAGTCAGATATCCACATAGCACTTGGATATCCAAGCAGAGTAAGATATTACGGATATATCTCATGAAATAGAATAAATCAGATATCCAACTTCATAAATTATGTAATCAATAGACAATGCAAATGATTTCTTAAGCTAAGATCAGTTTTAACATGCTGCTTATTGTACCATAAGTAGTTTATAATAATAATAATGAAGTAATTAATTCAGATTTGTTATAAGTTAATAATACAATATGATAATCTGATAATCAACAGATTACACTGAATTAATAACTTATATTAATCTTCTTCCAATGACGACCATGAAAAATATTGAATTTTAAATGGCGCTTTCAGGAAGACTTTGATGAAAAATAATAGAAAACTGTTCAACTCCTACATTACCATCCTTGGTTACAAAACTAACCTTTCTCACGACGGTCTAAACCCAGCTCACGTTCCTTGTGGGTGGGTGAACAATCTAACGCTTGCCAATTTTTTGTGATTTTCTGTAAACGACTAATTTGAATTAAGATTGACCTGCAGAAAGTGCCGTAAGGAAGTCAGGAATATTGAAAAGAAGTTTACTAATTACATCACAATATGGCACTTTTCAGTACTGTAATATTGAAATAATTCAATCCCAAATACCTTTTGAACTGAGTAAACATAAACAAATTAACCAAGCAGATTTTATGATTTCTAAATGCTCTAGTCTATGACCAGTAAAAAACATCTTTAGAGACACACAAATTAAGAAGAACAGTCTTTTTTAAACTCAGGAGAGAAACCTGTTAAAATACAGAACAGAAATAACTTTCAATTTCATGTTTCCAGACAATTAATAGATAAAGAAACATTAAAAGCATGCCATTCAAAACTATTTTTAGATATATTCATTCACTTTTTTTTTCTTTTTTTTTTTAGATATATTCATTCATGCCATTTTTTTGTAGATAGTTTCATTCAGTCAAGCCATTTCAAACTATTTTTAGATATATTTATTCATTTAAGCCAATTAAAACAAAATTTACATACACTCATTCAAATGAAAACTATTTTATGAAATATTTAGTCATGTCATTTTAAACTATTTATGAAAACTATTCTTAGATTTTAGTTTGTTTTAATCACTCTGTCATGCCATTTCAAGCTAATTTTAAGATTCTTTCTTTCGGTCATGCAACTTAAAATCTATATTTATATAGTTCCATTCATCCATGCTAAACTGGAATATATTTATATTGTAAGAATACTTGTGGCTATTATTGTTATCTCAGGGTATTTATTATTTTCAGCTGACTAGAACTAACAGTTTTCCATTGAACATCGTCAAGCAAAGACATTTGTGCACATCTTGGTTCATTCAAAACATAAAAAACATGTTTATGGTTTGAATAATGCATGTGCTTAAAAGGTTTTCTTGTGTATCAGGGATAACATCATCGATTATCACTATTCCAATTTTAAATCAAATGACCATGGTTCTTGCAATATCACAAAAACTAGCGGTTGTCATAATCTTGCCATATTAAGTTGCTATCCCATAATGTGTCAATGTTTTTAAGAAATGGGTTCTTCTTTGATTGGTTAAAAATAGTCCCTAAAGTACGAGTGTAGTAGAAAACTTGTACTACAATGGAATCAGAAAACAAAAAAAGAAACTAAACTGTAATCTAAGTTTCATTAAATTGGACTGTATATATAGCTAATTCAAGTAAAATATTCTTTCATATCTAATTACATACCAGCACTAGTAGTTCAAAACATAGTATATCATATCTTGACAAATAACTTGAATAAATGATTTTAGAAGGTATTAGTATAATAACTGATAATTGATTGACTATCATGTTTTATAATCAGATCATATGACTTCAGACAGTTCCTGTTATGTTGCCATATCTCAACCTTTACAATTAGTCACATGCTGAGAGTATTTTTAATCAGTTAATACAACCATAACAGTTATTTAAAATAAACAAATTCCCAGATATAAATAGAATAGGCATGGTTTTTTAAATCAAGGATTGGTCAATCAATTCTTTCAGCAAGTAACATGATGGAATGGGAAACTTTGAGTTATTTTTCTGAACACTGGGATTGAACGCTGAACCTTCAGTTTAGCAAGCCAGCCCAGCTACAAACCCTCAAAAAGAGTTACTTTCATTCTTTATTATACTATAATGTTTATTTTATTGTACTATGTGAATGCTCTAAAGAGATTATTGATTAAATGACAAGGATTGAGTATTTAATTATGTGTAGTACTAATATTACTATAACCTGGTAGAATAATTATCTCGGTCAGTGGCTACAATACAACAGTACTGTTACATTACAATACCAACATTATCTCTTTCTATCAACAACATTTTTCTTCTAGTGACAGTTTCGTCACAATCCTGTCTCTACAGACTGACTAGTTAATTGGGCTTATTGCACATGATATTCCTTAGAAAAGGGATTATAAGGGGTTTTTAGTTAGTGAAGAAGGTAGGTTAGGAGACTACTTATGGCTTTCATTGTACCATTTCAATTTTAAATCAGATACATGTGATTAAATTAAGCATTTTATGACATAGCTATCACAAAAGCCTATTTTGCAATGTTTTTAATACGTCATAGACAGTTAAGCATTTTATAACTACAAATTTCACATATAACTGAAAATTTGAATGGAACAAACACATGCATAAAACATCTCTTTACAATACCCTAAATAATATTTTGTCGTTATAACTATATATATATAATAAATTACCTGTCTTATTTGACTTCGTTTAACACAGACAACACAAGAATTGGCAGAATAATAATAAACATCGCCTGGTAGCATTAAGGTAGGAATAACTGTATCCAACGTGTAGCTTGAACCAAAATCTTAGACAACAATTACTGTGATTGGAGCTCTCTGACAGACTTGCTGGATACGTGATTTATATTAGACACATGTATAAAACGAAACAGTGCCAGTGCTTGGATATTTAGAAACTTTCATACGTCTTCCCCTCCCTTGGTAGGTATGTAATTAAAGTCAGCCCAATCTATGCCAGCATCAAGGGATGACAGTACATCTGAGAGTAAATGTCGCCAATTGTCACACTCATAAAATATTCAGAGTTAATTACTCTTCTTCACTCAGACAGTTATTATTTTCATACAGTCTACACGCTTTATTTACTCAGTTTAAATTTTAATGTTGATATATTCCAGGTTTATTAGATAAACTACTACTCCAAATAGAAATTCCTTACAGTGAATCACTGGGAATAACACATGAGATGTTGGTTTAACTTATAAATCATCCATTTCATCCAATTCTACCAAATCAATCTGTTGCCAATGAGGGAAAACATAGAAATTATTGTAACAGATGACACAACCATATGGTCCTACTCTACAACTAATAATTATCACTTAAAAATCCACTATCAACTCAATTAGCCAAAATACACCACGAAAAATTCAACAAACACGCCATTTCCATGAAGAATACAAATCTTTGGCATAAAAGGCTGTTATATTAGCACAAAAATATGGCTAGAAATATGTGACTAGTATAAGGTATGTCACCATATGGTAATAATTGTCACCAGTAAGAGAATTTTCTAGACTAGAATTCTTGTCCAGCTATACCAACTCAAATATGGCTACTTCTGTTCTGGTCAGATGTCTACATGGCTCTGTCCACACATTAACAACATGTCGGCACCTCGTCCAAAAATATATTTCAATGGTTATTTGACAAGACTGGACCACAGTGGACGTTCCAAGACAAGATTGCAAGATTTAATGATATGTAGAGAGTTCCTACCAACTCTACAGTTCACTCCCACGCTACTGAATGTCAAATAGACACTGGATCAATACTGATTCACAATAAACACTCCGACTGTAGGAACAAGGTAACATGGATGCTAACGACAAACAACAAGTCACATCCGACTATTTCTCTTCAAAACAAATCTCCACATCTTCACACCTCCTTTAAACTTGTCACCGAGAGTTGTTAGCCAGCTAGCTTCAAAATACTTTTAAACCACAGCCTCGTTTTAACCACTATTGTCAAAGAGTAAATGTCCTCTACTCACAGAAAACACAGTTTAAACAAATCAAATACAGCCAGATTGAAATAAAAACTAAAGCAATAAATATATAAATTATAAAGTTATGAGACTAAAGAATGAAATATATGGGTATAAAGATACAATCAATACTGGAGATTGGATCAATTATTTAGCGCGATTAATACGTTACATATACTGAATATCTCAACCATATGTGACGGTTATTTCTAGTCTAGTCTGCTTAAAGCAGCCATTTTAACACCAGTATGTTTAGCTGTCAGTTTGACGACAGACATGTTTCCATGGCAACAAAATGGCAAATGTAGGTGGTTAAGAGGAAATTAGAAAAGATTTTCTCTACTTTATGAATTCTAACTATGTTATTTTCTTCCACATATTATACTCGACTAAAATAACCATTAGATATAACCCAAATCAGACATTGGCAAGCAAATAGTATTTTTGAATTATTCAAAGATATTGACATGCAAAAGGAATCAGGTTTTTTTTTTTCGTTTTAAGGGTATTAGCATGCAAATGGCATTTCTTAATTATTTCATGGTATTAATGAAATATTTAAAGGGATAGTGGCAAAATATTTTTTACCAATCATACTTTAAGTCTCAAAAAGGGAATTTTTAATCAGTAATAGTGTTCACAGCTCGCCTTGGAAATTTGAGCCTTCAAATATATGTGTGTCCACATATGTCTATGTTTGAAAGTTAAAAAGACTTGTCGTCTTTACTTGAGACACCTGTTTTTGGGTATATTTTAAGGCTTGGAAAAGCAAAGGGTATTTTTGGTATACTTAAGGGTTTTGACAAGCAAATGGTAAACATTGAATTATCTGAGGGTATTGGAAAGCAAATGTTTTTTTTTTGAAATAGCAAATTATTTTTGAAGTAAGCTGAGCCAGTGACAGTGTACTAGTTAATGTAGTCTGTGATGGTCTTCATGACCAGCCTTGAAGGGCTCTAGACGAGCAAAACCAGTTGGGCCGTGCACACCAGAACAAGGGTGTCCAAAAGGAAAGTTCTTTCTTTCTTAAATGAAATTTGTTTTATTGAAATATTTAAGGGTATTTGATATTTCTGTAATATTAAAGCAAATTCTTGAAAGGGAATTTTGTAGGTTATAAGAACTCAATTTTAATAATATGTCTTAAAAAGTTAAATTCCTTTTAAATAAGCACAAATTAAAAAAAAGTTTAACTATATATATTTGTAACGGCTCTCAAAACAATTACTTAAATGATTTTTATACATTGACTCAAATATATTATATTATAAGCTTAAGAATCCTAATGAATTTTAAATTTTCCAAAAAATTACTGTCGAAGGACTGAGTTATTCCTACATTATTCATACAAATTTGTATGTCCAAATAATCTGTCAAGTACTAGTTAACATTAGTTGTATTAAAACTAAGTCAATAGTGACACTTTAGAAGTTCAATGTCAGACTCAGGTTTGAATCAAGGTTATGTAAGAAGTATAAGGTATTGCGCAATTCAGACATTTCCATATTCTCTTTATTTTATATTATAAAACAATTTGGATTTTAACTGTGGGTGAAATCAGCAGTTTAGTTTTTCGTATTATTACATTAAAAATGGTAGATCCTTTTCACAGAAATTATTTCATTAACTTCATAGAAGTTACCCGGTCATTTTTTTGTTTGCCTCACAAAAAATCCAGCGTTAGCAGGCATGAATTTGATTGGTAAGTGGTGTCATCAAACAGGCGAATGTTCGAGAGTGCAGTCTTAAAGGGAAAGTTTGCACAGCATTTATGGGAGTAAATCGTAACTTGGTCTCAGAAACATCCATGAATTGTTCTGCTAAACTAACATTTTTGGTTTAACATTATCATTGAAGTCACAAGGTTTTTACACAAAAACGAAGTCATTCATAACTTTGAAAAGTGCAAAGCTGTTATTCTAAAATGTGAGCTGTACATTTTCAAATGCTGCCTCAAAAACAAACTGCTCCACAAAATTTTTATGCAATTTCGTCTCGTCTAATAATTTGGAATTTATCTGAGGAGGACCTAAGTGATACAATACTTTCTAAAGGAAGGATTATACACATGTTTTATTTTCAAAATTTTCCTCTACTGTTTGACCCATATCTTACAATTCAAATCGTAAAGTAAGAAATATTCTGATGCCACAGCCAGTGCTTCTGAAGGTAGGCCTTGTGTCAGCTTACAACCTCTGTTACTAATTTAGCATAAAATAATCTAGGTGTCAGAAAATGAAGTTAAGACTTTGAATTAAAGTGAAAAAAATCCAGCTGAAGGATTTCAACTAAAATAAGAAAACATAGCTTGGAAGAGTTAAGTGCCCTTAGATATATTGATTGACTTAAGATGACAAGTGTGTGTAGTTTATTAGCACGGCCAACACTGACTACATCTATAGTTACCTTCTGAATATTCTAATCACATGGATTATACCAGTCTTATCTCTTCTAACTGACTGTCAAACTGACATTTTATGTGGGTGTCACAACTATCCATTACACAGAAACCGAATCAAGGAAAAAGTTAAGAATTCAGAGAATGACAAGAATATCATGGCAAACTAAAAATGAATTTTTTGAAGCCGTTTTGAAGCTCCACTTCATTAGCATAAAATGATCTGAGGTTTCAGTAAAAAAAAAAGAAAATTTAGATAGATTGTGAAATTATGATGAAGTGAAATGATTTAAATGTGGAATGAAAATCTGTATTACTGTATTAACTGTGTTCCATTTGAAGTATCATACCAAAGCAAAAACCTAGAGTACAACTCACATTATATAACGCTATCAAATTCCATGGTATATTATGAGTTTTATTTGTACCAAATGAAAATTGTTTGAAGTATATATGTTTATTGAATGTCAAACATAATCCAGCAACAGAAATTCAAACAAAATGTAGACCTAATCTATTAAGAGCGAAAAATAAGTCAGTTTTTGCTTGTTTCTTATGCTAAAAGGTCCAAAATTAGTTGTTGTCTTAAAGTAGGAATTCAAGTACAAGTTATTTCCCTTTAATGACTGCCATCATTTATGAGCCAAACTAATTGGTCTGATAATCATGACAAGTTTTCATTGATTTCATGTAGCAGTTGGTAATTACATATATATGCACCACAGTAGCTATCACAGCTGGCTTGTGACTGGGTATTGATTACCAGATTGAGATTGCTCATCAATGGCAGACTATCGATTAATAATCAAAATATTTCAATTGAGAAACCCTTTAAATAAAGTTATTTCCAAATTTTAATTCTGATGCGATTATAATTTCAATCATCAATCATTCAATTTTTTAATGATTAAATGCTAAATTTTCTCTTGTGTACCAGTCATTAGATCAGTCATCTACAACAGTAGTACCAGTTCATGGACATTTATGATTAGAGAAAACTCTTAATTATATGCAATAAGAACTAAATCATATGATTAAGAATACATGAAATAACAATTTATCAAATAGTTTGATAGGATTGTAAGGTATGTTCAAGTTAAATTTGAACGATTACTGATTGATCTCATTAAGATATATAGATATGTGAATATTATCTTCTTTGTTTTTATTACATACCTTCAGGCTACCAACATCAAAACACATGGTAAAATATGGGATTCATACATTTTCTACTTCACCAAGCATCAGTACAGAGGATACCTTTGGCTTTACATTCAGAGCCCAAATTAAAAAGTATATAAGGTATTAGAACATGCTCTTACTATGAATCTTGAATAATCTGCATTATGAATTTTAACTCTTTTTAAAGGTTTTCTTTAATAGTTTTGTTAATTATTGAAAAATAAAATCACATTTTATAACAGCTATACATCAACAGCCACAGTCATTAAGATGTTAAGTTTTCATTCACACAATGCCAGCTGTAGCATTGATAATTGCCAAGAAAATCCTATAAATAAAATCAGATTAAATAATTTTCTGATTTTATACAATTGCGTTCATTTTCTGTTTTCTGATATGTTACTCTCCATTTTAATCTGGCAAGTTTTCTATTTAAGGCCCGTCCCAATAGTAGTGTTTCTAACCAATTAAAAAATGTCTTCTAGAACCTTTTTCTTGATAAAAAAAAAAATAGCCAAAGTAGAGCGCATTGACATGTAATGGCTAAAGATAAAAATTGTAAATATACTCAGACTGTTATGACAAGTAATATTCATTGCCCACTAATTGATTATAAGGCATATGGTCTTACAAATGCTGACTTTCACAATCCAAAAACTTTATCTACAAATTACAAATCGAAGTATTGAACACCTCATTGTATGAAAATTAAAAGAACAGTGTAAAAAAAGATAAAAAGGATATGTACAATACTTTCAAGGCTTCATTCATTCGTCCACTGTTAAACAGAGTAAGTCCGGTATACTCAAAAAGTTTATCACCAATTTTAATGAAATGCAATGCTTATTGTGAGCAATACAAGCCTGAAAGTAAGCATTGGACATAGGTCAATGACCGGCCTATTATACTACCTTTGCAGCTATTCATGGACCATATTAGGGCTGCAAACATCAAGTACCGTAGTCATATTCAACACTTATATAATTCCTTCACTGAGAAAACACTCTTGATTAACTAGAAATCACCACAGTGATATTATCATTTTAGTTAAACATCTGGATGCTTGAAATGACACCCAACTGCGTATGATTTCTCAATTGTTTACATGTGATTGCACGTCTTTCTTTATAAGGCCATTTCAAACTTTTACAAGCGAAATTCGCCAATGAAAGACGTATTTTTGTCTGATATTCAAAATTCCTGGTGAAAATATAATTCAAATATCTTTGAAATTAATTTTCAATATTCAAACACAATGCACAGCAAAAGTTGGCGGAGGACATATAACAAATGTGTGATCCAACACTTACTTCGTGACATTGAAGTTTTTGGTTTCAAATAATCGCTATTCCAGATTCTACAATATATTTAAGGTCAAGCCATGCCCAAAATAACCAAAAAAACGAACTGGAACTATATAAACGATAAGTTGGGAAAATAATACCCTATCAGAATTTTTGCTAGACTTTTGGTTATGGTAAAAGCATCGACTGGCGACACATACCCATTGGCAGTCATTTTGACTGGAATACCCCAAATCCTTATTTACAGACTTAACAGTACAAAGCTACTCAGATTAATAAGGTTTGATATTCAAACAAAGTTACCATCCTAAACCATTTTAAAGGAGCACCTTCACTATCTGTTCGACCAATCATACCTTAGTTTCAGAAACAGAAATTTTTTAGCTTACATAATCAGTAATAGTCTTTACGGCTCATTGTCGAAATTTGATGCGATTTAAGTGTGTTTGAGTACTTCTTAAGACTATTAAAGAACAATAAAGACCAAAATCAATCCCCTGTAATCAATAAGAGGGCCATGTTCTAAAAAAACCTAAGATATAATCTAGATTTTAAGAAATAATATAACCTACTTGAGAAATAAAATTAAAACAGATTTGACTAACTGACCAACAAGATGATTGGAACACATAGATTATCACAAATTAAGTTTAGTTCATTTTTTTTAACTGTTTAAATCAATGCAATAGACATATCACATACCATAACTTGTAAATAATACAGCATAAATAACTAAACCATATTCTCCATGTAATGTATATAACAATATTGATTAATTTCTAGCCAGTCATCAACATCACACCTTTCAAATTGACATCAAATTAAGAGCTATAGTTAATTAAGAATTTGTTTTATCAGCAAATTACAAGCTGAAGTCAAGCTGTATACATCCCTTTTCAGAATGAATATTTGACTTCCTGTTCATCCACAATTCATCACCAAAAGCATAAGCTTACTATGACATTTGTGAATAGGCGACATCATGAAATCTACCCTTGATTTGTGGAATAAATCCTTACTTATTCTTTGATTTAATATGAATGATAGTCACTTAACCTTACACCCAACCTTTACAATGTCAAACCATTACAAACTTTGTCTTAAATAGCCACCGTTCTTGTATCACAAAAGTTTGCAAATGCAACGATTTGATTGGATAAGTGTGTAATTTGTGTGTAAGAGATTACAGCCATTACGTTTAAAGATTTTATGTCGAGAGCTCTGATTGGCTGTATTCGCTGGCACAAAATCCAACCAACATCGCTACAGTCTATGATACAAGAATAGAGACTATTGCAGACAAGGTTTAAGTACCGTACAAAGTTTGTAATACCTCAAAGTGATATTCTGAGGATGTTTACACCAGGCCTCAATATCTCTGATGAAGTTATATTGTGGTGTGTGTATGGCACTTTCACACATTTAAGGGGGATAATAACTGTTAAGCATATTTTGATTTACTACTAGTTTATTTGTGTGTTGTCCATGATCTTTTTGGTAAGATATCTTTTGTTAAATTCATCTTTTCTTCCAGCTTAGAATTTGTATCAAAAGCTATGGTCATTTTTACTGATTATTTTTTTCTTAAACCAATCAAGATTCAATAGCCAATTTAGACTCAGTGTTGGAATATTTAAAGGATACTAGTACCTGTGTACAGACCATCGTCCCTCACAGAGATGTACTCTATGTAGACAGAGTGTTACCACTGAGTGATAGATGAATAAAGAAAATAACTAAAACTACATGTCGATAACTATATTATATGGCCTAGGCCATGTGGTGTAAGCATGTGTGTATGAAATTTTAAATGAAGAATTAAAACTTACCGAGCCATCAAAGGACAGGTCAGCTTCCCCTGTACTACTGCGATCAGAAGTCATTGGGTCAGCTGGCACAGGCCGACAATCAACAAACAATCTTTTCTCAACCTGAAATACAATTATACCATCCTTTACAATTAAAAACAATTTTCTCAAACATTTTTATCATAAAGGGACAAGTTAGAAACATCTACCCTTATTAGTTAAGCTAGACAACTAGCCATAGCTCACTGTCCAAATTTGCGCCTTCAAATCCATGTGTATCCAAAATTATTAGTTAAAATGATGACTCGTCTTTTTCTTGATTTCAAGTTTGAGGTATGTTTGAAGGCGATTTCCACACAGTTTTTCGGAACATTATTTAAGTATATTCAAGACACTAATCTAACCCTGAAAATGGGGAACAATGACCTTTAAGAAATAAAGAATAATTGTCTTCTGCTAGGAAATCTTCCTCAATGTAAGAAAAATTCAAAAGCCATGTCAAATAAGTTCTTAGAAAACTATAATGAGTCATCTGTAAGACAATTGTTGGTCCTACTGATTACTTGTTACCATACTAAATTTGTAAGTCACATTTAACTGATTCATGTAGATTTGAATATCATAAGAGGTCTTGATAAATACCACCAAAGGTTTGTATATTAATAGGCTTAAGCTTATTAATTTTTTATTAGACACAAGTCTTGTTGTGAATTAACAAAAAATTCAAATTCCAAGTAAAAGCAAATTAACATGTTCAAAGTAATTATTCTTTAATTATATTAAATTAACATTATCAGGCCTAATTATGAGTATGGAATTCCAGTTGTACTTTTTGCAATCTTGGCTTGATTAATGAATTTACAAAACCAAATTAATGAGCAATATAAACATAAAAAGTTTGATAAAAAATTTCTCCTGTCCAGTTGTATGATGTTAGTTCATGATTCATAATACTGAAAAATCTAAGATTAATATGTGAGGAAAGAAACCTGAGAAATAATGAACATGAAATCATAACTTATTGTTATGTGGTTGGCAAGATGAAGTTTACGATTTGTTATGGAGGCGGCCATATTGTTTCATCACAGTGCAAATGAAATCGAATGGTTCATCAAAACGTTTTATTATTAATACATCTTACCAGATTTAAGTACAATTCTGCCTTAGGTTTCACAATTCACTATGGCACAATTTTTAGAAAGGGAAAAATGCAATTGTATGCACAGAAAAGGCATACAACAAACAAAACAGTACTGAAAAATTGTGGTGGCGCCACTGCTCTGACTACGCCTGCTTGTTGAGACCTTCATGTAAATGGACAAAATCCAATCAGACATTCACTTGTTTGGACATGACATGTTTGGATTTCCAAGCCAAAATATTTCTAGTCCAAAATAACACAGAAAAAAACTCATAAAACAACATCGATCAAGTGAAATAAACTGAATTAAAATTCACACGTGACTTCTTATAACCATGTAACATGGCGTCCAGCCATAGGGAATGAGCATGCTGGTTTTACAAATAGATTTTCCTACCTTTTATCGGTCGTTAGGCTAGGCCTTTAAAATATCCAATCAGTCTACTGTCTACTAAAGCAGACTAGGGTCAACAAAACACATACGAAAATTCATTTACTATGATCAAAAGGTCGAAAATCTGCATGCAAAGGGACAGGTCCTATCATAACCTTGCAAGTCTATCGACAGCCTCCCTGGTCACATGGGGCGCTCTCATCCAACATGGCAACCGCACGGTAAAATACAAGTCTCAAATATAGGGATTATTTAAGTTGATATACTTTCTTAATATTGTCTAACTTTCTATCAAATATATTTTTCAAAACTCAAAAGAATAAATTATGACAATAATTTGAAGAATTTGTGTTTTATTTTTTGTCTCTCGGTACCGATTTTATGCGGAGTGATACATAAGACACGATACGTGATTAGGTCAAGTGAAAAAGCGGAACCCGATTAATTTATTCATTATTTTCTAATTTCTTGGAATTATAATACCCTTAAACATTTTCCGGTTGAAAGAATACCAGTATTTTTGTATATAGGACTAAATATTCTTGCAAATTGTGCCCAAAACGTCATCCTCATACATGTACAAATTTTGAAGCGAGTCTTAATGGAATGTTTATTGAGTAGGAATGATGGCGGGCACCTGCCCTTTTAAGGAATCGTCATAGTCCATACGGTTTAAAATATGCATCTAGTTTTCGATTTACATTGAAAGAGATTTCATGTCAATACTGATTACTCTGTAATCAAACAGCTAATAAAATTAAATAACTGCTATTCAATGAACGATATTGAGTCATTTGACCTTAAGCTCAGTCACTGTGACCTATATATTGCCGGGTCAAGGTCTTGCACTCAGAAACAATCGGAACATTTTGCTTTCGAAGCAACGGAAGTCAGATTCATCAGTTAGCCAAAACACAAATTAACCAATTCCCTTCATGCTTGTCATTAATTGAAAATATGATATTTAATTGTTGGGACAATTCTTGACGTTCTTGTACTTAAATAAAAATACATCTAAAATTAAAAAGATATTTCTATAAATAATTCCATCAGAAGCTTCCGAATGTATTCTTTCATCAAATTAGTGGTCTAAGGGTAGTAACTCTGAATAACAGTGCTCAATTTGGTCTTGAATACCCAGTGATTTCAATACAAGTTAAAGGGAAAATGTAAACAAATATCCTAGAAGATTTCGGAAGTTCAGGGTTGCTTTTGTAAGATGAGCTTATCATTGATGCTTTACGTCTTACCCGTACAGAATCCCTTGTCAAACGCCTAAAATGAACTAGGCTAATCCGTAATTTTCAACTCTGTGTTTAATGGTCTTATTTTGAATCTGTTTTAATCTTATTTTTCATTCATTTCAACTAATTCTTTAAGTATAAGTATTACTAATACTAATCCAATTAGGCCTAAGCAGTTAACAACTAAGTAATTGATCAATATTTAAGTAGTATTTAATTTTAAACTGATCCGAGGCCTGTCATAGACATAGGCTACTGCTGTAGTAGATTTTGTATAGTATTTACCACTAGGCCTAGTGTCTTAATAATTTTAATTAAGTGATGAATTTCAGAAGATCTACATACTGCAACCTACACAGTGTGAGAATAAAAATAGAGAAAAAAATGATGATTTTAAAAAAAAAACGTATGAACTGCACAAGATTCCTACTGCTGCCTGAGCTTGTCTTTGACCAAAACTCTGGTCATTGATCATTCTACCTATTTCAACATTTGTAACCAGAGGATAAATGGATGTTTAATATTGCATTCTGAAAAGAGTGATAGCTGATGAAGTAAATAGACTATTTGAAAGTTAGTTTTGAATAGAAAGATAGACTCAACAAATTGTATTTTCTTTTTATTTTCAGATAAACCATGTCAAAATGTAACAAAACGGCTGGAGTTTTACTTCTGAATCAACCAAAATTTTTAAAAGTACTCTGGCAATGTGAGAATATTGGCATTCAGCTTTCTTCTTATTCTTCTGTGAAACGAAAATATTGTCGAAAAAATGAGGATCGGATGCAGAATTACAGATCTATACAAAATAAATTACAAACCAGATGTTTTTATAAATCTTCAAGACACTTTTCAAGACCACTCACAGATCCTGAAAATAAAGGTCAAAGACAACAAGGAGTTAATTTTGATACACTTGGATCCTGGAACAATAGAATTGATATGACAATTCTACTGGAAGAAAGCATCAAAACAGGTAAATAAGACAAACAGTTGAGAAAAAAATCTCAAAGATTTTGTCTACAGGTGCGTGGTATATTGTTGTGTTATGAGGACAGATTGTAGAACAATCAGGCAGAGTGTTGAAATCTTTCCATGATGTCATTTGCTTGGTAACATTGAATAAATGATGGAATTTTATATTTAACTGAGAGAGCATGTGATAAGCTCAACTCACTGTAATGTACAAGTAGTATATTTGTGTAAATCATTTCGCTACATGGGTTAAAATTTCGGATGTATGAGGAAAGATAAAGAGTTAATTATATTTTTTTGCAGGTCGGTTAATTCCTAAAGTAAATTTGAATGATACTAGCCATAAGTCATTATTAGGTAGAAGAAAAACCAATGAAGACAGAAGTGATATACGGGAATTGCTCCCTGGCTTACAATATTTTGCTATCTTTGATGGTCACGGTGGAGCATTTGCTGTGGATTATGTTCATCAAAATCTGGTTAATCACATCTTATATTGGTATCCTAGATTATCCAGTCTATCTGAAGTCCTAACCAATTCTTTTATAAATATCAATAATCTTTTAAGTCGACATATTAATACATATTTAATAGGTAGGTCTACTATTTAAATAAACATAGATTAAGTTAGATTTAGATTGGACAATTCAATTATGTTGTCTTAGTTATCTAAGTAATTCAATTTAGGTATTCTGGGTTATCAAACTTTTTTATTCTCGTCTTTTCTGTCATCTAGGGCTCAGTGAGATGAACACTTGCTCCTTTACCTGAAGATCAAGGGTTCAATCCCTGCATAATTTGAGATAAACAATTGGATTTTTCAACCCATTTCCCCCGCACCCCCTGTCAGTGATGCAGGTCAGAGGTGTTGAAAGTGTTAAGCATTTGTTTTCTAAATCCCAGACAGTTGAAAATTCAAAAAAGAGGCTTATGCATCTTTCTTGGTAAAATGTTTCTCATTGCACACTCAATATTGTTATCTGTCTTCATTAAGCTCAATTAAGGGCAAAAAGTAAGTTGTAAAACTCCAGTTTCATTTCATTTATTTCAGATACAGATATCTATAATACAGGAACTACTGCCACAGTTTGTTTATTGAAGGACAGTATCAATTTAGTGGTTGGCCATGTTGGAGACAGTAGGGCTGTACTGTGTCGAGATGGGGAGCCTATACGGCTATCAACAGAAGATAGTCCAGAATATTCTGAGGAAGCTAAAAGGATTAAGAAGTATGGAGGGTATATTGTGGAGAACAGTCTTGGGCAATTGCAAGTCAATGGACGTCTAGCCATGACACGTAGTCTAGGTGATGTCGAATTGGAAAAAGTTGGCGTCGTGGCCACACCACATATAAGATCAATAGAAGTTAGTTGTTACTATTAATAATTAGTAATTGGCGTTACAGGATAAAAGGTACCACAGAGCCAACTCTTGGAAATACTGGCTCAGGCATCAGAATGTTTCTTACCTTGCTAAAGATTTGAACCTGTGACACCATATAGTCTCTCGGACAATAATCCAACTTGCTACGGACTCAGCTGTATGTTCTATATATTTGCATTACCACCTGCTAGATCCCAATACTTTGATTCGAAAGCTGGTGGACAATTTGAGGCCAGCATTGAAACTGGTGGACAATTCGAGGTCAGCATTGAAACTGGGTGGTGGGGAATTTTACACCACACCATTACCTAGGCTTGAAAATATTTTTTGAATCCTCAAGGTAATGTATCCAAGAATAGTTTTATTCATAAGTTCTTTGTGTAAAAATGACAAATATTGTTTTATTTGCAGGTCAAACATGGTCGTGATGCTTTCTTAGTCCTAGATACAGATGGTGTTAATTTTGTTTTAAATGATCATGAAACGGTCAATTTAGTTAGTAGTTGTCCATCTCCAAAAGAAGCAGCTAGTAGCTTAGTGGATGAAGCTTTACATTTCGGTTCTGAAGACAATTCAACTTGTGTAGTGATTCCGTTTGGAGCTTGGGGAAAATATCGTGATGCAGATAAATCTATGCCGTATAGTTTTGGTCGAAATTTATTAGGCAATAGATACAAATATGGATAAGTACAGAAAAGAAGAATTAAATTAACGCATTTGAAAGTTAAAGAGACAACTCGTCTTTAAATGAGACTCTGTTATCAATAAAGGAATTAGTGGCTTGAAAAATTCAGAAAATATTTACTCACAATGGTGAAAAGAAGAAGTTTAAAATTGACAGAGTGACCAAACATGCAAGATTCTATTAAACTTAGACCCAAACAGCCTCCAAAGATCCTGTAGTGCTCTGTATTAAAAGAGTTTGGCTGGCAATATTACTAACACTTGACAAATATCCAAAGTAAAGAGTCTTGCCCTAGAATAAACAAATAGGTCTTTTATTACGGAAGCGTAACTTACAAATTGCCAACTTACTAAGACATTCAATAAGGCTCTGAGTTACAAATTGTGAATTTCCATAGGAAGATCAACCGGTTTTTACCTCTCTGAGTGAAATTTCGTAATGGAAAATAGTATTGAATAGTGGTACCTATAAAGTGATGTTGAAAGTCATACTTGCCTATTGCTGCCTTAGTTTATGAGTTACATAACTAATAGGCTTGTGGATTTTTCATTTATATGTTAGCTCAGCCATCTTTGGTAAACTACAAATTGTGAATCATATTTCCTTTTGAAAGCCATGCAGTGACATTTCCCTGAAGAAAATTGTATCTATCTGATACCAATTAGATAATACAAAGCTATTTGGAACTACATCTCGACTGCAATAGCCACTATTCTTGTCTCACAGGAGTTTGTAAATACAGAGATTTGATTGGATTGTACGATAGTGAATATAGCCAATCAGAGCCCTCATAGAAAGTATGTAACACTATGCCATAATGTATAGTCTGCCTACATTTTGCTTGCATACAATCCGATCAAATCGTTGCATTCTGTGATACAAGAAAGGTGGCTTTTGCAGTCAAGGTATTAGACACAGTTTGTAATTGCTTGTCAATGTGAAGATGGGTTGCATTAACAACGTCAGTTTATGGATTAGGTAACAATACGGTATAACACTATAACAGTCAATTTTATAATGGTCTTATAAAAATCTTACAATCTTAAATTCGCCACAACAGTTTTATGTGAAGATACTTTAAGAAAAACTGCTTAGAAGACAATTTTTGAATGTTAATGTTTTTAAAATGATAAATTTGTTATTTTGTTTTAACTAGCTTGTTATGACAGTAAAATATTTTTTAAGAATTTTATTGTAAATTTAAAATGGTAACTGAGTGAAATAAAAGACAATAAGATTTTGGAACAGATTCTATCAAGAAGCATGAAATGGGTTAAAAATGAGGAAAGGTTTTGGGGAATTGACCATTAAGACTCCTCCCCTAGTCTGTACAAAGGGTAGAGATTCTGAGTACTCAAACATCTATTCATGGGAAGAAACCTACAATGTATATATGTCACAGATGCCCCCACTGATAGAGAGCCCCAATGTCTCACAGAGTCTGATGGTTGCTTGTGAGGTCGGATCTCTAGTACCTTTCTATACACCTACCTACATGGAAATGTGGACGATATTGCCACCACTTCTGTCGGTCCGTTGGTCGTCTGTCAACAATAGAGACTCTAAATTGTCACTTAAACTGTTAGTCTGTCTTTGATAAGCTTAGTGTCATCCTTGGTACTGACTTATTTTTTTATTTGTGGGATGAGCATCGAAATGTGACTGGTTGCTGGTCATAAAAGTATATAACATGGTGCTAGGTGTAAATATAATTTATCTTCTTTCCAGGCCTTGTTGATGTTGGATTTGAACTGGTTTCTGAATTTGCAACAAAGTATCCTTTGGTTCTGTTTTCTGATGAAAGTTCTAGAAGGGTTTGGTTGACACAGACATCTTGTTTGCTAATGTATCTGTAAACTTGAATGACATCGGCTCTTTTCCTCTTATATTCAGGAGTGTCTTTCTGGGTAGGTTATGTTTCAGCTCTCTGATTAATTCTGTTTTTCTTCTATAGACGTTCTTGTTTTGTTTTCATTGACTTTGTTTACAAACACTGGAAGTCATGAACAACCAGCTTCTAATATTTAAATTACCAGAATCACGTGATCACAAAATTGACAGTTCCAGTAGTGAATGCTTAGTTTTATTGGAATTGCGAGAACCCAAAGCATCTAATTGGAAATTGGAATTATGCAAATTGATGTCATCAGTGTTGCCGATTAACAGACAAAGTTTAGAAAACCTCCTTACAATCCCTTAAACCTATTAGGGGAATGTGTCTGATAAATACAGTTATGCCCCAGATTGTATCAATTTACTACTTCAAAGGCTTTGCAATAGCAAACCCCTCATTTTCTGACACTCAAACTTTGTTAATGATACTGCGAAATAGATAAATATTTTAATCCTGTAGCCAAAAACTCATCATGCCACAAAATAGTCAAAGCGGTCTTTGCTCCACCACCTCTCATCAATCGCACCATCTTGTCTAGTAGTCTGGTACTTATAGAAACCGAGCAAAGACCATATTGGAACAAACATTTGTATCACAATATAACAAAAAGCAAAAGTGGACCCTCAATTTCAGGTACAAAATGTCATCCAATTATATTACCTGGAAGAAAAAGAAAATGATTAACTAAGTTAATAAAAAAAAAAACAATTTAATTAAGTTAAAAGAAAATTAGAGATTAGTGGCCTGATCAACACTAATAGGCCCAATATAAAAAGAAATTACCTTGTTTCCAGTTTACAAAAAGATATTACTTTGTTTTACAAATAATATTTATTTAAAAAATGTGGTTATCATAGCAAATTAGTCATTTCTAAAGATGTGGCCCTGTCCGTCACTTTAATGTAAATATTCAACAACTGTGGTTAATGCACAGCAAAAGTGACCATCTATAAAATGCCAATCAGACGAGTCTCTGTCCGACAAATGTGCTTATTTTTTCAGCAAATATGGCATTCCTACAGATGTAGCATATGACCTACAGATGTTGTCGAGAATTCAGCAACTGTGTCATAAATGTGAATATCCAACAACTGTGGTTTATGTCCAGCAAAGGTGGCCATCCACAAATGCCAATCGGGCGTGGCTATAATTGCAAAATGTGACATACACCCACTAAGAGTGACTTATGATAAAAAAAAAAAAACATGGTACCCCATCCATACTATCTATCCAACAAATGTGCTTATAATTAGCAAAATATGGCACTTCTACAGATGCAGCATATGGCCTACAGATGTTGTCCAGAATTCAGCAACTGTGTCATGTATGTATCAAATGTGAATTAGAACCCTCTCAAGGAATTGACAAAATGAATAATGTCAGATTTATAAGGTTTCTAATATTTGCCGTAGGACATATGACACCCCCTTCTAGGATCATGCAGCAAAGTGGTCCCCTCACCTACTACATGACCACTTGCAGAGTGTCACACTGACCGACCATCCAATTTAGCAAATGGCAATACCCCATTTATCCCTACTGTGATAGGGGAGTTTCCTCTTTAGAAATATTACATAGATAGCTTTATACACTTCTTTTGAACTTTCTGAGGCGATACTGTATAATATACCAAGTTTCATCTGTCAAGAATTGGGCCTTCTAGAGTGTTTACGGGCTAAACCTTGAACATGTTTTTAAAAACAAGGGCAATAACTCATACTTATTATTTTTTTATCTTTCTGATTTTAAGTTCATCCTTGGGTGATAACAAACACTCACACCTTGTTTCATCAAAATCCGTCAAGAATTGCACCTTCTAGAGTGTTCATGGGCGATTTAAGAACAAAGGCAATAAATCATATTTTGATTTTTCTGATATTTTATGTGGGCGTATAAAAATCAGTTTTGATGAATACCAGGCAAGTTTACCAGGTATATGAGCAGAAAAGAAAATAACATGAGAACTCTCTCAGTTTCGATGAACATATGGTCAAAAATATGCATGATTAACTAGACGTTCTAGAGATGGATGACTGATCCAGGATCAAACATGGTTTAACCGACTATCAGTACAATTACACACACCCAGATGGACGGTTTCTATAACGGACAGGAACTGAGAACCACTGTGTGGTTTAATATTCTTCTGATGCATGTGTAAAGAGATAATTTCACAAAAAATCCAGCGCAGATAGAGTTTTCTACTGCTGCATGGGATGTTGCATGAGAAAAAGAAACTCACATAACTTTTACACCTCCCCCTGTGTTTTCTGGTTGCTCTAACTGGAACATGAAACAATCTAACAACAATGATAAGTGAAAATAAATGATCAAGAGGCAATATTTTACATACAGATGATCCCTGAGTTTCAATAGAATCTGATTTTAAAGGTATGGTTGAGGTAAACAAAATACTAATTACTGTTCTAAAGTTAAAGATAGTAAATAATTAATAGAAACTCACCAATTATCAAGATGTTGAAACACATATTATATTTCAATAATTATACTGACAACATTCAATATCTGAAATAGAAAATGTAAAAATTACTAACTAAATTTAAAAAAAAAATTACGTGAATTTTCCCTACCAAACAATAATAGAACGACAGCCCTTTAAGTATGTCTATAATAGATATAATATGAAATGGGTTATAAGTCGTACTTTTCGGTACCTGATTGGGTTAACGAAGGCGGCATACAGTGAGAGGTCCACGGTCCACGAATAATAAAGACGACTCACCATTTAACAATTTGCTGGAACATATTTGGATATTTACAGACCAAAAATTTTCTTTCCGATGAGAACGTTTCATATCTGTAATAAGTATGACTTATGACAACTGTGGATGGTCATTGATTCAAAAGAAATCGCCATATATATAGATGAAATTTGTTAAAGCAGGGTTAGTGGATTCATCTGCACTTTTATCATTGCATTAAAAGTTTTTCAAATCATTTGCATCAGACTCTGAAATAAAACCATTGAGGGACTTCATCCCTTCAGTGAAAAAAGCCCCCTGCCCACAAAAATTCACAAGATTATCCCTTACTTAAGCCAAGGCGTGACAGTTAAATAATTTGTTTTCAGACAAACCAGTCTAAGAAAGTTAATTATAAAAAAACTCACCATATATAAAATGTTCACTTGCCAAAATTTAATTCTGGATATTTTTTCTTAACTGTCGTAACTATAAAAAGAGTAAAAAAAAATTTGAATAAAAACAACAATTTTGTTGTGAATTGTCTCAAAAAGTAAAATGTTATTTAGAAGAAGCCTGCATAAATATGATCTAATAACCATCCCCACCTGCTAATTCTAAACCAGTCCCCATCTATACCAGTAATGCCTTGATATAAACTGACAATTATAGGACACCATCACTTTAATTCCCCAACCCCTTATTGTAAACCAGGCTATCCTCATCCCTACCTTAATATCTTATTCTAAACTAACAATTATAGGACACCATCACTTCAATAATAATCCCAACCCCTAATTCTAATCCAGTCTATCCTCATCACTACATTAATGTCTTATTCTAAACTAACAATTATAAGACACCATCACTTTAAAACCCCAACTCCTTATTCAAGAGCAGGCTGCAACATCCCTACATTAATGTCATATTCTAAACTAACAATTAAGAGACACCATCACTTTAATACCCCCACCCCTAATTGTAAACCACTACCTTCATCCCTACCTTAATATCTTATTCCAGACTTTATTGGACACCATCACTTTAATACCCCCACCCCCTAATTCTAATCCAGTCTATCCTCATTCCTACCTTAATATTTTTATTCTAAACTAACAATTAAGGGACACCATCACTTTAATACCCCCGCCTCTAATTGTAAACCACTACCCTCATCCCTACCTGAATATCTTATTCCAGACCTACAATTACTGGACACCATCACTTTAATACCCCCACCCCTCCAATTCTAATCCAGTCTATCCTCATTCCTACCTTAATATTTTTATTCTAAACTAACAATTAAGGGACACCATCACTTTAATACCCCCACCTCTAATTGTAAACCACTACCCTCATCCCTACCCGAATATCTTATTCCAGACCTACAATTACTGGACACCATCACTGTAATACCCCCACCCCTCCAACTCTAATCCAGTCTATCCTCATTCCTACCTTAATATTCTATACTTATCTAACACTTAAGAGACACCATCACTTTAATACCGCACCCCTCCAATTCTAATCCAGTCTATCCTCATTCCTACCTTAATATTCTATACTTATCTAACACTTAAGAGACACCATCACTTTAATACCGCACCCCTCCAATTCTAATCCAGTCTATCCTCATTTCTACTTTCACAAAGACTTTATATATTATGAGCAGATTCTGCAATAGTGACGTCAAAAAAGCCTAGTTTTATTGGAATCGAAAAATAATAGAGGTCTGGAATTGGAATAGTCCAAATCGGTTAAATTTAGAAAACCTGATTATATTACTTACAAGTTTCCAATCAAAACTTTAAATGAAGCAAATGAATTTACCTTCTTCCAATATCCAATATTTGTCCCTCCTTCCAATAGTGTGATTTGTCATCGTTTAAAGCCATTATTTTGTAGATATATCACAGAATAATCCCAAACCATCAGAATATATTAAATAAATCCGAAGTCATCGAAATACATCCAAAATAATACAGAATAGATCAATTAGGCCTATATCAGAATAAGTCATACATATATTGTACTGATAAGACCGAAATCCTGCTAAGAAATGCAACGTCTTCTACCGGTGCGAAAGATAATTTTACGTTCAACTCCTCCCACTTTTTGACTGACAATTTGAATTCCAGCCAATCAGAAGCCTAAATTCTATATCCACGTGCTCTACGTGTCAACTCTTCCCGCCAAAAATTGTTTTGAGTTTCTGATGGTTTTAAACTGTCACCTTCTCATCAATTATTCGAAAGTTGATAAATAATATAAAGGAAAAGATCCACCAACTTTTCTGAATGGCTGGTTGGAATAACTTTGAATAAAGATGCTGGACTTAAATTTCACTTGTAAAGTCTAATGTCTATTCAAAAAATTTTTGTTCTACGAATGAAATATATTTCGTAAAGTTAACGAGGGAAAATATTGCCAAAACCACATGTTTGTGAAGTACATTACACGGAAGGGGGCCTTTAATTCTGAACAGAACAAATAACATGATTGCTAAATTCGCGCCAAATAACAACCCGAAATTTAAAGAGATATAGCCTAATGTTACAGTTAAGGCCTTTTCTCACTTACGCCAAAACGAAAACGAAGATTGATTATAGTGTTCGACATCTTTCCGACATACAACGAAACCGTAAAGTAACAAATTCTAATTTTTCCGGTTTCGGAAGCTGATGTTGCCCGAATTTCTAACCAAGTTATGAGAGTTTTGCAAACTTGTTCATTCTTTCTGGAACATATGATACTACCTACCCCCTCACTCCTTGAGAGGTCTACTATTATTCAGTTTAATTTACGGGATGTGAGTAATTATTATACCGTTTTCACCCGATTTTGGATGAGATTTTCGGGTAATTTATAGTTAAAGCAAGGGTGGACAACCTTTTTGACTGAAAGGGCCAGATATGAAACATGACAAATTGACCGGGCCGCATTAAATAATAATAATGAAAATCGGTAGTCCTGTCTCGTTAAAAGTCCGATTTTCACTCACCAACTTGCGACGCTTGGATTGAAATGTTGCCATTTCAAAATCAAGAAGATGTGCTTACTCATATTATAGCTTTCAATGTTTGTACCTCAGTAACATAGCTAGATATAACAGCTGCTATAGAAATTATCAGGGTTGCCGACTACGACTACGACCAATCTCAAGTAAATTCACGACCAACAATCTATGGGACTTGAGAGTTCCAGCTGGTTCTATCAGTTCCCATAATCAGGATTCCGCATTCCGAGATGGGCCGTTAGGTTTTCCTATAGTTCTAATCAGCTGGAGAAATGTTCAGGAGAAAAGGTTTCAGCCAGTGGCTCAACGAGATGAGTGGGGGCCGTGTACTTATGTGTTATGTGGGTTCGGGTCCCTCCCCCAGGAATTTTTCAAAAAAATATAATGCTGCATTCTACAGAATTCTGAGACCTCCCTGTAAGTTAATTTTATGCTTGTTAATTTATTCATTAGTCGTCAATCGTAAATTTGTGCACAGCCTTTTACGGAAATAAAGTATTCTTTTTCAGATCTTTTCTCACCCAATTCGGACAAACCGCAAGGTTTATTTTAGATGTTTTTTTTCTAAATGTCAGCTCTGTAGCCTTGTAGCTTTTCAAGATAAAAATTTATTTGGATGTAAGCACTTTTCGTGCAGTCGTCCCTTGTCACAAAAAATATATATTTTTTTGCTCTAATTCCTTTTAATTAGGTTTTAAGTGCAGGAAATAACATGGACCAAATCGGTTTATTTCCGTGACATAAATGGTGTAAGGAGAAACTGATGGTATGTGTGTTTCCAAGTCGCTGTCTAAGTAGTAGGTCTATATGGCCAATAAAGAAGAAAATCGACCTTATTTGCTACCATATGGCAGATGGTTCTGTTTCTTTTCAAATGTTAAAATGGTAAATGTGGATATTCCATACAAGTTTCTACTTTGTAGCTTTGTAACTTTTGAAGATTTATTTTATATAATCACTTTTGGTGCAGTAGTCCCTTTGAACTAAAAGTTTCCATTTCTTTCTCTAATTGTTTTTAAGTGGGTTTTAAGTTTTTCCAAGTCACTAGGGACTAATTAGTAGGAAAAGACCCAACGCTTGGACTTATTTGGGATTTTTAGCAAATGTGTTTTTTCAAGTCCCTGTATTTCAGCTCAAACCACAAAACCAATTGAAAAAACGGAATGACACTTTAAGCATAATTAAGTGTTTTACTAGACTTATAGTCCTTCTCCATGTAGGCTACAACATAAGTGTGTGAATGCACTTTCTGATTACATAAACCCCTATGTGTCATTTTCCTCATTGCACAATTCATGATATCATTTTCCCAATAAAAACTCCATGTCAGCCTAATTTTCAATAAAAATCTGAATATTGAAGATTTCTTTAGTATTACAATTAGCAGTTGTACAAGCTTGGCTAAATTATATATAATAATAGAAAATACAAAATAATAACAAAACACAGTACAATTAAAAACAGTACAGACATATATAATACATGTACACTAGCTCATTACAATTTTTTTTAAGTCAGTCAGTTACAAAGCTCTGAAATAGAAACATTTTCATTTGAGAAAAGATATTTGTGTACATCCAGGTAAGAGTCAAAACTGATTTTGTAAACATTCTTGATTTGCAAAAATATCACAGTTCAACCTTAGTGATAATGAATTATTTTCTTCAAATGCTCAAAAAATAAAACAATGAATCCTTATACCTTCAGAAGTTATGGTGAAAATATTTAGGAGAATACATTATTGCCTCCAGCCAAATAAGGGAATCACATTTCGTGACCTTCACAAACAGATCAAAATATTGGGTTCACTTTCCCAAAATATTTTATAAGAACAGTATTTTTCACTGTAAATTCCATACTTGTGACTTTATCATAAGACTTAACAAATGGGTCTGAGAATTGTAGTTAAAGTCTTTGAATATTTTGTTCCCTTTAACCGTATTCTTACTAAATTCTTACTGCAATTTTAAGCCTTGTGTCTATATTACAATACACAAAGAAAGAAAAAAAAACATGCAAAAAGTCATGTCTATGTACAAAATGTAAAAGATGCTATTTTACATATAAACATTTTTAATTTTTACTTCCATTTTTGACCCCAAAAAATTGTGACTGTACATAATTATACATAATGAAACACCACTGTCTTTTGTGAAATTCGAAATATTATTTTTTTCAATTTTAGGAAATTTACCTAAGATTAAAATTGTTCTTCAAAATTGAAAGGGTAGGGAAGTAAAAGTTTACTATAAAAAGGTTGTAAAATTAAACTTTCCTTTATAATATCAATATATTTTATTAGAAAAAAGCTTGTATATGTCAAAGAAAGTTCAATGACAATTAAAGTACTTCATTACAGGTATTTGTTATTTTTAAAAGGTTTTATCATGAAAGGTTTTGAAAGAATCAAAGGTCAAAGAAATGGGATACTTAATAATCAAAGGTCCAAGAAAAATGGAAGATTATTAATTAATCAATGGTAGATTATAATTTTTCATTATTGATCAAAGGTTGATTATAATTTTTAATTATTTATCTAAGGTTGATTATAATTTTCATTATTGATCAAAGGTTGATTATAATTTTTCATTATTTATCAAAGGTCAGTTACTACAGTTTTTCATCAATCATGGTAGACTTGTGTGTATTGTTGAGATCAGAATGTGTTTATAACGGAAGTAAAGTACCCAAGAGCTTACAATGACTTGCGGTCCACATTAATTTTTTGTTTTTCTTTCAAAATGTCATATATATCGTGGGTGACCGCTTGAAACCTCATATATGCCATATTTGGTCATTTTGACTTTCCACTACCGTTAATAAGCTCGTAAAAACACAGTTCTTGTGATAAACCTCTTATTCTTAGCTTGATTGTAAATAACCCAAAAACCACCAAATAAAAAACAAGTGTATAAACTAGTCAGATTTAAAACCTCGTAAAATATTATATTATACGAGTTTCTTTTTCTGCGGATGAAAACGAAAAACCTCGTATACTGTACTGTTATACTAGTTATTGGTTGAATAGGCCAAAAATATTTAACAAAATATGCGTACAAATAGCTTTTTGCGTTTTTCTTGAAAAGTAATTTTGGCATCATATATCATCATATGAGGTTTCAAGCGGACACCCACGATATATTTATTTGAAATAACCACACTTCCCTTCCAGAAACTGAATGTGAAAATGAGCCATATTTTGGACTGAAAATTATCCTCTGTAAAATGTCAAAAAAATATTTTGTTAAATCAGCATTCTTTCATGAACCCAAAGACTCTTTGTAGCTTAAGCCCACATAATCTACAGAAGACAGTTCATTCCTCGACAAAGTGTAAGAAATACAAAATCAAATTATTGGACTAATAATATTTCTTCATGTATCTATTTAATTATGCAATTTATTTTGAAATTAATCGTGAATTTCAGAAATTTTTGTTATGCAGAATTTGTTCTTGTTATTGAATGGTATCAAATTACAAGGATACTGTCTCTTGGTAAGTTTCCTATGTATTTCCGTAGATTAGCTGTACCCATTTAAAGCTGGGTTGACAAGAATAATAAGAAAAAGTGACTTATTCAAGCATACTCCAAGACAGCCTGTGTCATCACATTGTCATGCAAATGATATTGCAAAACTCAAAACAAACAAAGCTACTTCTTTAATTTTTAGTTTACTTTCAGTTTTAAAAGCTAAATTGATATACAATTTCTATTATGGTTGGTTGGTTTGTAGATGACATTTAATTTCTATTATGTGACAAGAACAAATCTATATTCCTTCAAGAGAAGCTTGAAAAGAGATTCTAATCTATTTCAATAAATACATATCATTATCTTTATGAATAAATTTACATAATCAATTAAGTAGCATTTATCTTGCCAACACACATTCCAAAAAAAAAAATTGAGCATTATCAAACTTTATATTATCATTATATTAGCTTTGAAATTTACATTTTAATAAAAAAAAAAAAAAGAAGATGCAGCATCAAGGCAAACTCTCAAATGCTGTAAAAAAAAAAAAAGGTATTTGAAAAGAGTAAAGGAAAATAATAATATTGCAACTTTAGCACTAGCAATTTGTAACAAATCATAAAATAAATAAATATACATTATAATAGTGGGTGTCATTAGAAGCCATATACAATGCTTTTAAATCAAATTGTGAGGAGGGAAGATCAGAATTACTCAGTGACATTGATTTGACTGTATTTGCCAGTCATGTCCAACTCCAAAGGAGTAAACATCTGAATTTGAGTATGATTTAACTAGTAGCTATGAAATCCAAAGAATAATGTGTATTTATCTGAATCTTATGATCAAAATCTGTCCAAACAGATAAAAAATAGATTTGCAATGAACGTGAACATTTCAAGTAATACGCTCTAAGCAATATTCATTATGCTAAAATAAGTATAACTATTACATTTAAATATCTAAAAACATTACTTACAGAAACATAGAGCCTGAGGCTGCAGATATTACATCTTCACAATGTCAAGGAATTATGGACCCAATCTAATACTTGTAAAGGGCTTTGATTGGCTGTATTCGTAAGTGTATAATCCAATCAAATTGTCTCATTAACGAACTAGCGGGATAAAAGAAAAGTGTCTAATGATGTCAAAGTATTAGACAGAGTTAAAAATAGCTTGAAATTGTGATTTTGATTTTGATACTTTTTTTTACATTCCTTTGTCATTGAATACTATGAGCATAAATCTTGCATTATAAAATATTAAAGCATAAAAGGTCTTTATTAATTTTTACTAAGCAATGACCATACATGTGAAAGCATTACATTTGCTGTCAGAAACACTGCGCCAAGGGATTTTAAAGAGGTTTCTTAAAATGTTTTGGGTATAGGGAACACTGATAGCATCTATTTTCTCCATTCCCATTTTCAGTTCTTGTAATTCCACAATATCGAAATGGTGCAAATGGAAGCCATGAGTGTTCCCGATACACATAAAAAGGTTAGAAAATGTCAAGTGGTAATTAATGTATTTTAACAAACAAGCCTTTACAATATCAACAAGAGTGAAATAGTAAAATAGCCAAATTGAAAATGGCGTCTTTAAGGATTTCATGAGTAGACAAAGACTTCTAAAAAAAGAATTTGACAAAAAAACAAACTAGTTTGGTACAGAAATCAGCATTAATGGATAAACCTAATATATTAAAATTTTTTAAACATAAAATACTTCATAGAACAGTAATGAAAAAGCATTAAGGTTTTCTAGTTTTTTCTGTATCTAGGCTATTTACGCCTTCTATTTGCATCAATCTGATTTCCTGTCAGATGTCTGTGGTTTCTGTAATTATAGAAACGTTTAATTTATTCATAAGCGGTTTTTGTGATAGTGACTTCATAAAATACTTAGTTTTTAATGAATTGCAAGACCCACAGATGCCTGACTGGAAATTAGAATGGTATAAATAGATGCTATTAGTATCTATGATACATGTAAAAAAGAGTTAAGAAAACCTTTTCACAATCCCTTTAATGGAGAAATCCAATCCATGAAAATTTTTCATTTGCACTTTCCACCATACTTTTCTTTCCTTCTTATTCTTAACTGAAGAGTTCTGTTATTTACATATTATAAGCCACATAAATCGGGTCCAATTGATCGGCTAAAAATCCATCACGTAAATGCATGCGTTGTTTTTCACCACGAGAATTGATGGGTACTATGCCCGGGTCGACTACAACCACTACACCCACTATTAAATAATGTTCCTCTAGGACACTATTAGTAACCAATGGTACTAAATCTAATGCTTCATTTTCATTACCATCCAATTCTACGACCACCACCAATAAATTAGTCCACGTAAACACAGCACTGAAATATCACAAAAATAAACAAAATTAAAATACAGGACAGCAGCATTAACCGTTAGTATTTAGATCTCCAGCTGACGAGCCGTCTTGCAAACGTCTTGGTTTACTGTCCGATCTGCTTTATCCATGTCAGCTCCTTCAACCTGCATCACTGACTAAGGGAGTGCAAGCCTGAATAAAGACGGCTATCCGTATTTTTTGCTTTCTGCAAATAGAATATAACCATTTGAATGGACTCTACATTATTTGACGCATCTCAATACAAATGATAAAGTTTAATTCACAGAAAGAATATGAAACCCACCATTCACATATTTTACGATGGCATCGTTGGGCACTATTCTCTATATCCATAGGATGATATCTCATACCACGTAACATTATCGTTTCATCTAGAGCACCCACCACAAATATAGCATCATGACGCTCTGAAATATCAATTTTATCAATGATAGCATGACAACAAATATAGCATCATGACGCTCTGAAATGTCTATTTTATCAATGATAGCATGACCACAAATATAGCATATTGACGCTCTGATAATTCTATCAATGATAACATGACAACAAACCTAGCATTTTTGCATAGATCTTACAATTCTGAAGGGATGTGTTACTTCCATTTTTACATGGATAACACACTCTGTAGAGATGTGTAATTTATATCTTAGATTAATTTCTAATGCTTGACTTACCTCCATCTGATTGTGTTAATTCTGTTCTACGTATAAAACCTAAGAAACCAGTACGTGCGTAGGAAGTGGCGATGTCACCAGTCTCCAGACGGGAATCATAATGATCTTGATTTAAAGACTCTTCACCATACACAGAATAATAACCAGTAGAATTGTGAGGACTGCTCACCCAAATCTGTATATATCATATATATCAATTTACTAATTTTCATTAAATTATCCTTCTCAATTTTGGAATTGTCTTTAATTTGAACATAACTTAACTAAGTTTCATCCAATTAATATGACTTAAAGTGTATGATGTATATATTATGTAACGTCTCTTGTTAACAGCTGGTGAAGCTATAATTTGTAGGTAGAGCAGGTATAAGTGTTGAAACCATTAATCAGAAGTGGACCTCCAAGGTTAGTAAGCAACAGCAGATAGTAAACAATGAAATAAATCTTACCTCTCCCAAATGAGAATCAGCACATTGTCCTTTAGTTTCAGGGTTGGCGATTACTACTTTAACACCAGGTAATAGCTGAAATTCAATTATAATTATACATTCAGACACATTCAATTAGATTCATTTCAGCAGACAAATGGTACAGATTATCATTCCTCATCAGGCTGCATGTGGAAAGCACTTTTCAAATTAATGGGATTGTAAAGATGTTTTCTTAACTTTCTATGTGTATTGGGGAAATTGAAAGCATGGATTTGCATCACTCACAATTCAGACGTCAGACGTCTGTGGATCTTTCCACCAAAACGGAAAAAAAATTCTTGGAATTCCTACCTTTCCTGATTCCATGACACACATACTATTAGGGCTTCCCTTTTCTACCAGTGTGACTCGATCATTTCTTAAAGCACGTAAATCAACATAGGCCGTAGTAGGTTCTGGACATGAAGCTCCCTATAGAAACAAATTATACAGTGTGCAATGAGGGAAATTTTCCTTAGACATGATCACACAAAATAAGATACATTGGAGACTGAAGGACTCTCTGTTCTTTATTGAGCTAGTGAACACAGACAACTGAAATATAAAGCTCCTAGAGAAGCATAACCATGAAATAAATTAAATGGGAGGTCAAAGGACTTCTTTTATGCTCCTGATTGGCTAGTGAACACAAGCAACACTGTGTGCAATGACGGAAATTTTAATATGTTTTCAACTAGTTGTCACTATGTCAGCCCCTCTGATGAACAAGGAAAACCAGGTTGAAAATTCCACTTTTGCCAGGATGGTATCACTAGTATTATAGACTATGAAGGATGATAGAGAAAAAAACCGCCACATACTGTTAATCCAATAGCAACATTGACACGACAACCGAAACTGGTACTAACAGATCGTAAACTTAGTCCTAAACTAGCAAATAATTTAGTAAAAGATGTAGTTAATTGTATTCTAGGTCTTTCTTCAGCCACAATAACACAGGCTCTAACACATGATAGGTTTACTCCTTTGGTCTGAAATAAAAATTCCATGAAATCAGGTCACTTAAACCAAACAATGACATAAAATGAAAACTGAAATGAGTTTTAATGTCCACTTTTCACTCTTGATATTGAGCGTATGAAGACAAACAATGCATTGTAGGGTGCAAAGCGAAACAATGTAGTAGAACATGGCCTACTCTTTCATCTTTCAAAGGACTAGAATGAATACAGCCTGTAGCACACAGGACACTGGGTAATTGATCCGTATGAACGACAAGATGCTTTGTCCAAGTGAGTCCATACGACCTATGTCACAAACAAGAGGACACTGGGTTTAAAAATACAGGTATCATTAAGATCTATGCTGTAATCTTAGTCGATATTCAAAGTGGAAACATCAGAAATTTTACTACACTTGTAAGATATAAATAATATTTTTTTTATCAATATTTTACATTCACCATATTGTTTTCACAATAGTTATTTTGCTAACTAGGTTAGGCTAATACTTTTATTATTCATTTCTATATGACAATGTAACAAATAATGTAAGTAAGACTAAGTTTACCTTTAATGCTGCAGTAGATGTACCTAGACCTTTAGTACATAATTCCATAACACCATAGGAACAAAATGTATCACGCACTGAAATGATAAATAAACATAAATTATAATATAGTGTGAAGTGAGCTGAGAATAGACTGCCCCAACCAGGACGGCTATCGAGACGTAATATTGCAAAATACCATGTCCAAATGTCCAAAAACTGTGCAGGATGTAGAAATGAAATGAAATGAATGAACATAAATTTATTATTATTCCAGTTAACCCCGCTGTAATAATCTTGGAAAGATCAATGCCAAGGTTTTTCTTTATACTTTTTTTACTCAGCTCCATTCATCAGTAGGAGTATGAATGGTATGTTAGTTATATTTTTGAAATACCAACCTTTATACTGACTAACTGCTGTTAACCATACAGCTGGATTGGTTTCTACTTCAGATGGTGGAATTAATATGGAATGATGACCAGAATAAATACTGAAATTATATATAAAAAAAAACTTTCATCATTACAGATTTTTTTGATTTTCCCTTATAAAGTCACCTGCAAGTTGGATAGCAGAACCCAAAAAAGAGTAATATGACGGCATTATTGGGATTTGCTTTCCAACAATTTGTCATCTTTAATAAATAGGTCCCACATGAAACACTTTGATCACTTAAAATCAATGTCACTGGGTTGGGAGTGTACAGAAAGCTTGTTAAATTTGAATTGACATGAAAAAATATCAGACAAAAAGCAAAATGGTACTTTTTAATTAAATTGACTTGAGAAAAACCTCTATACATATTCAACTTGTCAAAAATGTAAGGAATAATCAAAAGATTAACAAGACAAAACTTACCTGCTTAAGCACCAGAGAGCAAAACCTAGCCCACAGTAAGGATCTAAACAGAGAACTACATCACGAGATGGGTATAATTCACACTGTAGTTTCTGAGCTCGACATAGAGCAGTAGCAGCTGCATGTGATAACTACAAAATATTAAACAGCTTTTAATCATCAGTGAATAGATAACTACAATATAATAGACAGTTGCACATCATTACTACAAGATAATAAAACAGCTATATATGTGGTAATTACAATAGATAAGCAGCTGTATTTGATAACTACAATGTAATAAACAACTGCATGTGATAACTACAATATAATTAACTGCTTTCTATCATCAGTGAATTGATAACTACAATATAATCAACAGCTGCATGCAATATCTACAATATGATAATCAGCTGCATGTGATAACTACAATATAAAAAACAGTTGCATTTGATAATTATAATAAAATAAATAGCTGCAAGTGATTACTATAATATAAACAGCTGAATGTGATAACTAAATTATAATAAACAACTGTGTGTGATTACTATAATATAAACAGCTGAATATGATAACTAAATTATACTAAACAACTACAGTGTGTGATAACTGTAATATAATAAACAACTGTGTGTGATAACTGTAATATAATAAACAACTGTGTGTGATAACTATAATATAATAAGCAACTGTGTGTGATAACTGTAATATAATAAACAACTGTGTGTGATAACTGTAATATAATAAACAGCTGTGCGTGATAACTATAATATAATAAACAACTGTGTGTGATTACTGTAATATAATAAACAACTGTGTGTGATTACTATAATATAATAAACAGCTGTGTGTGATAACTATAATATAATAAACAACTGTGTGTGATAACTGTAATATAATCAATAACTGTGTATGATAACTGTAATATAATAAACAACTGTGTGTGATAACTGTAATATAATCAACAACTGTGTGTGATAACTGTAATATAATAAACAACTGTGTGCGATAACTATAATATAATAAACAACTGTGTGTGATAACTGTAATACAATAAACAACTGTGTGTGATTACTATAATATAATAAACAACCATGTGTGATAACTGTAATATAATAAACAACTGTGTGTGATAACTGTAATATAATAAACAACTGTGTGTGATTACTATAATATAATAAACTGTGTGTAATAACTGTAATATAATAAACAACTGTGTGTGATAACTGTAATATAATAAACAACTGTGTGTGATTACTATCCCTTATCAAATAAACAACCGTGTGTGATTACTATAATATAATAAACAACTGTGTGTGATTACTATAATAAACAACTGTGTGTGATAACTATAATATAATAAACAACTGTGTGTGATAACTGTAATATAATAAACAACTGTGTGTGATAACTATAATATAATAAACAACTGTGTGTGATAACTGTAATATAATAAGCAACAACTGTGTGTGATAACTGTAATATATTAAGCAACTGTGTGTGATAACTGTAATATATTAAGCAACTGTGTGTGATAACTGTAATATAATAAACAACTGTTTGTGATAACTGTAATATAATAAACAACTGTTTGTGATAACTGTAATATAATAAACAGCTGTGTGTGATAACTATAATATAATAAGCAACAACTGTGTGTGATAACTGTAATATATTAAGCAACTGTGTGTGATAACTGTAATATAATAAACAACTGTGTGTGATAACTGTAATATATTAAGCAACTGTGTGTGATAACTGTAATATAATAAACAACTGTGTGTGATAACTGTAATATAATAAACAACTGTGTGTGATAACTGTAATATAATAAACAACTGTGTGTGATAACTATAATATAATAAGCAACTGTGTATGATAACTGTAATATAATAAACAACTGTTTGTGATAACTATAATATAATAAGCAACTGTGTGTGATAACTGTAATATAATAAGCAACTGTGTGTGATAACTGTAATATAATAAACAACTGTGTGTGATTACTATAATATAATAATCAACTGTGTGTGATTACTATAATAAACAACTGTGTGTGATAACTATGATATAATAAACAACTGTGTGTGATAACTGTAATATAATAAACAACTGTTTGTGATAACTATAATATAATAAACAACTGTGTGTGATAACTGTAATATAATAAGCAACTGTGTGTGATAACTGTAATATAATAAACAACTGTGTGTGATAACTGTAATATAATAAACAACTGTGTGTGATAACTGTAATATAATAAGCAACAGTGTGTGATAACTGTAATATAATAAACAACTGTGTGTGATAACTGTAATATAATAAACAACTGTGTGTGATTACTATAATATAATAAACAAACTGTGTGTGATTACTATAATATAATAAACAAACTGTGTGTGATAACTGTAATGTAATAAGCTACTGTGTGTGATAACTGTAATATAATCAACAACTGTGTGTGATAACTATAATATAATAAACAACTGTGTGTGATAACTGTAATATAATCAACAACTGTGTGTGATTACTATAATATAATAAACAACTGTGTGTGATAACTGTAATATAATAAGCAACTGTGTGTGATAACTGTAATATAATAAACAACTGTGTGTGATTACTATAATATAATAAACAGCTGTGTGTGATAACTGTAATATAATCAACAACTGTGTGTGATTACTTTAATATAATAAACAACTGTGTGTGATAACTGTAATATAATAAACAACTGAGTGTGATTACTATAATATAATAAACAACTGCGTGTGATAACTGTAATATAATAAACAACTGTGTGTGATAACTGTAATATAATCAACTGCTGCATTTAATAACTACAATATAAAAATAGCTTTTAATCATCAGTGATAACTACAAACCATTAAATTGACTATAGACTATTATATTTGATCCTACCTTGACCCCAGCTAACATGCCGGTTGTGGACACACTAAAATCTAAATAACAAATCATCTCTGGTGTAGGTGCTCTGTATATGGCAGCTAACTTCTTCTTAGTGAGATCATCGGTATCAAGTAATACAGGCCAAGTTTTAGGATCCACAAAAGCACCAGCTTCCTGAAATAGCAAAACAACAGTGCAATATAGGGTAATTTTTCTAGAGCAGACACATTAGCCTACTCTTTTTCAATTTTCAATTGTCCAAGGATCTTTAACATGCACAGTCTGAACAAACAGGGTTTTTTGTGACATTTGAACGATTTAGATGTTTCAATGTTAGGTTCTCCTCCACTGACAGAGTAAACTTGATTGTAAAATCAATGAGCCACCATGACTCTCAATCAAAATAGAGAAATAGTACTTACCTTTGATTTGAGTAGTTTAACTACTATATTATTAGTTAAAATAGCTACCGATTTACTAACTTCGACCGTCATACGAACTGTGGGTAGAGTACTAGCTATATTCTGGGCATGAGGGGGTCTAATAGTCACTGGTACACACCCTACAAATCAAAATACAATTAATTTTGAGCCTTATTCTTGAGAACTTAACAAAGATAAAGCTCAGATTTTAAGAAATACAGTAAACGGATAATAAAACTAAATTAAAACTTGATGTTAATGACTAGTCAGATGAAACTATATAAGAATAGAATAAGTTTAAGGATTAGATAAAAGATCCAGTACTTACCAACATATAGACAGCCATAGAAAGCAGCTATCAGTTCAATACCTGTAATACACAATAATTCTCTATTCTATTAATACTATACTGTGTATGTTTAAAAGTTACTGAGAAATAATACACAAGGTATTTGTTACGTATGGAAATTACAGGTGGTATTTGTTACATGGAAAATACCCATATTATTTGTTACACAGGCAATACACATAGTATTTTTTACATGGGAAATACATTTAGTAGTTGTAATATGACAAATATAGACAAATCATTTGTTACATGGAAAATACATCTAGTATTTGTTACATGGAAAATACATTTAGTATTTGTTACATGGAAAATACACCTAGTATCTGTTACTAGAAAATACACCTAGTATTTGTTACATGGAAAATACATTTAGTATTTGTTACATGGAAAATACACCTAGTATTTGTTACATGGAAAATACACTTAGTATTTGTTACATAGAAAAAACACCTAGTGTTTGTTACATGGAAAATACACCTAGTATTTGTTACATGGAAAATACACCCAGTATTTTTTACATGGAAAATACACCTAGTATTTGTTACATGGAAAATACATTTAGTATTTGTTACATAGAAAATACACCTAGTATTTGTTACATGGAAAATACACCTAGTATTTGTTACATGGAAAATACACCTAGTATTTGTTACATGGAAAATACATTTAGTATTTGTTACATGGAAAATACATTTAGTATTTGTTACATGGAAAATACACCTAGTATTTGTTACATGGAAAATACACCTAGTATTTGTTACATGGAAAATACACCTAGTATTTGTTACATGGAAAATACATTTACTATTTGTTACATAGAAAATACACCTAGTATTTGTTACATGGAAAATACACCTAGTATTTGTTACATGGAAAATACACCTAGTATTTGTTACATGGAAAATACACCTAGTATTTGTTACATGGAAAATACACCTAGTATTTGTTACATGGAAAATACACCTAGTATTTGTTACATGGAAAATACACCTAGTATTTGTTACATGGAAAATACACCTAGTATTTGTTACATGGAAAATACACCTAGTATTTGTTACATGGAAAATACACCTAGTATTTGTTACATGGAAAAGCTCCTGCTCGCACCTAAAGCCATACAAATTTCAGCAAATATTACAATCTGACTAAAGTGAGGTACGGTATTGCTTCCTGTTATTGAAAAAAAAAAAATTTCTGACCTGGTTGGTAAACTAAAGCAACATGGTCTCCTGTATTTAATTTTCCTTTTTCCATCAATAAACACCCAATTCTTTCAGCACGTTTATGCAATTGAGAACAAGTCACTGTGAGATGGGGTTGAACCTACAAAATAAAATCATGTCATTATGGAAATACTGAATCAGTATGGAGTCACCATAGATGCTTTAGGTGAGTCTGTCCTTTTAGACTTTCAATTACTCCTACCACTAGCATTACCCATGACTGGTTATATCAGTATCTTCTTGAAGAGGTCAACAACTTTTGAATTATTCGAGCATCCATACTTCCCTCTATCTTGTGTTGGGACATTGTCTTCATTGAAAGTGCAATAAAATTACTCCCAGAGAGTCTTCAATTACATCAGATAAATTATAATGCCACCCCCAGTATTTCAGATTGTTGTCTGGGGTATTTTCCAAACAAAAAGATAACATAATGCAGTAAACAACCTACCCTAGAATTGAGCATAGTAAATAGAATGTGATCAGGTGTAGTTTGTGCTCGCCATCGTAATATTTCAGTTAAATATTGATGCTGAAAACATAAAATTATTTAATATCATATAAATCTGTGTTTAATACCTTGACTGCAATAGCTTCCTTTCTTGTATATAACGTAAGTTTATAAATGCAGCAATTTGATTGGATTATTGTACATGAGTGAATACAGCCAATCAAAGCGCTCAACAGAAAGTAAAAATTGGGGGTTACAAACTGTTGATGACAAAAATTTATTAACTGTGGAAATCCAGAAAAGAAATCAACATCATTCATACCTTTCTGGACACATCAGAGTCTTCCTCTGACAAACCTAGATCTCTACCAGCAGCCCAGGCTAGTCTAGCACCTTGTACAATATTACCAACATGTACAGCTGATGGTGTTACATCTACAATATAACAAATAGCTTTTATACAATATAAGTTGACATAATATAATATATAATTATATTATCATATTTAGGGCTGCCCAACATATATCTGTATCACCATAAATTATGGTTACAAAATATTTTCACAGTTAAGGTTGAAGAGAGATATAGAAATACCACTCTTAAAACATGGCTCATTACGATTGTTGAGCCACATAATAAGCATTAATTATGTGGTATTCATGGGGACAAGATTTTCACACGCTTAGCATGAGCACCATCATAACAGATGCAAATGACGTAATGTTCAGTTTCTAATGTTTCAACTGACTGTGTTACAGAGGCAATACTCATGCTTACCCTGTTTTTAACAGGAATTCCATACAAGTATTATACAAAGAAGAATTTTTACATATACACAATGATAGATAAGATGGAATTAAAGAAAAAGAGATACAGTTGTCTTTTTGCTATCCATAGCACTTCTCAGAATTAGAATCCTACTTTCAGTACCTCTTTTACTCAAGAAAATATTTTTGCTAGGCTGCCATGTCTTCAAGAGTGATTCTAACAGACAAAATAAAACTGAAAATGAACATCAGAGATCCGATAATTTCTCAAAAGTATACAGAGAGCAAATATGTCAAAGTAAATATATAATCAACTGTATTTCTTGAAGTGCAATCCACAATGTTAAGGAATGATTGAAAAGGATCAGGTTTTAGACCACTCAGTAAAAACACAGGTAAGTCAACTGATAAATATATATATTGGTCAAGTTTTAGAATATAAATTTTATGTTCTAAGAGGTAGTATTCCTTCGGTAGGCCACATTGTGAATTGCACCTTTGAGCATCACAGACTCTGTTAGGAGTCAATGTGAACACTAAAAAAAGAATGAAAAATATGAAACCAAAATGTAATTTACCGCTACCTGGATGAAGCTCTCTTGGTTTAGGTAAATTAGTTACACAGGTATGTGGACACATTAAAACATTAGCTGGATGTAGTGAACCCTCTAAAAACTTCTTCTTAGTCTCGTACAGGTGGATACCACCAAGTGGAGTCTATAAAATATATTTCAAAAATATCAATAAACTCATTAAATGTACTGTCCAAACTTTGGCAGTTGAAACTGAGATGAAAAATCCAAAGGGATTATCTTGGTCTAAGCATCTTCACAATGTCAAGCTATTACGAACTTTGCCTTATACCTTTACTGCAACAGTAGCCTTTCTTGTATCATTTGCAAATGCAGAAATTTGATTGGATTGTTCACAAGCAAATACAGCCAACCAAAAGCCTCGACTATTGGAATCAAAGTACAAGTAGGAAATTCTTAATAGCTTGATATTGTGAAGATGGGCCGCTGGAAATATGAGGAAAGATGGCTTATTTATGGTCACCATGTTGTAATTTGTTACCATAACCAATCCAAAGAACAATGCTTTAGCTGATTGTGCCACAACCAATCCTAACATGAACACAATCATATCATTAACTATTCTATTATATAGAAATAAATAAAGACATACCTTAGGAAGATAATTAGGGGGAACCAGAGCTAGACAATAAACACCAACTTGATGTATAGAATCTACAGCTTGTAAAACACGACTCATCCACTGGAAACTCTAGAAATATAACATAATTATATCATTAACATATCAGCATATTTAATTATAACAATATATTGTATGACAGACATTACTTAGTCCTAAGAGTTAATGGATGAATTGAAAAATAAAATAATTACCTCTTCCTCTGAACAGTCTGGTCTTTGTTCAGCAATTATCACAATTCTTTCATCTTTTAATACATTAATAGAAAATACGGCTATCCTACAAAACACAATAAAACAGAAATTAACAAAAGAATTAAAACAATTTAAGATAATTGTTAAGAGGATTCTAAACTTTGTGTTTTGAGGACAGAGATAACATAGACTTGCATTATTCCAATTATAAGTCAAATGTCTAAAATTAAGTCAGACCCTAAATCTACTATATATCTTTCATTTATTTAGAATATCATCATTATTTGCAACACACAAATGTGCAAAAAAATATTAATGTATATGTGACACTTACCTGCCTCTATAAATAAATTTCATTGGTTCAACAGCTAGAACGGTTGCTATGATGTCATCTGTATTATGGCGTCTGGTACCAATCTGCATTAATCCTTCTTTACTACCACAAACAAAGACTAGACCTCCCTAAAATATCAACATTTGATTTTAATTGGAAATGAAATGAAATTTGATGTCCTAGGTACTGCTCTGAAGCTTATTTGAGCTAAATGAAGACATGCATTGTTAAATGAGGAAATTCTTGCCACAATGGCAGCATTAGCCTTCTCTTTTTGGAATTCTAATTGTTCAGGGATCTTTAATATTGAAACACACAGGTCTTCAGTAAGCGATAAAATGTTTTTTTCCACGTCAGCCCCGTGATCTGACACTGACACGGAGAAACCAGGTAGAATAAAGTGAATGTTCTACCTCAAACCATGCCCGGATTGACCTTCAGGTTAGCATTTAACTCACTAAACCATGACAGTTGCTATATGTAAACCTTATGCTAATTAGTTACCAAGGGCCGAATATGGCATCAGCTGTCCAGAAGGATAGACATACCAGCCTAACAATTTCAGCATTTCAGACTTTATCTAAAATTCATAAGTAAATATTACTTACTGGACCTAAGAATCCTATTAAACCTGTACGGACATAGAGATTGTCTCCTAATTGCCGACCATCTGCATGAAGTGGCTCCACCTGGAATGTAATATTGGTGATTCCTTGTAGTCCCCAATATCCAGCCCCTGTATAACCAGCACAAACACATAATTCACCAACTTCATCTGTTTTACATAAAATAGGTGGTCCATCTAGCTTGATAACGACCATCACAGCTGCAAAAGATAGAGCAATGATAATCTTTTTTAAATACTAAATTAAACCATAAAAGAGATATAAAGGCATGCTTAATCTATTAACATAAAGCACTCCCTGCAATTCTGTCCATACCTACTTTTTCTTCTGCACAACTGTTCCAATTTGTTTTATTGAAGTTCAGTTGATTCGGTGAATCTTGAATGAGCAAAACTCATCAATGTGACTAGTCTTACATCAAAATTGTCTTTGTTAAATATAAATAATGGACTCACCCCCAGGCATGACTTGCCCACAATCTTGTAAAGTTAAAGATGTGAGACTGTTTTCACTGTCCACGCGTACCACGCCATAACTTAATCCCTGCATGGATAATATACCTCGACCAGTGGCACTGGAACTTGTTCGACCAGGTCTACAAAATACATGTGGATTCTTTAATCATATTAATTGTTGATCTAGTAGCTTTTCCAAAACAGACCATTGAAATATAAACTTTTACATCCTACTTTTGTGCATCTGATTGTAAAAATGAAGACTGGCAACACAATGTAGTGTGCAACATAGGAAATTCTGACCCAAGGGCAAAATAAGCCAACTCAAATATCAAATAATCAATCTTCAGTAAAAAGAAAATGGTTCTGAAAATGACTTACCTTCTAACAGATACTGTTAGAGCTTCAGAAGAACTAGCACAAGGACAAATAGATTCAGATCGCAGACCTTTACTTTGGAAAGCACTTAAGAAGGAATCACATGACGTCAAAGACCCTAAAATAAACACAATGTTATTACAGATCATTGCTGACTGACATCAATAGTAAGTATCATCCCGATGTATATGACAGATTTTTGTCTGAGTAATATTGTTTGTGACAAAAGTTCGACTTGTTTCAAAAAAAATGTTTCTTAAAATTAAACTTGTAACCTCCATGTCAAAACAAGAAGACAATTTATCATTTTCAACTAGTGTTCTCATCTAAAAACTAAAAATGCTCTTGTCATTTAAACCATATTTCCAGGGGCCTAATTCTCAAAAACTAAATTTATAAGTTTTCAAGAATAAGACCTGTGCAACTGTCAACAAGAAGAAAAAAACTTATACAGTTCCAATCAGAGGAAAAGAAAAGAGAACTTACAAGGGTTGGCACCATCAGCAACTAATAATAATCTTAAAGATGTAAAATTAATATCTTTATGATCTTTTTGAGCTAATAAACCCCAATGCATATCACGAGACTTCACCACTGCTACGGAAGCTGAAGATAAAAGAAATGAAATGATGTCTTACATTCTACAGAGTTAATAAAATCCCAAAGTAATATCTTGACCTTGCTGTGATTGAACCCTTGACGGGGTTACTAATTAACTGTCCTCATTCAAGATAATCTGGGAAATACTAATGCCAAGAAGTTAGGCCAGAGACCAACCAGTAGATTGGATTCTGGTAAATCAACTTTGTTAGAATTGTGAAAATTTTTTGTTTCTTCCTGTCTCTTTATCAAAAGTATTCAAATTCTTTGTCTTTCATATAAAACTGAGAAGCAAATTACCTTTATATTTTGTGACCATTTTCATCCAAGAAGCTGGATCAACTTTCATTAAGGAATAAGGAATAAATACAACATGCATACCATTATACACACTCTGTTGAAAGAAAGTACAAAATTGTGGTAAAGGGTTTGTAAAGAGGTTTTGTATTTCTCTTTATCCAAAATGCTCTATATGAGAAAGTAAATTTGAACCAATCAGAACCATACAGAGGGGACACATAGTTTGAAAATCACTTGAAGTCATGAATATCAGGGTTCACTTTAAGTGGCATCACATTTTGTAATTCAAAATGATCCCTTTTGCCACTATTGTTTTAGGATTTGCTACAATCAAAATTTATTGCAACAATCTGCGATTCAAATAAAATGACATAATTATGTACTACTGGTATATTTCAAATTGCTACTGAAATTTTCAAGGAAAATAAATCAAAATTTAACTTGATTAGCCATAACTAAAATTTGGTCTGATAAATTGCTAATCACATGTTTCTATCTAAATTGAACCCTGATGATTACATGTCAGTGAATGGAGTTTAAATATTAGAAAATAAATATACATACACATAAAATACCGTGCCACAGACCAACTTCTCTTTTAAAATCTAAAACACACACCATTACTTCTCCTTCAGTATAATTACAGCCCACTGTTAGAGTACGACAGTGAGACAACATGGTATTTCTTGTTACTGTCACTCCAACCGTACTACCATCTTTATTAATAGTATACTGTTATATAAAATACATTAGTTACAATACAAAAATACAGAGAAAGCTGGTTGAAAGCCTTAACAAAGCTGACTGTCAGAAGCACTGGCTGTGGCCATGATCAGAAGAAAATTCATTTCTCTATCGACAGAGTGATGTGAGGTGAAAATCCACAAAGGGTGAATCTTGGAAGTACTGGCTGTGGCATAACAAAAGTTCGAAAGATTCAAAACCTATAACACCTCAAAACAATTGCATCTTTAATCAAAAAATGAAATGAATTAGTGTTTTACGTCCTACTTTTCTGCACTTTATGGGCTAATGAACACGGACAATGCCATGCAGTGTGTTATGAGGGAATTTTGCCAGGTATTAGCATACTTTTTTTTTACGATTTCCAATTTTTGAGGAAATGTGCACAAGAAAAACTTACTTCTATATATGCTGGAACATCTTCAGATACACGAGACAATGGTTGCCAATCTTTCGGAGGTTTACTTAAATTTTCAGTTACAAACCAATTCAATTTTGGCCACCCTATAATAAAAATTTAAGTTAAATTCAACAATTTACTCAAATGTATAGCGAGTTAATATTTTTTTTGCGTATCCCAAATTATGAATTTTCAGAAGTTACAAAATAGAATTACACTTGCCCAAAAATCACAAACTAAATACTCCACTGCTATCGAGACTTGTACAAATTTCGAAATACTGGATCAGTTACATAGACCAGACAACAATAAAAGTATTTACCTTTAAAAACTAAAACTTCACCACTATTAGATTTAGGTAATCCTTTAAACAAGCTTCAGACGTTAAAGCCCAATTAACACTTAAACTGCCCAATAAAAACCCTACACCTTGACCTCCAGCATCCTGAAATTACAACATTACACACACCCATAAGGGTTTTCCATTCATGAACACATTATTGTCAGGGAGTTGTAGATGGAAGCTTGGTTGTTTTGGAATAAGCAAAAGAAAGGAAAAGGAAAAAATCATGCTATGACTGAAGTAAATGAGGAATGAGTCAAATGAGCAAGAAGCATCTAAAAATGAGAGTACCATAAGGACAAAAATCATATAACTAAGTGTTTAGAGTAGTAAGCAGAAATCACACAATGAGTTTAAGACTTTAAGTATTCGCAACAGGCTTCTATTTAGGTGCTCAAAAGAGTAGGCTACCGTTAAATAAATTAACTTAAATTTTAAATTGAATCAAATCTCAAAATAAAGCAGTGTTTGGGGAAAATAAAAGCAGTTTATGAGTCAAAAGATTAGTTGGTGTTAATAACAGACACAACAACAACAAAATATTCCATTTCAGAACAACACAACAAAAAATATAACACACGTTTGGTTCTTGAGACTATAGAAGATTATCTGCAGTTTGAATCTATTTCATATCTTTCTCTCTTTTGCAATCTGATCAGCAAAATAGGTGGGAACAAATTCAAATTTGCTTATTTATCAAGTAACTGAAATGTTACTAGTGGAAATGCCTCAATTTCATATTCATTTAAAAAAATATCATGAACATTGGACATGTGATGGGATTGAATTAGATAAAAAACAGTTGTTTTCAAGCAACATGAAAAGAAAGTTTTGAGCAGGTGTCATGTTCTTTAGCAAAGGTGCACAATGCTTAACCCTATTTTCTTTTTATCCCTGACATTTACTCGCTTTCCCAAATCTTGATCCCAAACCCAGGTTAAGATATATAAAGACAATATACTAATATTAGTTACATTCTGAACTACACGTTGATATACCCTCTTAGTTAACGGTACTTCAACTGGTACAGGTACCACTCCCGCCATAATACACCCATAAAATGCACAGATAAATGATATCGGATCATTGTTTGGATACACCAGCGCCACCTGTAATATATAACAAATTCAATTAACACAATACATAAAGGTTCACATTAAAGGGAAAGAGGCGCCATTTTTGGAGTGTTGATATTAAGTCTTCAGAAATACTAGAAATTCCTTCAAAAATATCTCACACTAGGAATTTCCTTTCCTATTTCTATAGATGTCTTTTCTATATATGGGAGTGTCTCAAGAAAAAATGACTTGTCTTTTTAAATTTCAAACGCTGATAATTCTAGAAACACATGGATTTGAAGGCTAAAATTTTGATGGTGAGCTGTGAACAGTATTACTGATTGGTCAGCTAAAAAAATTCTTGTTTCTGAGACTAAGGTATGATTGGTAAAAGAAAATGGTGCATCTGTCCCTTTAAGCAGTCAGTGGACAAAAACAGCTTGAGCAATATTGTTGTGACATCATGAATATATGAAAGTAGAAGATGGTAAAAATATGTACCAATTTCCAGCATGTTGAAGAGATGATGCCTGCCAAAGTGAAGCACTGTAAAAATATGCAATAGTTTCCAGCAGAGACAATGAATGAGCAATAGCACGAGAAAAAATCCAATATGATATTAAGAAACAATACAACTCACCCTGTCACCTTGTTTTACACCGATACCTTCTTTCTGACCGATTTTATTCAATAAATTATACGCTATCTTATGACTTCTGTTTAACAATTTACCTATAATATAAAACATTGTTTATCAACATTGAGAAAAATACAAGTTTTAATGATTGACCAATCAGACGACTAGAGCACTTAAATCATCTTTGATCAAACCACACAAATTTTACTTAATATGATCTTTCTTACTTACAAACTAAAGCTCGCTTTCAAAAATTTCACATGAGAAATGAATCAAATAAACAATAAGAAATTTAGCCAAAGCTGAATTGAATGAAATATTGGTTTAGGTTCTAAATTTAGTTTATAAGCCAATCAGATTACTGTATTTCTTAAAATCTGGATTTATCTTAGTTAAGTTTTTGAGACAAACTTCAGTTAATACATGATGTTGATATGAAATGGAAATTCTGCTGTCTTTCTTTGTAGGATAAAGGGTATAGATTGTGATGGGATAATGAAAGGTTAAGTACCCCAAAGCCAATCTGATCCCCACAATAAAACAAAGCAACAATTCTATTTACTTAAAAAAAAATGACTTATTATAAATGAAGTATTTCTTTATAAAAACACAAATCATATAATTTAAAGATATTTTAAATCAAAATAAACAAATTATCATGAGAAAAGCCTTATAATGTATTTTGTAGGGTAGATGATTGCAGGAATTAAGAAATTCAGTTGAACAATACCATGTGACCATTTCAACCAATCAAATTCTTACCATAATGGAGAAACTTTTTTTTCATCTGAGCTGCACTAATATAGGTTACATTGTAATGTTTTTGATAGCGATATCATGAGAATACTAATTATGATGCGACAATGACAATTGTCCATGATCTAGTTAAGAAAAAATATTTCTGCACATTTAGGTTCAATTCATGACATAAATACGACCAGTCCACTTTATTTTAAGGTAGTCTAACTAGTGATGAACACAATTTAAGTTAAGTTTATATAGTTTAAATTTCTATTTATTATTTGTTTGGCATTTATATCAACTCCAAGAAAACATAGGTCTCTCAGTGAAGATGTGAACAAAAATCTACATACCATAAGTTAGATTTATGGTTGGTTTTCCATTCTGATCCAAAACTGTGATTGCATTAGCTTTATAAGTTGAAGAACCATATCGTTGTAAGGCTGCCTCTAAATTTCTCGGTAATCCTGAAGGTATCTAAAAATAGACCAAGTATATTGTATCATATATATATTACAGTATACATATATATACTTTTCAAAAAAAGTAGGTGAACTTTCAAATTGGATAGAGAATATAAAGTGACCTTTCAAATTGGATAGAGAATATAAAGTGAATCTTACCACAAGATGTTCGCCAGCTACTGGTGTAAGTTCACTTCCTTCAGGTTTAGGTGCATTAGGATCAGATGAAGGCACTAAAATAGATACAAGTTATCTATCAAATATTTAGCATGTATTATAGTTGTGAGATGCTACAGTTTAGTCTATTCAACTCTATATTGTCCTACTAACCCCAGAATATGATTCAAATCAGGAATCTGAAAATTAGCTATTTCAGCTATCATTATTATGGTAACATAGAGAGATGTGGGCATATAAAAATACTATTTTTGCAGGTATAAGTTTACGGTACATACTTTCTAAAGTGGCATCCTCTTCATCCACAAAATATTCTTTTAATGGTCGTCTTTTTGGTCTCTGGAATAAAAAATGAAAATGAAATAACATTTCACTTTTATGTTTAGGATCCAGCAAAAAAAGGGTTATGAACCGAAGATAATTTACCCAAAACAGGGGCATTAACCTACTCTATAGGATTTTTTAAACTGTTCAAGGACTATTATATACACAGCCTAAAGCATATTAGGATTTTTTCTAGTGGCTTGTCCAATTTCCCCAACATGCCATGTTTACATAAAAAATATAAGAGTTAAAAAAAAAATAAGAGCTAACTTAACAAGGATCGTCTGTCCAATGCTCACCTTTAATGTATTGAGGAGCTGCTGGATTTTGGCTGAAACTTTACCATGTCTTGGAGCTGAAAAGCAAACATAAACTATTATCTTGGCATAATAATAGAATGTATCGAATATTTTTAAGGTATCTTTGAAGAGGAAAATGAGAGATATTTTCCAACATTTTAGACAAAATAGTAAAAGGTGTCTTAAAATCTGAAAAAGGAGCCAAATTATGACGTCCCCATTGCACATACCATTTGACATGATAATAGAAAGGCATAGTTAAGAGGTATCAGTACATACAAAGTGAAAGCAAATTACATTAACCTACCATCATCATCAGCTAATCCTGTAACAGCACCAGTAGCTGTCATTCTAACAGATGACTGATTGAATCGACCCACACGATCAGTTTGTCTGGTACTCTTAGCATTATTAGTCACATCAGGTGGTTGAGATATATGATGGGCTGAAAATACATCATACTAATGTACATCACAAGTACAGTGGGTTCAAAGATGTCAGTTTTAAAGAAATTGTTCATGCCTTTTTGATTTTTCCTCAAAAAACACTTCAACAAATTTTGACATAACAATCAGGAAAATGTTCAAGCCAAAAAGTACATTGTATAATTATCATTTTCATATTTCTAAGAACATCATCTCAAGTTGACCAAGTAATACTTACAGTGACGGGAATTTTGCATGACATCTGCTAGAGCTGATCTGGCAGTATTTCCAGGGATACGGAAATCACCGTAACCTTGACTACGGGGTCGTTCACCATAGTGATGAGGTGAGGCACCAGTTTCATATGACGAGGAACTAGCACCACTGTCTCGTGCACCACCACGAGAAAACCCTCTAAGTTGTTCTTCATCAAAAACACTGTCATCATCTGATGAAGAATCTGGAAATGACAAGAAAGATTTAATAAAAAATTGACGTCTTCTTCTACATGTATACTGCAGCCCACCAAAGATATTTCAACTAAGCTTTAAGATCACATGTACATGTAATATTCTATTGTCTGCATGTACACAAAGAGTAACAGATCGATCTGAGAGTAACAGATCGATTGATAGTTTCATAAGCCAGAACTCATCTGTCAATTCACACAAACAACATTTTGTGAGTTTACAAGTTTTTTTTTGGCATTGAAAACATTCCATCAAACATCAGTTTGTCATTTAGATATTTTTGTTAGTTTGAAACTATCTAGCCCTACAGAGTGGGATAGACATTTTGGGTTGTTAACTCAGAATTCGCTCACTCTTACACAGTCAGACAGATAATTTTGACATTTTGAAAAAGTCTCTTATGGATTCGAATAGATATTTTGGGTTGTTTGTTAGAAACTACATGTCTCTAACAGAGTAGGATAGATATTTTGGGTTGTTTGTTTGAAACTACATGTCTCTAACAGAGTAGGATAGATATTTTTGGTTGTTTGTTAGAAACTACATGTCTCTAACAGAGTAGGATAGATATTTTGGGTTGTTTGTTTGAAACTACATGTCTCTAACAGAGTAGGATAGATATTTTGGGTTGTTTGAGGGTTGAAACTACATGTCTCTAGATAACGGAGTAGGATAGATATTTTGGGTTGTTTGTTTGGAACTACATGTCCCTAACAGAGTAGGATAGATATTTTGGGTTGTTTGTTTGAAACTATATGTCTCTAACAGAGTAGGATAGATATTTTTGGTTGTTTCTTTGAAACTAAATGTCCCTAACAGAGTAGGATAGATATTTTGGGTTGTTTGTTTGGAACTACATGTCCCTAACAGAGTAGGATAGATATTTTGGGTTGTTTGTTTGAAACTATATGTCTCTAACAAAGTAGGATAGATATTTTTGGTTGTTTGTTTGAAACTAAATGTCCCTAACAGAGTAGGATAGATATTTTGGGTTGTTTGTTTGAAACTACATGTCTCTAACAGAGTAGGATAGATATGTTTGGTTGTATTCTTGGAAACACTTTTATTGATCAATATAACAACAACAATTTAAAACGAATATTTATTTCCATTCATACAAAAAAAAATGCCATGTTCAGATCACAACCAAAACTCAAACACGAACACTCAGAGCTTGAGCTCAAATCTAGCATATCAAAGCAAGCACTTTCTCTGTAAACACCATTTACCAATTATTTTTTAAAGGATTTGAATATCAGCTACAATAATATATAGCCCAACAATTTCATGGGGCTGAAATTTATCTTCCCATAAAAATCCCCCCCCACATATTCCCAATAACACATGGGTTTACAAGTCACAAGTGCATTTAACACATTATTTCAACCGTCACACAACACTTCAGTTACATTTTCACCATCAATTTATACACCTATCCCTTACACTTTTCAAAAACTGAAATTCATATTGCAAATTTAACACTTTTTTAAGTATACAAATATGAACTTTTATCTTACAAGTTTTTCATTGCAAATTGGAGTGTCTTTAGGAAAGGTATGAATGAGCGAAAGGAAAATTTCACTCAACATCTGCACTTGGAACAAGACAATTCTTTTAGTTAATAAATGTTAAATCATGCAGCAGACATGCTGCAATTGGAATGTCCCAGATGAATGCTATCAGTGTCCAATATACACAGAAAATCTAAGAAAGCCTCAGTCCATACCTTTATATTACCGTCACTATTTATAGAGTTCGAGGCTTCACAAAAATGAGTTAATGATTACAAATCTTCATCTTTAGATGAATCAGAATCTGAACTCTGATCAGTTAAAGAATCCACTTTACTCCGAGAACCATTAACATGTGTAGATGCGTTCATTTTAGCGTTACCCACAACACTGTTGATTTGAATGCCAGAAGATGTGTCATTACTGATGCCACTTAATTCTAAACCCTTTTGAACTAACTTCTGCTTTTTAAGCTCCACATATTGTTTTTTGACCTTCAGCAGTGATAAAGTCTCTTGATGTTCTTCTTCTGCCATTTCAAGCTTCCTTTTTAAAAATTGAACTTTTAGTTTTTGTTCCTCCTCCTGAAGTTGTCTTTCAAGCATGCTGGTTGATAATGTATGTCGTAGAACAGGATTCGAGGCAGACGGATTTGTATTTTTAGGTGGTGCAACTGGTTTCAAAATGGCAGATGAGGTGGATACTAATGATGATGGTGTTGGTTTGTAAATGTTGGCGGTGGAAGGTTTTACACAAAGTTTAGTTAAGATAGAAGCAGACGTGTGAGGTTTGACAACTGTTACATTTGGTGCTTTTGGTACTTTTATTTGAACCGATTTCTTCACTATTCTAGGTTTTTCAACTGGTGTCTGGGTACCTGAATCACCTAAAATACAAACAAAAATTAGATTCAGACGCATTTATTCTCACTTAAAGTGATGTCAAAGCAATGATATCAATGAGAAATTGAGCCACCAAAAGGCCATTAGCAGATCCATATACATTTTTTACAAAATATCAAAGTCCAGAGAGTAACACAAATTATTTAAGTTCAAACTTACTTGATTTCTTGACAACAATAATTCTTTTATTAATGGTAAAATCTTCATCATTATCATCATCGCCATCATCATCATCATCATCATTCTCACTATCATCATCAATATCAATCGGTTTAATCACATCTGATATCGGTTTCAACTGCATGGCTATCAAGTCTGCAACTTTTGGAGCCTCGTCTAACAAAGTTTCATCTTTAATTTCTACCACATCTGATTCCTCAAACCCATATACATCTTCAGACTTCATTTCTAAAGTAGCTTTCTTAGCTCTAGTTTTCAAATTTTCCCAACACTTTTTAAGTTGTTTACATGTACGTTTTGTAATTTTGGGATCAAAGTTATTGAATTCTTCAGTCAAACGTTCCCATGTTTCGTTTTTCCGCCGGCACATAGTCGAGTCATTGCGCTTGTTTTCAAGAACGGCTTGATGCTTCAGTACCAATTCAGTGATAAATTCTTTTTCAAAATTAGTAAAATTAGCTTTTACTGGTGTATTCTTTTGATAATTAAGGTACTTTAGAGTTGTCATCACAATAAAATCAGTCCAGAAATCTAAATTGTCCACTCATAAACGGTTTATTGATTTTGGTTCAAAAGTACACAGTAACATTAGGACTTTCCTTTTAGAAATATTAATCATGAGATGACAAGAAAATTAGGTCACATAAACAACAAAAGATCAACATTTATTAAGATTAAGCATGGCTCCAAAACATAAGTCACACAAGTGATTGTTTCCTAAAAGTCAGAATAAATCTTCAAAAATTATTCTTCAAAATCATCAATATTTGAACAAAGTCTCCATCTTGAAATAAATACACTTAACAAAAGATAAGGATAAATGCTCTATACATCAACCACAATGAGAAAATGGCAGACACAGCCAGTCTTGGCTAAGTGTTCACTGAGAAATTTAGGTCAGATTCTACTATATAGCTGTAGTGTAACAAACTAACAACTAGACTGTAGGCCTACAAGGGTGGCCTTTTGAGTGTGACTCACATTGATCCTAAACTGGCTCAGACTAGGCTGACCTCTAGCCTCACTCTCACATAAGTAGGACTTGGGTTGTCTGTTACTGTTTATAGCCACAATCTATTTATAGACCTAGTCCCTCACTCAAGAACACCTCTTTGTTTCTTAAAAAATAAAATTTTTGTTCTCTGTAGTAGTTTTAAATGTGCCATTTGCATCTCTTATTCAACATATTACGAACTTCTTAGAAGACACTGATACTTGATTTAATAAAATTATCAGGTGCAAAAATCAATTTCTGGTGTTAGAATGGTAGTCATGACAACAAGAGGCAAGACAGTAATAAGTTATTTCTATGGTAACCAAGTACATGCTTTCACAAGTAATGTATAGTGGGTGACCGCTCTTGTGATCATCTTTTATTCCAAGTTTAATTATAAATAACCCAAAAATCACCAATCAAATACAGCGTATCTTAATAGTCATTTCTCAGGATGAAAACAGAAAAACCTTGTCTGTATATTAGTTAGTGAGTGAATAGGTTATAGTACCTGAATTATTATAACTATAATTATATTTTATTTGTCAAATAAAAGAAAAAACGATTTTAACTTAATTTCATTTTTCTCAAAAGTAATTTTGCATCATATAGCATAATAAAAAATGAAATGAAATGAATGGAGCATTACATTTAGCATAATACAAGGTTTCAAGCAGTCACCTATGAAATAGTACATTAATCAATAAAATGAAGCAATCTAACTATTCAAATTACTACAAGATAAAGTCCATATCAACATTCCAGATCACATACCATAATGAAAAAACAGCACCAGGTTTGTGTGCAAATCAAACCCATCTTTCCTGAATTTTATTCATTTTGATAAAAAGTCTTACTATACCTGGTCTCTTTAAAACTGTGACTTTTTGTTTACCATAAGATCCAGAGTCAAATATGACAAAAGTTTTAAAGGTTAAGTCATTGTCCAACATTTTCGTCTGAACCACAGACAGTTAGAAGAATTTCACTGATTTACACAACATTTATTAATTACTATTCCACTAAACATTGTACATGTATTGTGTTTCTTCAAATGCTCAGTGTTTCATCACAGTTTGGGCACTCCTATATTGAACAGCAATGAGCCAACTTCTTTCAAATCCAACAACCAAATAACCATAAGATGAACACTCCAAATCAGCACATCCAACTGTCATTTTATGAAAGGTCTTTAAAGGGATTGTATAAAGGTTCTCTAAAACTTTTATGTGTACCGGGTAGACTTATAGCATTGATTTGGACCATTCCAATCTTCGGTCAGACGTCTGTCGTTTTATGATATCATTATGGTGTTGAAGAATTTTCAGTACTTACAGGAATATAAAGTCATAGTTAAAAAAAAGAAAATTGGAATGATGCAAATAGAAACTATGGTCCGGCTAAAAAAAATGCTAGAAAAACTCATTAAATCCCTTTAATCTTTATTATATATGCACCGTTCAACCACAATATAAAGGATTGTTTCAAGGCAGATTTTTGTATGACCACCAAATACATTTCAACATGTACACTATTACCATCCTTTATTTTTAAGTTGTCCATATACACTACAATGAACACATATTTTACAACATCTTCTCCTTTTTCCCTGTTTTTTGATTTTTTGACATGACACTAACACATACCAGTATACAAATTTATAAATCAACACATTTCTGAATCTGAAAATTGACAACATTAGTACACATTTCAAAAACTTCTACGTCAACTATAATAATGAAACCAAATCTAGAAAGCAAACGGCACCATCCTTAGAATACATTCTTTAAACACCAAAAGCATTTTACAAATGAATATTTGTCTTTTAACAGCGTAACACTTAAGGTAAATTCACAGCTTAAAATCCATAACCAGTAATGTTTTGACTGTTTTTCTAAAAAATAACCAACCACTTCAAAATTTAAGATTATAAATCATAACAAAGTCCTTAAAAATGTTAAAAGTCAAGATTTTCACCATCATTAGCCACTTAAAGTAAATAGTCACACCATAATATCACTGACACTAGACCAGCCAACAATTCTTAAAAGTATTGACCAAATCACTGAGTTTGGACTATAAATCATAAAAAAGTCAATGAAAATGTTAAAAAGTCAAGATTGAGCTACTTAGAGTAAATAAGCACACCATGATATCAACGACACCAGACTATCCAGTAATTCTTATAGGAAGACAAGGTCAACAAGAGTCAACATCACATTAATTAAAATCAACCACTTGTTTCTATATCATTGACTGTAATACTTAACTCATGGTTTGTAAGGATTCAAGTTTACATTTGTTAAGAGTAGATAAGACACTAGTAACATGATTAACTTGAAACTGTTAAGGAGTGCTTAGATCAACTGACCATTTACAGTATTTCACTGGATCCTGAGAATAACAACTTTAAGAGTCAGGGCAATCAGAATCACGAGAAGAGCAACTTCCATGATTTATAGAATAACAACTTCCATGATTTATAGAACAACAACTTTCAGGATTCATAGAATAACAACTTCCATGATTTACAGAACAACCACTGTCTAGATTCATAGAATGACAACTTCCATGATTTATAGAATAACAACTTTCAGGATTCATAGAATAACACTTCCATGATTTATAGAATAACAACTTCCATGATTCATAGAATAACAACTTTAATGATTTATAGAACAACAACTGTCAGGATTCATAGAATGACAACTTCCATGATTTATAGAATAACAACTCCCATGGTTTATAGAATAATAACTTCCATGATTTATAGAATAACAACTTCCATGATTTATAGAATAACAACTTCCATGATTTATAGAACAACAACTTTCAGGATTCATAGAATAACAACTTCCATGATTTACAGAACAACCACTGTCTAGATTCATAGAATGACAACTTCCATGATTTATAGAATAACAACTTCCATGATTCATAGAATAACAACTTTAATGATTTATAGAACAACAACTGTCAGGATTTATAGAACAACAACTGTCAGGATTCATAGAATGACAACTTCCATGATTTATAGAATAACAACTCCCATGGTTTATAGAATAATAACTTCCATGATTTATAGAACAACAACTTTTATGATTTCTAGAATAACAATTTCCATGATTTATAGAATAACAACTTTCAGGATTCATAGAATAACACTTCCATGATTTATAGAAAAAAAACATTAATTCAAGGATTTTCCAGGATCTAGATTCATAATAACTTTGAGGATCTAGATCAAAGATTCATATAATAACAACTTCAAAGCTCTCGATCAAAGAAGGATCTTGAAGAAAATAAATATTTCAAGGATCAAAGTAATAAGAACCTCAAGGATCAAGAGAATAACAGCTTCAAGGATTCAGATAATAATATGTAATGAAATCATAACCTTTCAAGATCTAAATCAATGATCTAGACAATAACTTCAAGGATCTAGATTAAGGATCCAGACAAAAACAACTTTAAAAACCGGATCGAGAATCCTAAGAATAACAACTTCAAAAATCCTGAGAATAACAACTTCAAGAGAATAACAACTTCAAAAAACAAGAGAATAACAACACAAGATATTTTGAAGATGATATTTCAGTTCATACAAGTATGTTAAGAGGCTATTCTGAAAACATTGTGGTCAGAGAGTAAGTACTGCTACTTTAAATCAAAATTTACCCCAGAAGGTTGTTTTCTTTCTATTTTGAGTGAAGAGTAAAAATGTTTCGTGTTATTTACATTGTAAAATGTCATTTAGTCTTTTGTGTAACGTAAAGTGTGTTCGCATGTACAATATTACATACGTTAATTCTTAATTAACCTTTCTTTTTAACTCACTCTTTTCTTGTACCAAATAATATTCAACTTTTTACATTTACTGAAACCCTTGTAACCTTTGCACTATTTCAGTTGAAATTCTCAGGCAAGTTGAACTGGCAATTTCAAGCATCATATCAGATGTGTTGCACAAAGCCTTTGTGAATGAAACACTTGAATTGAGATTTTGATTGACTGTGATAGCAACTGTGATCAATTTGGTGGTCACAGATTATAGGCCCAATTTAGAGAAAATGGGGAATTTTACATTGCAAATACCACATTGGAATTAGAAGATAACTTTTCGATCCCCCGCTTTGAATCTCAAGTCTTTGGAAAAAAAACTCTTACTTAAAAAAAGCCTCTTGGTTGTGTTCATTCCATCCACTAAATAATAAGATTTTAATACTGTAAAACTTTCCAACATCTTAGCACTTTAATCTTACTGAGACACAGCTTCCATAAAAGTTGCATAACAGTACCAACTTACTAGCAACCAACTAGCTTTTTAGTACTTCATCATATACATAAATCTCTAAAAATAGGTCCATTCCCATAAAAGTTCCGTTGACACAAATTCCTCTATAAAACACATATCGGTACCAAGTTACTAGCTTATTATCAGTACTTGGACAGATACGTAACTCTCAAAAAATAGTTCACATCCACTATTATGATTCCCAGAAAAGTTCAGTTGACACAAATGTCTCTATACAACATATACCGGTACTAAGCTACTAGTTTATCATCAGTACGAGGAGAGATATGTAACTATCAAATAATAGCTAAAAAACACCATGTCAGAGCCATAAAAGTCAAGATGAACAATTTGCCATAGGACATTAACATAGGTCACCATGCCTCCATGACTGAAGATGTAAAGCTTAAACAAGTTGACGACAAACCTCTCATTCAAGTTAAAAATCGATCACTAGTTCCTCCTCTTGTTTACTTTTTAAAAAATTTTGTTTACTTTTACGAAAGTATTTGTTTACGTTTAACAGAGTCTTGTCTGTATCATCATATAATTGTCACAATGTTGTTCTTTTAAATAATTTATAAACAAAAATTTATCTCTCTTCTTAAAGAAGTTTTTGCTTTTCTTTGATGGGATTTTTTTCATGAATTTCTTCTTCATTTTTTCTTTCACTAGGACTTCACATTACTTACAATAACAGTATTCTCATCATTATTCTTTCACTAGGACTTCACATTACTGACAATAACAATATTCTCATCATTATTCTTTCACTAGGACTTCACATTACTTTACAATAACAATATTCTCATCATTATTCTTTTACTAGGACTTCACATTACAATAACAATATTCTCATCATTATTCTTTCACTAGGACTTCACATTACAATAACAATATTCTCATCATTATTCTTTTACTAGGACTTCACATTACAATAACAATATTCTCATCATTATTCTTTTACTAGGACTTCACATTACTTTACAATAACAATATTCTCATCATTATTCTTTTACTAGGACTTCACATTACTTACAATAACAGTATTCTCATCACTATTCTTTCACTAGGACTTCACATTACTTACAATAACAATATTCTCATCATTATTCTTTTACTAGGACTTCACATTACTTTACAATAACAATATTCTCATCATTATTCTTTCACTAGGGCTTCACATTACTCACAATAACAATATTCTCATCATTATTCTTTCACTAGGACTTCACATTACTTACAATAACAATATTCTCATCATTATTCTTTTACTAGGACTTCACATTACAATAACAATATTCTCATCATTATTCTTTTACTAGGACTTCACATTACTTTACAATAACAATATTCTCATCATTATTCTTTCACTAGGACTTCCCATACCATAACAATAACATTATCCTGTCTTCCACGAGGATTTCATATGCAATACCAACATAATTATTTCATAATTATATAAGATTTAATAATAACAATATTCTCATCGGTAGTCTTTGACTCAATCATGATTTTTGTGTTACAGTCAACTGATTGGTCAATCAATTAAATTCGATTTGGATTTATTTTTTCAATTATTCAATCAGATTACTGTATTTCTAAATATCTGATTGATAGCTATGTTTTCAAGAAAAAGTCCCTGGCTTATAAAATGTGGTGGTGAACAGATGAAAAAGTTGTCAGTCTTGTCTGTGAAAAGTTTTAAGATGTGTGAATAATAAGTGTGCTCAAAATGTAGATACATGTGTAAAAAATTCTTATGATGTAATATTTCTCAAAAACGTTATTACCTGCTGATACAGCACAATTTAAGCTAACCATAGCTCTTACCACAGTCTAACATTTGGTTTTCCATATTAATTTGGAAATTTTATATAAATGAGTAAAAATCATAAGCTGAAAAGCATGATGTTATAAAACGTGAAATACCTGTACCGTGTCGGTCAGCACGTCTCTGTTGACCTGGATAGTTTACTGATGTACGTTTGGATGGTAAGGGCATCACCGGTACTTTCTTATTATGCATGGCTAATGCTTGCATCACAGCCTCTGTGCGTATTTCTAAAAACAGAAATCGTGTCAGTTATTGGCTTTATTGTTTCTAAATTTTCATTAAGGTGAAAATAAAATATTCTATGAATATATATATATGTATAATCCTACTATATCGATGCAAAGACATTCACGCCCAAGTGTTCACATTACGTACATGTATGGCCTCAATCCTGCAGTCAGAATTCGGTATGTGATATAGCGTGACTAGGGGTATGATTTTGTCCAATCAATACCAAGATGACAACCAGGACTTTCCGGGCTGAAGCTAGACCAGTTTAAATTTGAAGAATTGTAAATGAAGGGAGATAACTCTATAAAGAACATTTTTGACTAGATTACAGTGAAGCAGTAACCAACCTGAATGGTATCTATTATCTTCTCGTGTTAAACGACGTTGTGCTCGTCTCTGGGCAGCAGTTGATGGACTTGGAGCACTTGGCCCTGCTCCTGCAAAAAATCAACCATATTATAAGACCATCAAGAAATCACTTACTGCAAAGGAATTTCACCTTGTTGACTGGACTGTACAGATTTCCAGCTAGTCATTCCAAACTTTTTTGTTTGGAAAGCCAGAAAGGAAAACTACCACATAATAATATGTGTCTCATAAGTTGTAACTTTGTTAGCTAGGCCTAATGTATTAAAATCATAACTGAAAGTAAAAACTTCAGTAGAGTTCCATCAAATTGAAATCCAAAGTAAAGTATAGGAAAACTTATAGCTACTATAGTTATCATTCTGATTGTGTATTTGTGAAGAATAAACATGTTCTCAGATATGAATTAAATTCAACACTCATGGAGTTTTCAATGGCCATTATATAAACATCATGTACTAAATCAAAATGACAATACTAACCATGTGCTTGCTGTTTAGCATAGGGTGTAAGAAGTCTGGAGCGTTTTTTCTCATATCCTTTTTGTGTTATATCACCTACAATTAGAAAGATTATCATCAATGCACTATCACATAAAATTTAGTAACTGACTGTAAAGGGTAAAATTTCTAATGAGATGTAATCAGTCATTGCATGGTGTTTAGGTACCTTTGTGCCAGGACAACCAAAAACCATAGAACTTTTAGACTAAAGGATTGTACAAAATCCACAATTGGTCCTAAACTGAAACCCTGAAAATGACAATATTTTAACATTTCACTGTTTATTTTTGGTTGTAGGGATCTAATAATGAAAAGTGTTATGGATAGTTAAAATGAGATTTTAAAAAAAACTTCATCATTCATCACACACAAATTAGTCAGGCTTATGAAGTCAAATCCAATATAGTATCGTGTCTACAACTCGTCCTCAGTCAAACCTCTTGGCATCGATCTTTCCCAGATTATCCGTGCATATTCACTGCTGGGTCAACTAGAAAAAATGAAAACCTTATTCCAGTTCACCAGACTTTCACTAGCCAACCAACATCACGGACAAAACCAAGCAATTGACATTCAAAACTTGCTGTAACTGACTGTTACACTATAAACTGTATGAATTTTACCATATCAAAATTTTCAGGAAAGAAAGAGTTGGATGTAAGAGACAAGGTAATATGTAAGAGATAAAATGTTATAATTGATAGGGAACATGTTTAACAGGTTTACCTAGATGTTACCTGACAAAGTTAACTCTACAAACATGTTTATTGACAATCCTCATCATATACCATACACTCATATTACATCCTTATTTAATTACACACCTTTCTTATACTTTAATTTTAATACTTATTCATATACCTTACACTAATACTTCATCTTATTACAATTCTTTCTTAAAATTTAATTTCATAAGCTTATTAAAACTCTTTGAACTAGTCTGTCAACAACGTAAACAAACATTACAATATATAATTACTTATTTGCTCCCTTAACCTTTTTTTTGTTATGTTAGTCAACTTGCACAATGTGTCCATTGCAGTTAATACAGATGGTCTAAGAACAGTTCTTTAATTTAAACAGACACTGTTCTCAGCACTTTTCTGTGGAACTCTTCTAAAATCAGTCCTTCTTGTATACAAAAATTGTAGCCTACTGAATGACCAAACTGGTAGCCAAAGGGCAACACAGAATGTCCGTTTTAAGAAGAGTGTAAAATCTCATCAATCTAAATAACTCTAATTATAATTATTATTCACATTGACTAAATTTAGATGTAACCAGCATACTCTATCATAATAAAAATAAGTAATACATCATATATACCATACTACAATCAACCAGTAATCTACCCATTAAAATGTTGTTTATTTAGTGGGGAAAGAACTTAAGAAAATCTACTAAACTTTGAAGACACTCTTCTAAAGATTATAAGTTTTTATAGGAAAAGTTTCACTGCATAGCCAATAATTCAAGTTTTTTAAACATTTTTGTGCATCGGGGAAACAGATAGGAGCTCATCCATTTTTACGATTCAAATTGTCAGTCATATTTCTGGTTATCTTGCATTTCCATTATCATTTTATTAGAAGCTTTTGCACTGGTGATGTCATATGCAGTAATTAAGAACGATGCAAAAAGAAGCAATTACTGGCCTAGATTCACATCAAAAACGTACACCTCTACAATCACTTAAACTTGCAATAATGATCCTGATGATAATGATTCATTAAATCATTATTTTCTTGGTTAGGTTTAAAGGGACATTCGGCTTTTTTTGTTGGTCGAAAACATTTTTTGCTCAAATTTGTAACAACTGTAAACCAAAAATCCAGTCATTAATTTTTTAGTGCCAAAACTTTGCGTAAAAGAGTACGTAACCTTTTAAAGTTCGTTATGCTTTTAACAAGCTGTCAGAAAACAGAAAAACTGCTTAATCAACATTTAGTACTCTGTTTTTATATCAACCCTTTTATAACAAATGTAGTTTGATCAAGTAGATAGAATAGATATAAATGGCATACTTTAAAAATATTTTCAGGTATAATGATATAATATAATCATGACGTTTTTGATAATGAAAATGTTTTGCAAAAAAGGCGGAATGCCCCTTTAATTTAGTAAAAAAAACATAGTATGAATCATTTTTTTACACACTACTGAGCAAGATGACAATAAATCGCTCATATGTGAAATTTCTCACTCCTAGATTAAGGTCATCCCTTTTAATATCCTTAATACAAATGAGATCATGGGGGGATATACTCCATGTGGGCTTTCAAGACATAAAATTCAGTAGCAAATAAGTAACAATTCTATGTGCTTGGTATTATTAAACAAAGGGAAAGGCTTGAAATAAGTGTACAGACAAGAAGATTGTCCTGTAAATTTCCGAAAATGACTGATACAAACTAATTTGAGCCGTACATTTTTGTCTGGTATGAAATGGATGAAAAAATATTTAATATATGAAATTTCAAATGTCCTTCCCTAATTCTGGTGTTAATTGAAGCCTTGACATGGGGAACATGTCACGACATTTAAAAAAAACTTAATGTGAGAATGTTTCTAAGCTGGAAGTGGCAACAGTTTTCACTTCCTGATTACAATTGTCAATTTCACATTATTTTTTGGAACTTAGATGTAAAATTTCATTTGTGAAAACTGAAAAGTGATGCATATACGAATACGAGTTGGTCAAGTATTTATTCAGACGACTATATAGATATCTGAAATTGAACGACAATACATAGCTGAAATTGAGATATAACAGCTATTAACGGAAATATTTAGATAACTGAAATTGAGCTTTATCAGCTGGTAAAGTAAATATCAGATGTCTATAGATAGCTGTAATAGAGCTTAATCAGTTTTTCAAGTAATATACAGAAGAGTAAAAGAATAGCTGAAATTCAGCTAGACCTTAAGACTAATGATAATTTTTCACTCTACCCAACAATCTTTAATGGAATGTTTACAAGAGCTTTTAACACTAAAGGAAATTATGTCTTTAAGCCGAATATGGTATGTCAATATACATTTTGAACCTTAATTCATGCAAATGTTGTAAGTACCAAAAAGCTAACACTCTAATATTTTTGACTTGATAAGTTATTATCCAGGAAAATTAAAATTCAAAGTCAATATCACTGAATAAATGTTTTTTAAAAGTTCTAAATTTAATGCAAAATTTTTCTTTAAAATGTAAGTGAAAATAACCCTGTAAATGAGTTTGGCCTTCTAAAATTTATTAAAAGGATTATTTAAAGATATTTTAAGTTAAAACTTTCAGATGAGGCAACTTGGGACACATTCTCTTGATTTTACAGATAGTCTGTGTAGATGTATTTGTGCACCTCAATATCTCAACCGACTTTAAATTTCTTGCATTATCTACAGCTATTTAAAAGGCTGGCTTGTGAAACACTATGAGTGTTTTTTTTTTGTCATTGAGAAATAGCACACTTGTGAAATATTTGAGAATAGGTCTTATCTAATCTAACAATAGGCTAAAAAACAAAATATATGTAAGTAACATGTAAATTAAAAGAAAAAAGGAAGTTTATTTCAGCAAACAAAAGTTTATCATTTATTGCAGGTTTTTTAACCATTAATTTTTTCCAAATTTAGATATGAATAGGTCATAGAAAAAAGGTGGTACTGTTTTTATGAAGTCAAGTATGACTCTTAATCATATGTTTTTTCATTGTACATATTCAAATTTCCTAATTCCATATTGCCACTGGTAAATTTTAACAAATTCCATATTGCCACTGGTAGATTTTAACTAATTCCATATTGCCACTGGTAGATTTTAACTATGTCCCAAGAAAAATAAATAATACCATGCAAAAGACAAGTTTTTGGTGTCAATCCACTTTTGTTCTCAGAGTGTTTTTTTTTGTCATTGAGAAATAGCACACTTGTGACAAAGTTTAGAGAAAAATAGGTAAGGTCTGTAGTAAGCTTATATGACATGATATCCTTCTAAGAAACAAACAAATATTTTGATATAAATTTGGAAAAATATGGTCAATTTTTTTCATTTTGAGGAAAGTCTCAAAATTTCATTGTTATTAAGACATTATTACAACAACTTATTATAAGATTTAATACCAATGGTATATATCAAGATAAGAATAACAGACAGACAGATAGACACAGTTATCATACTGTTACTCCATCAGTCTCTAATACAAATATTTATACTCTTATCATCAAACAGTTTATCTTAATGTAATCCCATACTTATCTAACAAATATCTAATGTGGAGGAAGGGGGCATTTCCACAGAATTGTCAAGGGGGTACACATGCAACTCTTTCCCTAATATTCTAAAGGTAAAGTACCTCTTAGGATGACCAACAAATTTTAATTTTGAAACTTGGCCAAAACGAGTCTTTGTTCATCAGTGGTGTCAAAACTATAAAACAGAATCCCTAAATTCAATAAATTCATAACACTAAGTAATTTTGAAACATGCTTAGAAGTGTGTTTCAATAATTATTCAGTCTTATTTAGAGATTCTATTAATTAGTCTTTTCACCTGGTAAGTTCAACTGATGAACACTTGTGGACCAAGTTTAAGACCTTGAAATTTATGTTCATTCTTCTAAGATGTAGTTTCCTTTAATTTGTAACAAGATTTGGAAAAAGGGGGGCCTCTTTTCTGCCCCTGTCCCCATTTAAGAAATAGAACACCACTGCATATATCTAATTTCACCATATACTAATGTTTGTTCTCTTCCTTCAATAGTCAGTTCCATGCAAACCAGACTTGCTTTGAGTAAATATACCATTATGTTTGCATTACAACTGTGCATTATAAGACATCATAGTAAGTTAAATAAACAAATACTTAGTCATGTAAACAATATGTAACACATGTCATTTATCACTGAAATATCTCACATAATATAACATGAATTTTAACTGACCAGTGAGTCATAACACAACACCTCCATTTCCTTTCTAGTTCATAGATCAACAACAATTACTCACACCAACCAAACATTGCTAATTAAAAATCAGCCCAATTAAATCAAAGAATTCATTGTTTTTGAGTTTTCCAAATGCTTAATCAATCAAAAAACACTTCCATTATCATCATCTTCAAGCAGCAGGTTGGCCAATTCATTATAAGGTATTTCAAAAGCAAATACCATACTAACTTTCCATGTGTCAACTTGGTGCATATTCAATTTCATGAAGAGGCTTCAAAAGGGTAAGTCTACTCTCCTGAATGGATTAGGTCAGGTTTTCACGAATTAGGCCTAAGTGATGTTACTTTGCAATTTTTTCAGCTGGGTAATTTATCTCAAAAAATATTTTTGTGTGACCCCCAATAAGTAACTGGAACACTAAAAACATCTAAAGTTAAGATCTCAAGAATGAAGTTTTAGAGAACTTCGCTTTCTAAATTTTTCAAACTTTGAAAAGAAAAAGTAAACAACCACTAAGAAAAAACTATTGGCCTTCACCATTTCCTTTTCTATCTCAGTCTGATTCATTCTGGTCATGTTTACATTCAAACCTGATGTTTTTGTCAATGTTAATGAGGGCTGGGTTTGACCCTCTCTTCCTAATCTCTTAGTTCAATACAACGTAGGTTGATAAACAGGATAGACTATATCATTAGTCTTGTTCACTAACACAGTTTGTTGGATAGCTGCAGCTCTGTCAGTTAGAGAGCAGGATATATGTTTATGTCATGAAAATGATAGTTATTAAATCCTACTGTCTTTGCACATTCATTGGTAAATCTAATCTTTGACAATTTCATTTGAATATCAGTTTCAAAATAGTACTGACAATACTGACATACTTAGACTAAGCTTATATACGGTACTAAAAAAAACAAATTTGACATATGATCTTTCCCATCAAAATCTATACAATACAGTCAAATAACCATACACAATAACAACAGTTGCAAACCAGCTGTTTTCATCTTTGTAACATCCAAAACAAATGTAGACTGGCATAGTGACAAGGCATAGTGATTTATCATCCAAAAATATTTATTTAATTTGAGAAACTCAGCAACCATCTACAAGTTCCAACATCTTATTTTGAGAGGGTCAAAAAGATATAAATACATACTGGTACATGACTGTATTGTCTGAGCAAAGTAAAAGAAAAGTTTTTGAATTGTTTTCATTATTCTTAAGAGAAATGGATTATCAGACTAAAAGTACTACCGGGTACTGATAGTCTTTAAATAACTTTGATTCCGTTTTTTTGTAAGTTAACAGAAAAAAATACGTCCAACCGAATATTCTTAAAATCTCCAGAAAAACCATAATTGTTTGATACCAGCCTAGCATTTTGAAGGACACATTAAAAAAATAAGATTATACCATGTAGATCTGCTTGCATAATCCTCAGTGAAAATGGAACAATTCTCTCTGATCCTCTCCTCGGGGAATAGCAGTCAAAATAATCTGTCTGAAACTTTTATTATAAGATCAGAGTTTCTCAGATTTTCCTCAGATATTTCATGCCTTTAAAGTCAATTCAACATTGCTCTCACACATCCATGGTCAAGCTTTTAAAAGGATAAGTCTATATTTATGATAAAAGTTCATCCTACTTTTGACAATAATAGAGTCAATTTAAATTTGAAATGAGTCAGTGCTTGATTGGTGAATAAGGCTTGACTTGATAATTCCTAATAAATAAATCACATTAAGAACTCTAAAGCTATTATGCAGGCTATTATTAAAATACATCAACATGTGAAATATTACAATGGACTTGCAGAAGATTCTTTTGTTGTGTCAACAGTGATCTTCTAGGCCCAAAAATAATGGAATAACAAAATAAAGGAAATTTATGAAAAGATCTGTCTGATACCATACCTTCTGAGAGTTCTAAATCTAGTTCTGCAAGCTTTTCACGAACGTCATCAGGAAGTTGAGATGCATCAATATCAATATCAGCCATTTTGATTGACTTAACTTCTCGATATTGTCTTTAATTCATGTCTACATTATTTTCATCTTAAAAACTTCAAGGTTCGTCGCCATTTTTCTGCACACCACACCTAAGTCTCGCGATAATTCACGAGAAACAGTATGGCGGAGCTCGCTTGACAGATTTCACACTCTTGAAGAAATAGTAGTTTATTTCGTTTTACCTTGAAAGAACAGTCTTGATTTTAATTTTGATTACAGCAAACATGTTGCCTCTTTGGGATATGCCACCGGATCCAGATAAGCTATCCGGAGAAACCTTTTATGAGGTAAAATATTTTGTTCCAGAAGCGCCAAAAATTCCTTTCATGATAAGACAGGCGTATGTGCGGATCACGTGACTAATCTTTCAGTTTATATAGAATGAGTAATCCTAGAATGTTGTGTACAAACATTTCACTTTTGCAATGATTCAATTTGATAGTATTCAACTCTCAAAATCAAACTGAACATAAGATATCACTTTGAAATTTTATTTTCTGCACTACCATACTTATTTACTTAGCCCAAATTTCCTTCAGGGTAGTACAGTCAAGTAACCTAATTTCGTGGAAACCTAGTATTCGTGGATTTTCGGAAATGATTAATAATTTACATGAGCGACCTTGCTCGACCTCCGCATTAGTTTATTTTAATAAAAATGGGTTTTCTGTACAATGTCAGCTAGTAGAATGAATCCAGTAATTTCAAGCAAGGTAACATGTATTACTGTATACTTTGACAAATACAAAATGGCGGATTTCACTTATTACCAAACGTCATCATTTTTTATCGGCCGAATTTCATTATAATCCCGAGCGGTAATCGGAATTCCAAGTGTCGCCTGGTAGAATATAATCCAACGAATGAAGTCACGTGATCAACTAGCGGATTCCGTGTCAGCAGAAAATTTCTATGGAACGCAAAGTGGACCATATTCCTATGTTGTTTCAGTGAATTTTAGCAATAAATCACGCTACGTATCCAATTTTGTCAGTCACTATTTTTTTTTTAAGCCGTGGTTCTTTGAAGGAATTGTCACTGGTTATAATGAATTGATATTAAAGATAAATACTAAGAGAAGTTAATTATACCACCCGGTATCCATACAACGTGTTTTTCTAGGCTTATTTATAGATCAAACATTGTACATGAAAATAGGTGACGCATTCTGCCGCAGTTCCCGAGTTGGTTGCTCATGAAATATGGGTCAAACTGAAGGATTCATTAAGAAAATCGAAATAGACCAATTTCTATTATTTTGTAGAATATCTGAGGAAACATCTAAGACATAAAAAATTTTTTTCCTTTTTTTAACTTTGACGAAATTCGGTGTTGAATCCTTATATCCACGAAAATAGGTTACACCACTGTACCTAGCCTAGCTATGTCTAAATGTTGACTGTTTCCTAAGCAACAAGAGTATGAGTTAAAATAATTGAAAGTATCAAATAACTTGAACAAGTAGGCCTACTGTAAGCCACCGAACCTAAGCCTATAATAACTATAGGTGTATGATGTTACGGTTAAGCTTATAATATGATATAACTTGATCATATAACAAGCCTGCTAAGGTATATGTACTTATCTATTGTTAGAACTTATGCTAGTGTTAAATGGAAGTTTCAGTCAAAGATGAATTTAAGGAAGAGTAACCACATTTGAGCTCTTTTGATTTTTGTAGACGTCTGCTTTTAAAATGAGATCAAGGTTTAGTAAGACACTTTACTGTGGTGAAGTTGATGAAGATGACATTACAGATGATGATTATGATGATGATGAAGATATAAGCCCACCACTTCCCTTAACAGGTATGATGTAGACCAACATCTCTGTTCCTACCAGGTCCTATGATGTGAAATAATCAAGACTTCAAATGTTAAATTTCATTTTTAGAACGCAAGTTTTCTGGGATTTTCAATAGGTTAAAAGCCAAATTTGTCTTAAGATTTGGTGTGTAAACAAGGCTGAACCATTAATGACATTATCAGATATTCACATAGTACAACAATTCAGCCATTGGCCTTTTGTTAGGCTAGAGACACTCAGTAAATTTTTTAATCATACTGCAACTTGATAGTCAAGTTTGCTAAAAAAAAAAATTGAATGGTTTTTTGAATGATTACCATGATAACCTTTCTATCTAATTTCAGATATTGCTGTAGACTATTTCCAAGATGTTGCACCCCGGAAATTTGGTCGTGTTGATCGTATCTTGGCATCATCTGTTACCAGGTAAAGAAACGAAAATTTTCTCTAGTGACTGTGACCTTCTTCAATCCAGAACCATGTACAGTTTAGAATAAAAAAAGAGAGTCCAGGCTAATGATGCTGTCCTGGTAATTTATTACGCACTGCATATCTTCATTAGTTTTATCAGGTGCAGAAAAATAGGACGGCTGGCCTGGCTAAGTGTATGATTCATTATATATCATTATAAGCATTTGATTATATGTTATGATGAGAATTTGTTTTATTTTTAGCCGAACTCGTGCATCTCCATGTTCTGTTATGATGAGTATGATATATGCTAAACGACTCCGCCATAAAAATCCTGCTTACTTAGATCACATGTCTTCATCTGATTTATTTCTGATTAGTATGGTGAGTAAAAATGTCATGAAATTGAATGTTTTAAAAAAACGAACCACTAAAGTACATAATCATAAATGAGGGAGTATTTCATAATGAAAAGTGGTAGGAGGCTCGAAGAATAACCATATGATTCAGTTCCAATATTTATATCATATCAGTGGTTATTTCCTTTTTATCACTACAGTCTGATAAAATTGCTGGAAGATTAGAGATAACCCATGATCACCATTTGTTTGATGTAACCAAGCAAATGACGTCATGTATAGATTCCAACGTTCTAACAAACTGTCTTGTGAACTTAATCAAACAATATACAATATTTTTTTTAGATGATGGCTAGTAAGTTTATTTATGATGATGGTGTTGAAGAGGAAGTGTTTAATGATGAATGGGCCGAGGCAGCAGATTTAGAGATCTCAGAAATCAACAATTTAGAACAGCAATTTCTTCAGGCTATTGTAAGTAATAGTTAAATCATATGAAAAAACATTTATGTGATTAAGTAGTGGGTGGGAGGGAGCAAGGCGAAAAATATCATCTTAATTACTTAAAGTCTTACTCTAGCTCTCGAAAAAAAAAGTGTCCACTTTTAGCATTTAGCCAATGCTGATATATAAGAGTTCAGAAGTGTTTCCATCATTTTGTAAATATATATATATGAATAATTGCTATTTTGTAGGATTGGCAGCTATTTGTTAAACGAGAAGAATTCTTTCATCTCGTGAATAAAATAGAACAGAGGTAAATGATAATTTCCAAGTACACTCTAGAAGGCACAATTCTTGAAGGATCTTGGCGTTTGTTACTTTGGCTATAAATCATTTCAGTTTGAATTTGATTTACAACATCCTAATAGTACAGTGGATCATTATTTGTGAATATCATTTTATAGAGGGAAATTTTCAGTCTGAAATGTGGGTGCAAATGTAAAATTTCCAAACCTTACATTTATATGGACTCGAATTCATTCTAAGGCAATAAGGATGCAAATGAACAAATTAATTTGAATTTTTGTGGAATGTTGCGAAAAAACAAACCAATTTGTATAATTTTCAGGATAGCATTACAACAAGCTATAGATAGAGGATGGTTTTCGTATACAGATCTATCTGTATTGATGAGGAATCCTGATTATGATGAATTGTGGAGTAAAATTGGCACATCTTGGTTACAGGTATGTTTTCTCTTAAATAGCCATATTTAATGATCTCATTTGCATTGATCTTTCCTGGACTACCAGTACACATCTACAGTTGTTCCACTAGAATTATGAGGAAATATGACTTTTTCAAGGTCACCAGACCAGATCACACCTTACCTTACCTTGTTTAACTCAATGTCATTTGTATTTGTAGGTTGTTTTCATTAGTTCAACAGCATACCTAGCTGGAGTTTTGGTTGTTGTTGCATCAACTATAACAGCCTTACAAGTGTCTTCAACTCTTACAATAGTTGGTACAGTGTTACTGTCACAGTCCTCTGTTACACAGTTTCATCCAGTTACTGGTCCTGTTCTACCAAAACCTATGGTATCAGTCACCAATCTGTCACCTCAGGAAGTTGCTCCAAATATGTCACATTTCGACCAGGACTACCATGTAGATTCTCTACATCAGTTGATCTCCCATGACAACAATCTTCTTGAAACTCTTCTCCAAAAACTGTTAGCTGTGATGACACTAAAGGAAAACCTTGTTAAATTCGTCTTTGCTGTTTCGGATAACTATTGCTCGAATACTCAAGGAAAAGAACTTTCGAATAATCTCAACAAGTCTACTTCAAGTGATAAACGATCATGTGGAATAGGAAATAGTGCTGCTAAATTGTCAACTAATCATATTACATGTTCAAAATGTAAAATGCAACAGTCGCAGAAAAGTTTCGAGAATGTCCCAGGACCACTGTCATCTGCTAGTCTGTCTGCCAGTCTTTCCCTACGTGCCAATTCTGACCACGGCAATAGTATACCACTCAATGGTCAGTATCAGTCTTGTTGTTGTGAAGAGCCACCTGGGTTTATACCTGGGTTGGTTGATGCTAGTTTAAGTTTTACTACCCGTTCTTATATACCAATATCTGTTGGTGCCTAGAAAGAATCAGATTTTGCAAATGCATGAAATCATGACATATTTAGTAAAGATGTGCACAAGTAACAGAATTTTGTCTGCTAAAAACTTTTCCAGTGCTGTAGACTGTTAACATATTTTGTAAACACAAATTTAAACTTTAAAAAAAGAAATTTTAAGGGAAAACTTTAAATTCGTATTCTTATTGGTCAGTGAAAAATTTTTCAAGTATGATTTTTTTTCTAATTACAAGCATTTGTAAAATCTAACTTTCTAACACCATCTCGCCAGTCAACAGTAAAAAAAAACTTTCTGTGTGTCAAAATCCATTTTAAAAATATCCCGCTATAAAAACTGTGCCTTAAAAAAAAAGAATTGGTGACAATCGTAAATCTAAATCAAATTTTTGGAACATATTTCGTATTTTCAGCATTTTTATAAAATTTGTGTGAATAATTTATATTTTTTGATGTTTAGAATCCACACGTCTTGTGATGTCATAAAACCAAAGAACTATTTTCATACTCTGAATAAAACCTTTATCTTTCAGATGTGTCTTTAATATTTTTAATTATTGATTGAACCCACCTCCTGCTCCCTGTTGGTGGGTGATCAATCTAGATCAGTTGCGTAGATATATTCTCCTCCTTCCTAAATAAGAAAATTTCCCAGGAGGAGAGACCCCATCATCCCGACCATATCTAATGCCCTTAAAACCCACAAATTGGAGACCGTGTGCTGGGATAGATCATCATATTTGTATTTTAATGTGGGATTTGCCTACATTGTGATATTGTGGTCTGATTAAGACCCTTCTTGACAAGAGTTACTTTCATTAGAATCAAAGAGACTTGCTTGCCCTTACGCCTGTCTGTCGTAAGATAAGTCCACAGAGATATGAGTTATATGTATAAAGCATGGATGAACATCGAAATCTGTGTGATTTATATCTTGAGGAATCATCCTCAACACCAAAAAAGAAACCCCCACAGAACAATGTGTAGTTCGAGCCTTGAGAATTGTCAAAAATTGGTGTGGATCATAAAAATGACAATTTAACAAAATGATTTTAATATAATAATAATTATATCTTCTACAATAATACATCAGAACATATCACAGACTTACAGCAACACAATAACATCAATACACAATAATCTAAGAGTGTTCACAATAAAACTCATTACAATATTAATAAAGTAAACTTACTCACTGAAACACTCTATTTTGGTAAAAACAAGTGTTATATTCAATAGTTTAAACTTGTCAATTTTTACAAAAGCCTTTTATAGTCCATCTTTACAATGTCAAGGTATTATGAACTTCATATTATACTTTGACATCACCAGGCACTTTTCTTTTATTCAGGAAGTTTGGAAATGCAGCGTTATGATTGGATTGTACGTTTGCGAATACAGCCTATCAAAGCCCTCGACAGAAAGACTGTAAACAAGGCTGCACTAAAATTCTACTAGTTCTCATCTGTCTTGACTTAGAGAAAGAAGTTAAATTTTTCAACAAGGCAATGGATGGGCTAAAATTTTCACATAAATTATATATTTTTTTAAAGCTTGTCGGCTACTATAACTATCAACAAGAAAAGAGCCTAATGATATCAAGGTATTACACATAGTTGGTAATACGATTCTGAAGATGCACAAAACTTATCAAGGACAGAATAAAAAAGCTAGGGCAAGAGTTCAGATTTGTAAGATATGTATCAGCAAGTCACAGCCCAAGATGTCAATAGTCAAACAAAACACACACACTTTGACAAATATTAAACACAATTATGAATATTAAACGCTTTCACTTATAATGCCTGTATATAATCTTACATTCTGTATTGTATTTTTAACCAAGCCAGCAAAATATGTATAAAAATGAACTTGAAGAGATATCAAAACACTAACAAGTGGATGTGTATTAATATCTTTGCTCCAAAATACATTTGGTACAGTTTTATTGAAGATATTGTATTTACATATTACGTGAATAATTAAAAGGAATAAATATTGAATGAAGTTATAAGAAGTCATTATCAAGAAGTCAAAATTAAATTGATTTCATTAACATAACGTATATATATATATATATAAACACACATTATTAATTGCACAAAATTATCAGGAAATTAAAGGGACAGAGTCATCTAAATATTTTAATATTTTATGAGCTTAATTTCAGTTTTACTTCATAAATTTGTGACATGCAGTTCTCCTTGATCTTTTCTGGTCTCATTTACAGCTGGGTCAACTTTTATACGTAAACTGAGATTAGAACACATGACTACCATATGTTTGACTGCATGTAAAGATTCCAACACTCTAAGCAATTGTGCTACAGCCCATCCTCAAGAATTGTCTTTGGTCCTGAAGTTCTTTGTCAAAATTGCCCTGAGCTATTTTCATAACTGTAGAGCTAGATGTCACATTTTGAGTCTGAAAAGTGTTACAGAAAGCTGATATATAAAATGTTGAGATGAATATATTCGATATTGTAAAATATTACACATAATATAATTAATAATAACAAACAAGTTGTATTGTTAAGAGAGTGCTCAATGTTTAGTAATTGTAGAGTAATAGATATAGAGATATATTATTTTAATGTTATATACAATAATGCCTTTTACAAGAATACACTTGGAACACAGAGCATAAGAAACTAAAAACTCACGATTAAAAGATTAAAGATAATATCGGATTAGGACTGAAATATTGGTGGAAGTTGATTTAGAATCTATATAGCATATTTACATTTTCTACTAATATACTATACTATACTACTGTACTATTACTACTTTTGATTTATTTGGCCCAATGAGTTAAACACTAGTTTGCTTATCTGTATGTCAAAGGTTCATCCTTGTTTCCAAAAAGTATAAGTGGATGAGTGAGTTAGAAAATCTAGTCCAGCATTCCAGGCCTGGCTTTTCCTATGGAGTTCCATTGAAAAAGGTCACTTGCAAATTCTTTTTTTGGGATGCTAGCTTTAAAATTCTATAATTTGTGTGGATACATTACACAAGCAGAGGCCCTATAGTTGTCAAAATGTTCATATATACCTAGAACAAAAAGTTAAGTACCACCAGATTTTGAACCATTGTTTAGCAATGAATATTGCCCAGAATATACTGAATTAAAGTTAGTGGTGCTTAACTTTTTGTTCTACGTATATTTACTTCTTATCCTTTTGTATGCTCCACAGTGGATCTAAACTACTTAGAGGATCTGATGTATCCAAATTGTCTTTTATTGATGTCTTCTTTGTACTTGAAAAACTTGCTTTTGTGATGCGTTTTCTGCCTTTATCATTAGAATCCAGAGTGAAAGTGTTGGGGTTTTGCAAGTCTGCTAAAGGTGAAGATTTAGCTTCCACTTTACAGGAATGTTGTGGAGAGGATTTTGAATTAACAGAACTTAAAGATCCAGAACTCAGAATAGATGAGCTGGAACCAGATCGACTTCTATTTTGGGGACTGGGTGATCCATTATCTTGAGAAATATTATCAAGGTTTGTTTGAATCAAACTGTTTCCTCCAATCACATTGTCTGTTTTTGATTGCTGCTGAATAAGATCTGGCAGACTTGACAAGTTGTCTCCTTTTGTTGGAGAGTCAGTGATAGTTGTTTGGCCTTGAATAGAGGATTTTTCGTGTTTCTCTCCTAAACGACCAACATTTTGTTGAATTGTTTGTAAATTAACTGAGCCAAGTACAATGTCGTCTGCAGGCTGGCTGTGTGTAGCAGGAGGTTTAGGTTTCTGTTTGGAATAATGAGGATTTTGCACTAAAATATTTCCTGAAATGTTAAAAAGAACCATACTTCATATAAGAAATTTCACTCCTTTCTGTACCAAATCTTATGTTGTAAAAGCCTCATTGCCAAGAACTCAATTAAAGCATGACACGTTTCAGATATAAAATCATCATCAATACAGCTGGTTTGGAAACAACCTAACAATATTTGAGACTTGAGGTACATGAATTAAGTTAGATAGAAAGATACAACTATCCACTCTACCAACTTGTTCCAGGTAAATTTCTTACAAAACTTACAACTTCAAAAGGTTCAAAAGGATACTTTCTACCAGCTAGTTCTTTTACCAAACCTCATTGATTTTTTCTAGATTATCTATACCAATCTACAGCATTAATCAATTTCTACATTACCAAACAAAAGACTTGTAAAGTTTCCAACATTCTGACCAACTTTACAAGGGACTAAATCAACAAAGCACAAAAAACTCACTTCTTTTGAGGAAATCTTCGGCAAAATATAACAGAGCCTCATAAGCAAATCTAAGTTGTTCTGGGTTTTGAATGCAGTTTTTACGTTTACTAAGCATACGTTTGGTCAGTATTGGTATATCTATTACACCGTTTCCATGTAATATCTCCTGCATACCGGTATATATGAGTAGAAACGTACCACTTCGTCCAATACCATTACTATAAAAATAAACAACATTTAACACTTAGTTTTAGTGGAATAGTAAAAACCACAAACGTCTGCGTGAAATTGGAATGGAGCAAATTGATGCTATTAGTGTCCCTGATACACATTATAAATCTAGAAAACCAAATAGACTAAATACAAATTATTCGAGTTGTCATGAAGCATGTCAAAATTTGAGAAATTTGATAATCAATCAAATATCGTAATGAATTGAGACAACGCTAGCATAGATTTGCTTCGGCTTCTATTTATTGAAAGTAAGCATGTCAAAAATAGATACATACCCACAATGCACTATAACAGGTTTCATTAAACTGCGTTGTTGTTTATAAAATGTATGAGTTTCGTTAATAAATTTTACTATATGTGACACATCATCTGGGAAACCACTGAAATATACAATTTTACATAAATATTCCACCTAAAATATTGTACAATAATTTTACGAAACTGTACATTGTTCAAAATTATAAATTAAATGCTTATTAAATACAAATATACAAATTGTGCAAGGATGTGTTTCAGAGAAGCAATCTTCATTAAGGCAGTTTTTTGGAAATAATAGTTAACTTTCCAATATAGCAACTCTAGACATGGGACCCTGGTAAAAATGTCCTAAGGTACTAAAACTCACCTGACTGGCCAATGTTTATATAATAAATGTACTATAGTACGTCCTTGTTTAGTCTGAAATATTGAATCATGAATATTTATTACATCATCAAATTTTAATCATATCAAAATGGCGCTTTAAAAAAATTACAAAAAAAATTTGAGGGGACACATGATTCTTTAAATGTATCTTAATATTGATGACACATCATATGTCTCAGATTCCTTTATTTTTTACATATAAATACAAAATGTACTGGTTTACAATTTATTTTCAAGCTTTTACCGGTCTTCTTGTATTTTGTTCACACAACTGACACCCCCTCTTGTCAATGCAAATCCTTTCCACTTACTTGCCATCTAATTGTTCTGCCAAAAATATTCCGCCATATGCATTTTTGGTTTACTGAAGTTGTGTGCCAAAAGCCAAAGAGTATTTGGCAAAAATCGATTGCTCAAAAATTTTAATTTTCATCCAATCAAAACCTTGAATCTACTTAAGTGTGGTGTTCCCTATTCTATATTTAGATACCTGCTTTACCTCTTTTGTATATTGCACAGTGAATATGAAATTTGTATACTTTTTGTGCATAACTTAACTAATGTTATGTTCTCTCAAGAGAAGTGATTTATACCTTGACCAACAACCTTCCTATGTTAAATACAATCTACATTATGTAAACATGCCCGTGTTAAATATCCTACCTCAGTATGTAACATATATACAATTCTTTCAGTCCATAATCCTTTATATTTCACACTTTGTAAGTTTAATATTATCTGTCCATGTTCCATTGCCTTGCCCTTTTCTGTTGGCCAGTAAATTGGATATTTCTATAACATATAGAGAGGTAAAGATTTTTATTCTCAGAAAGTGGTTGATCATGAACTTTCAAATGAATGCACCTTAATTTCTCTCAATCACAGAACATTTGAAACGATGATTTGAAACAGCATACCCAAAATGTTGGATACTATTTTGATGTGTTCTATTTGCTCCTCAGCCTGTGATTTCGTAATTTCAATTACATATTTTTTTTATAACCACTTTCAATGAAATGTTGATAGGCAAACTATCAAATTCTGGCTTTGTATTACATATACAATACAAAAGATTTGGGCTGCAATAAAAAGAATTTAAACTGACCTTTCCAGTTTCATATTCACTTGTTATCATGACAACCACTTCTGTTCCTTGTTCATACACCATAGCCCAGAAATCAGTGGTAGTTACTGGTAATGGTGTCTGGGTTGTAATAAATTTAGGACAAGATGGAGCTAGGTCCTGAAAAATTATTTCATTATATGGTGAATCATCACATAAATTTCTTTTTCAAGAATTTTTTTCAGGTTCATGTTCAAACAGTTAACATTTTACACGAACATTTACTGACAGCGGAAGAATTGTGCTAAAATTCTTTCTCCTTTTGTAATTGTACACACATTCATCAATGTTTGTTAACATGGGACCTCTACTAGACATTTATACCATGACCGACAAAAAAAATAAAAGGTCTCCACCTATGCTGGGATTGAACCCCAGACATTCAAGTAAATGAGCTAGTTATTAATTCAATGAGCCATCAGGCCCCGATTTTTTACCAACGAAAAACTCACGTTAATCCAACTAGCATTAATATAATCATCTTTTACTGTTGATAACATTACTCTTGTAGCATCATCTATAAATAGAATATTACAGAATTACAATACAACCATAGTTCACATGGATAACAACAGCATAAATTATGCTAAAATGATATGTTATTTATTATCAATGAAAATTTCAACCAGCTCATCCTTAAAGGAATTGTAAAGTGGTTTTCTTAACTTTCTGTAAACACTGATATCATCCATTTGCATCATTTTCAGTCAGACATCTGTAGATCTTGCAATTCTATTAAAACAAAGCATTATATGACAAAGCTATAGCAAAGGACCTAAAACATTATTTGAGATATTAACATCATATAGGGTTGAGCATTCTATAATTACATGTACAGTAAACACTGACCACTCTAAGCCCCTGGACCACATTCACTTGCCTGAACCCCAGTCTGCTACTGGGTATATTGAGGTCTTCCCATTACTCATAGATACTAGTATCAAGTTTTAACTTACAAGGCATGATATCTTGGTCTCTATTTTTCATGGGATAACATCTAGCTATTGCTATAGAGTGCTTCTTAGACTCTTGTTCTTGAAAATCCATTAATTCCTGGAGAGAGAATGGGATTTTAAAAGACATGCCAAATCAGGATTAGAATTTCACTGAAACGATCTTTTTCATATTTTCTGATGAGATTTGCATCACTCACCACAGATAAAGATAAGGATAACTTAGTTTCACAAGGATCCTGTCAACCTGCTGGTCTTTCCTGGATTATCTGTACCCATTTACAGTTGGGTTGACTGAAATAAGGAGGAAAGATGAAGTTTGCAAAGAATAAAACACTTACCCTCCATATTGTATCAACATGTGAAAGAGCACAAGCATTACTGGATGATAATTCATCAACTCTCTTCCCAAACCTCTCCACATCCATCACCAGCTTACTCAGAGCAGCTTGGGAAGAATAGGGATCTTTGGACTCTGGAATCCCTCTGTTTTTCATTGCTTCTTCTTTTTGCTGTTGCTTCTCTTGGGCTGTTAAAACCTTGGGTGCTATCACTGGATCTGGAATGGCTGCTTGTTTAACACTATCTGGACTTGAAGACAGAATTTCATCGAGAGAAGAACTCTGCCTAGCCAACCCAACAGAACTACTTGCACTAGCAGCCACATTGATTTGAGAGGCCGCTGGACTAGGTAAAGGTTCCTGTGGAGACAATGGCAGTTTGGTTTGATCTACTGCTCCTTCTGGAATCTGAGGAATAGGCGTTGTAAATCTTGGAGTATTGGGCATCACTGGGACTGGAGATGGAGCAGGTGAAGGAGCTGGAGAAAGCGGTTGAAGCGGTTGCTGAAGAACAGGTAACTTTGCTGTTGGGGGAGGCATTCTTGATCCTACTGGTGGAATAAACTGCTGTTGGTAAGTTGATTGACTACCAGATGGAAGTACTCCACTGGGCTGATTTGTTGGAAATCTTGGGTACTGACTTTGACCAAGGGTTTGATTCTGTTGGGATTGGCTTGATGGGCCAGAACCTTGAGGTCTAGGAATGAACTGATTCTGGTACAGAGTTGGATTCACTGGTTGATTAGACTGATATGCTGTTGATGTTGGTACCATTCCCGATTGTGTAGCAAGTGGCATCCAGTTTTGTCCTCTGGAACCAGTATTTGGAATATTCTGACTAGTGTATTGCTGAGCTGACAGCCCAGATTGATTCAAACCCATTGCTTGACTAGAATGTGGTATGTTAGGATATGATTGCCCCAACTGCCCTGGCTTCTGATGAAAGCCTTGGGAAGCTGGTAATGATTGGGCTGCAGTTGCAGGTTGTTGCATTGATGCATACAACTGTGGGGTTTGCTGATTCTGGAACCTCTGACCAGGCTGTTGGGTTGATGTCCTATCATAAATATTCTGTGTTGAAAAAGGCACTATTCTTGCCGGTTGTTCTTGTCCAGTGTAATTTTGATTCTGTGATACTTGTTGGGTGGTTGTGTACTGACTGTTAGACTGGTTTGGATTTGTCTGTTGAGGATTTGGAGCATGTTTCATCATGGGGGTACGATAGGGCTGTGACATATGAGGCAACTGCTGACTTTGATGGTGTGGGCTTATGTTTTGGGGCTGTTGGTAAGGGTATTGTGTTTGGGAGTTACCAAAAGCTTGACCAGCTGAAGTCTGATTAGAATAGACAGGTTGTGTTGGCTGTTGTGAATTCTGGTAAGAATAATTTGGTTGTTCCATTTTGTACTGATGTGCAGGTGATATCTGCTGTACCCCAGAAGATTGATATCCTGCAATATTTTGGGGTACTGGTTGACGCTGTGTAGCTCCTTCAAAAGATGTATCAGCATAACCAATGTTTTGATTGTACTGTGTATTAGATACAGGTGGATACTGTGGTCTTGGGGAAGCTGCTGGAGAAGGTTGTTGAAGGTTTTGTCCACGTTGATAAGAGGATGGACCTCCAGGTAAATTCTGTTGCTGGTTCTGAAGAAACTGTCCAGATGGACCTTCTGGTATATTTTGTTGTTTGTTCTGAGGGTACTGTCCAGATGGCACTCCTGGTAAATCCTGTTGCTTGTTCTGGGCAAACTGCCCAGATGGAGTTCCTGGTAAATTCTGTTGTGGGCTCCGAGGATATTGTCCAGTTGGACCCCCAGGTATATTCTGTTGCTTGTTCTGAGCAAACTGCCCAGACGGACCTCCTGGTAAATTTTGTTGCGGGTTCTGAGAATACTGCCCAGGTGGCCCTCCTGGTAAATTGTGTTGCTGGTTCTGAGGATATTGCCTAGATGGACCTCCTGGTAAGTTCTGTTGCTTGTTTTGAGGATATTGTCCAGATGGACCTCCTGGTACATTCTGTTGTTGATTCTGAAGATATTGTCCAGATGGACCTCCGGGTAAAGTCTGTTGTTGGTTTTGAGGATACTGTCCAGAATGGCAGGGTTGCTGAGTAAAACTTTGACCAGGCATCTGGCCCTGGATATTTTGATGGGGTAACTGACCCCCAAATTGTGTCTGTAATGGCATACCAGTGCCTGTTGGATAGGATTGGTTCATAGCCTGTTTTGGTTTCTGGTCTCCCTGCACCATTTGCTGGTTTTGAGAATGGTAACTTGCATTCTGGCCGTAGGGAACAGCAGGTTGATTGTAACCTTGTTGAGGTTTATACCCTTGACTTGGATTTTGGGGAAGTTGATTGACATTTTGAGAAATACTACCAGTGTCTGATAAAGCTGGGCTTGAAGTTCTTGAATCTTGTTGACTCCTTTGTACACCTTCAGAAAAGTTGGACATTTGCAATCTTTGAGGGTATCCTGGATCATAAGAACTTACTTGAGTGAGTTGGAATGGAGTTTGTGGATTTGTCATATTTGAAGAAGAGCCAAATGACTGAGATCCAGTAGCCTGATAACCCTGCTGTCCAGTTTGCGGAAAGGTCTGGTATGTTCTTGACGGTTGTCCTTGTACTGCATTTTTTGGCACCTGCTGATGATGTGGAGGTTGAGAGAGTCCAAAATGACCATGCTGACTTTCATTTGTGGGTGACAGTACTGGAGTATCTGCAGAAGATACAGTAGATGTACTATCCTGTCTATACATCTGCTGTCGAGAATTTGAAATATTTCTTTCAGAATACTGACTTATATTGGTATGGAGCTGTGAGCTGGTTCCAGGTATATATGATGTGGGTAAGTTACCTGGAAAAGCCTTATTTTCATAACTATATGCTTGTGCAGCCACATCAGGCATCTTAGTACCTTGGATAGTTACATCTGGATCAGGTAAATTCTGCATTTGAAGAGCTGGATTGTAATCCAAGCCTGGGGGGAATTGCACTGGATCTGGAACATTTGAATTAGACACAGGAAAGTCAGCAGGAGGAATGGCTGCTCCTGCTTTTGATTTTGGACCAAATGTTGCAGGCTTCATAAAAGGAAGATAGTCTTTAAGTTTAGGTCCATCATTTGATGGCAATGTAGGTTGTGGTGAACTTGGAGCAGGTGATGAAGGTTTTGGTGCTGAAGGCCTAGAAGGTGGCTGAGCTGAAATATCAAATCAGAATAACTTTGTTTTCAACAAAACTACTCAAAAACTAGGAATCTTAAGGAAGGTTGGGACCAGATTTGTCGGATGATGGATTAACATTCAAATGATCACGGTGATCCAAAATACTTCATCTTTAATTTACATACCTTTGGCAGCAAATCTGGCGTTAATTTGATCTCTTTCTTCTTGTTGGACTTTACAAACTCCTCTACATCTCTGTAGTAATCTGTTCACTGTTTCCTCTAACTTCTTATAATAATCTAATCCTTTCTGACTCTTAGCCATTAGATCTTCATAAACATTAAAGGAATTGATTAATTCTTTAACTCGAGTTTCACGTCTAAAATACAAAGTATGGCTAGTTTTAGTTTGTAAAGAAAATCATAAAAACAACTAAAAAATTCAATACTTAAGCTTGTAGTATATTATACTTACCTAGAGCTTCAGTAGTATCTTGTCTTATAGTAGCATACTTAGCATTACAATCTGTTAAAGCTTGTAGTATATTATACTTACCTAGAGCTTCAGTAGTATCTTGTCTTATAGTAGCATACTTAGCATTACAATCTGTTAAAGCTTGTAGTATATTATACTTACCTACAGCTTCAGTAGTATCTTGTCTTATAGTAGCATACATGGCATTACAATCTGTTAAAGCTTGCAGTATATTATACTTACCTACAGCTTCAGTAGTATCTTGTCTTATAGTAGCATACTTAGCATTACAATCTGTTAAAGCTTGTAGTATATTATACTTACCTACAGCTTCTGTAGTATCTTGTCTTATAGTAGCATACTTAGCATTACAATCTGTTAAAGCTTGTAGTATATTATACTTACCTACAGCTTCTGTAGTATCTTGTCTTATAGTAGCATACTTAGCATTACAATCTGTTAAAGCTTGTAGTATATTATACTTACCTAGAGCTTCAGTAGTATCTTGTCTTATAGTAGCATACTTAGCATTACAATCTGTTAAAGCTTGTAGTATATTATACTTACCTAGAGCTTCAGTAGTATCTTGTCTTATAGTAGCATACTTAGCATTACAATCTGTTAAAGCTTGTAGTATATTATACTTACCTACAGCTTCAGTAGTATCTTGTCTTATAGTAGCATACTTGGCATTACAATCTGTTAAAGCTTGTAGTATATTATACTTACCTACAGCTTCAGTAGTATCTTGTCTTATAGTAGCATACTTAGCATTACAATCTGTTAAAGCTTGTAGTATATTATACTTACCTTGCTACAGCTTCTGTAGTATCTTGTCTTATAGTAGCATACTTAGCATTACAATCTGTTAAAGCTTGTAGTATATTATACTTACCTTGCTACAGCTTCTGTATTATCTTGTCTTATAGTAGCATACTTAGCATTACAATCTGTTAAAGCTTGTAGTATATTATACTTACCTTGCTACAGCTTCTGTAGTATCTTGTCTTATAGTAGCATACTTAGCATTACAATCTGTTAAAGCTTGTAGTATATCATACTCACCTAGCTACAGCTTCTGTAGTATCTTGTCTTATAGTAGCATACTTAGCATTACAATCTGTTAAAGCTTGTAGTATATTATACTTACCTTGCTACAGCTTCTGTAGTATCTTGTCTTATAGTAGCATACTTAGCATTACAATCTGTTAAAGCTTGTAGTATATTATACTTACCTTGCTACAGCTTCGGTATTATCTTGTCTTATAGTAGCATACTTAGCATTACAATCTGTTAAAGCTTGTAGTATATTATACTTACCTTGCTACAGCTTCTGTAGTATCTTGTCTTATAGTAGCATACTTAGCATTACAATCTGTTAAAGCTTGTAGTATATTATACTTACCTTGCTACAGCTTCTGTATTATCTTGTCTTATAGTAGCATACTTAGCATTACAATCTGTTAAAGCTTGTAGTATATTATACTTACCTTGCTACAGCTTCTGTAGTATCTTGTCTTATAGTAGCATATTTAGCATTACAATCTGTTAAAGCTTGTAGTATATCATACTCACCTAGCTACAGCTTCTGTAGTATCTTGTCTTATAGTAGCATACTTAGCATTACAATCTGTTAAAGCTTGTAGTATATTGTTCTGAGCTGACATATTTTGATCTAATAATGTTTTCAATTTATCGTGCTTCTTTAACTGTTCACCAAATATTGCCTGAATATAGAACAAATCTTATTTGAACACAGGTATGGTGCTTGTTTTAAGAGATCTGCACATTTGAATTCATGGAATCAACCAGAAGTTCAATTAAACAATAAAAAGTCATCACCTTTTCTCCTCATCCAATCTAGGGACTGACTGAAAGGTTAGACCCCATCCAAGGGACCAGGCATAATGGGGCTTATAACTCCCATTAATTTTGAAAATTATCTCATTAGTCTGGCTTCAAAATAGTACTCTCCCAATCACTATGGTATAAAGGTGGAGATGCTAGGAAACCCATTGATCTGGGGTCCAAAGCTGCTCAGTGAGGTTTATACCCAAAACAGTGTAAGAGCTCATGTAAATCTGACCATACCTCTCTGTTGCTACCATCTTGTGTTACTAGAACATTAGTGATGTCATCTGACTGTATCTGATCTCGTAGCTGTTCATATAACATGAGTCGCTGTGTTTTCATTTCATCAATTTTAGACAACAATTTACGTAACTCTTCTATAATACTTTCATCTTCTGGTGCTGTCAACAAAACAACACAACATGGAGAATAATGCTGACTTAATTAACACCCTGAATTTTACCGAAAAGGTGAGCACTTTTCTGTTGAAAATTGGTTTGATATTGCCTATCTCATTGTCTCTTCAACATCAAAACATCAAAAGTATGAAACATTAAGATCTGCATTGATATAATAGTTTATGATGCCCTAATGCAATGTATTAATCACTTTGTATTTCAACTATTTGACACCCCTAAACTTTTTACTGAACTCTTCCACACATGCATTCTTTCCATCAATATGAAACTGTATATCCATGATTGGATGAGCTCATTTATAAAATTAGGAGTGCCACTTATTGGCTGTCAAATACATCCAGGCGTGTCATTATAATTACTAGTTATAGAGACATATGTGAGCAAACAAAACTGTCATATTAATACCTACATCTATTAGGTTGTAAGGAAGGTAAAGATGTCAGGATCTGTTCTGGAGGACCAGCTAATAGTCTGAGATTAGTAATATGTGTATTCATAGCTGTATGTAGGTTCTTATTTGACAGTGTCCCTTGTCGATGTTTTATCTGACTAGCATTAGCTTCTTTCCGTATATCAGATAATATCATATTACTTGTTCTGTTACCAAATAATTTCTAAAAAAAAAACAACAGATGAGACTTCTTAGGTAGCGAGTTGGAATGAGGTTTGCTAGGTGATAAGGTAGCCTGATTTTAAATTCTTGTAAATTCTAAATCAAATATTTAGATGACTGTATCAAGTGAGACATGTATTTTAGAAGTTAGAGAATGACAATACAATAGAAAAGGTTCACAAACACTTATATCAAATCTAACTTACCTGAAAATCTTCCTCTTTTTTGCTTTCTTCCTCTAATAATTCTAAGATTTCTTTTAGGTTTAATTCCACATCAGTAGATACACTAGACACAGCTGCAACAAAAATAACGTTCAAAATCACACAATTAAAATCTATAATAAACTTATAATTTCGTTTGAACCGATAAAATAGCACTGTACCGCAAAAAGGAAACCCCAAAAACAAGAACATCATAATCAGCAATACATTGAATCATAGCCTAATTGGTGCAGAACCCGCTGATAATGATTTCCCTTCTTGCTTTGATTTTGACGAACAAAGCCAGACAAGCAATATAGAGTTATTGTCATAGTGATGTCATAATTGGGTCAAACTTTTTTTATAATTACAGGACCAATAGTGGTCAAGCAGGGTATTTGAATGGTGAAAATGGAAGACGAAAGTGAATAGGTCACGGGTCTTGCTAACCTTAATGAATTATGCGATAGTGAAACCGAAGGAAGAGCAATATGAAAGTCTCTTTCGGGTTGCGCTAACCCACAATTCATTAACGTTAGCAAGAACGGCTTCAATATAACATGCTTTGATTGTTTTAAAAAAAAAAGTCATTGGAGCATGACTGCAGTAGAAAACTTGTTAGACAACAATGAAGATGAAAAATATCTGAAAAAAGAAAGAAATTGTAATTAGATTGAAAACTTACCTGACATTTGATCAATAAGATCTTTAATAGCATGAGTTCTTACACTTAATGCTGCACATTTCTCTAGTAAATCATCTGGTAACCTATCTACAGCAGGCTTTAATTCATTTACATCTATTTGTAGTGAGGATAGAAACTGACTGAAAATAATTAAATAACTAGAGCCACACGTGGCACAGAGTGGGACTTTGCAAATGTAGCAAAATGCAAAAGACTCTGAAAAAATCAACCGTCTACGATAATTACATCACGTGCAAGAGCAGTCTAAAGTTGAGAAGAATTGTTTGGAAGATTGTTATAACGGAAGTAGACAGACCTCACAAATGAAAGTATCAGAAGATAGCCAAGGTCAATGACATTTGATATTGAAAGGGAGACGGTCAACAAAGGTCAAGGTTACGAGATACAAGTCATCAAAATTTTTAAATATATACGGCCATAAAACCGGAAGTTGAGATAGGACAGCAAATATAAAAGTATAAATAGATATGTGAATGTTAATGACCTTTGATCCTTCAAAAATCAGGGTCAAAAAAGGTCAAGGTCAAAAATTGAAAATTTAGAATTTTCAAAACCTGTTCCTTTTTTTGAACTATGAAGCTGAAACAATCGAACTTCTAAAACAATGTGGCTCAACGGATGAAGTAATTGTATGCAAAGTTCCATTTTGAACAAATGCATATGTTATGAGTTATGTCCCTTGCCAAAATTGTCAATAATGAGTTATTTAACCTGGATGTGCTACGCCCACCTCAATTTCTTTTGCATAGGTTAATTGATATTCTGAATGTTATGTTGTGTTCCAAATTTAAAGCTTCTACATCATACAGGTCAAAAGATATAGGTCAACAAGAGTCAATAAAGGTCAAAATAGAAAATTGAAAATATGGAAATTTCAAAACCCATTCCTTTTTTGGAAATATAAAGCTGGAACAATTGACCTATTAACACAAACTGGCCAAAAGGATGAGGTAATTGTGTGCAAGTTCATTTTTGAACAAATGTATCCTATGCGAGTTATGCCCCTTTCCCAAAATGTAAAACAATTAGTAATTCAACCCGGATGTGCCACGCCCACCTCAACTTTTTTGTCATAGGTTAATTCATATTCAAATTGTCTTGTTGTGGTCTAAGTTTCAATGTTCTACATAAAATAGGTCATAAGATATATACACACCAAGCTCAAACAGAAATATTGTAAAAAAAAAACTCAAATTTGAAAAATTTATCAGGACAGCTGCATTAGCCTATCTTTTATTCCATGTTTAACTATCAGGGTCAAAATGCACTGACTGCAGCACAAAAAGTCTTATTGTTTCAATGTAGTATGCAATGAGGGAAATTTTGCCACAGCAGCCTATTTTTCGTTAAAATAAACAAAGCTTTTTGGACTGACAAGAAAAGTCACTTAAGATAACAGCCCTACCCAACTGAAAAAATAATCTGATGCGAATATCGTGGAATACCTACTCTAGTTCTAAATTCCTATCCTCTACTTCTCCTGATACCATTCTTAATAACTTTGCTTTTTCCTCACTGAAATATAACATTCTCTCTGTGTGAACTAGCAAATTTTTATTCTTTCGAAATTTTTTTTTAAGACATTGTAGTTTAGGTAATTATGTATAGAGCAAGGATAACAGGGATAACAACAGACGAAGAAGTATCTTGTCTACAGCCATCCTCAATTATTCCTCTATAATATGATCAGCTCAAAAACAGACATAATTCAAAAAATTTAACAAAAATCAACATAATTTGTTTTGGTTTTCCACCAAGAAACCAGAAAAAGTGTCCTAAGATGTTGATTCTTACCTATAGACAGATGAAGCTTCGTGAGCTTCCATTGGAACTAATTTCTGAAAAATATCAGGTCCTGAAATTTCTGGATCATTTGGGTTAAATGGAATCCCCTTCACTAATGAAGCACCTAAGAAATAATATATGAAATATTAATATGTAAGTCATATTAATTAATATAAGTCAAATAGATAAATGTAAGTCATACTTATAACTGCAAGTCATACTAATTCATGTAAGTCAGGCTAATGAATGTAATTAATGTAATGTATTAATAAATGCTAATTACTTCAGGTAAGTCAGACAAACTTATAAATTAATCAAAAGAGTTTAAAGAAAATGTACTCAATCAAGATTAAAACTAACCTTTGATTTCCGGTAAAGAATCCAATGGTGGCACTTTATCATGATACACAAAATCGTTATCTTTCTTAGCTGAATTATATCTGAAATTACAAAATCATTATCTTTATTAGCTGAATTACATCTGAAATTACAAAACCATTATCTTTCTTAACTGAATTATATATGAAATTACAAAATCATTATCTTTCTTAGCTGAATTATATCTGAAATTACAAAATCATTATCTTTCTTAGCTGAATTATATATGAAATTACAAAATCATTATCTTTCTTAGCTGAATTATATCTGAAATTACAAAATTAGCTGAATTATATCTGAAATTACAAAATCATTATCTTTTTCTTAGCTGAATTATATATGAAATTACAAAATCATTATCTTTCTTAGCTGAATTATATATGAAATTACAAAATCATTATCTTTCTTTGCTGAATTATATCTGAAATTACAAAATCATTATCTTTCTTAGATGAATTATATATGAAATTACAAAATCATTATCTTTCTTTGCTGAATTATATCTGAAATTACAAAATCATTATCTTTCTTTGCTGGATTTTATCTCAAATTACAAAATCATTATCTTTTTTTGCTGAATTATATCTGAAATTAAAAAATCATTATCCTTTCTTGTTGAATTATATCTGAAATTACAAAATCATTATCTTTCTTAGCTGAATTATATATGAAATTACAAAATCATTATCTTTCTTTGCTGAATTATATCTGACATTACAAAATCATTATCTTTCTTTGCTGGATTTTATCTGAAATTACAAAATCATTATCTTTTTTTGCTGGATTTTATCTGAAATTAAAAAATCATTATCCTTTCTTGTTGAATTATATCTAAAATTACAAAATCATTATATTTTTTTGCTGAATTATATCTGAAATTACAAAATCATTATCCTTTCTTGTTGAATTATATCTAAAATTACAAAATCATTATATTTTTTTGCTGAATTATATCTGAAATTACAAAATCATTATCCTTTCTTAGCTGAATTATATCTAAAATTACAAAATCATTATCTTTCTTTGCTGAATTTTATCTGAAATTACAAAATCATTATCTTTCTTTGCTTAATTTTATCTGAAATTACAAAATCATTATCTTTCTTTGCTGAATTATATCTGAAATTAAAAAATCATTATCTTTTCTTGCTGAATTATATCTGAAATTACAAAATCATTATCTTTAATTAGCTGAATTATATCTGAAATTACAAAATCATTATCTTTTTTAGCTGAATTTTATCTGAAATACAAAATCATTATCTTTGTTTGCTGAATTATATCTGAAAAACCAAATCATTATTTTTCTTTTACGTTTCTGGATAATATACCTGAAACTGATTACTTACTTTCCAGCAACTACATCTTGGGCAAATTTCAATGCATCAATTATTTCAGGAATTTCATTCTGAAAATAAACAGAAAGAATTCAACTTTGATAAACAGAATAATACCACATAAAATTAATAGCTTGAACAGTATTTGTGACACAAGGGGTTCACAGACCAAACGTAGGGGTACAGGGGAGATTTTACCATTTTAAGATGCTTTGGAAGTCATTTCCTATATATAGATATCTTTACATTCCTTAAAAATAATTCTTTGAGTTTTATTCCAAAGTCGAAAAAACTAGCACTGGCAGAATATAGGGAATTTCACTGGATCCATGAGAACCTGCATCCATATTTATTTCCAGTAAGACATTAGTGAGTGTTATTTTTTGTTATACTTGTGAAAATAGGTTTCTTTCTAGCTTATATCTTCCTATTAAAAATCATTACCTTGGCCGCTTTCATACTTTCTTGTAATTTCTCATGAGCCGCAGTGTAATAAGCCAGCGTTTCTCCCCATTTAGATTTTTCCTCTGATTCCTTGCCTGTATAATAATACATTATACACTGATAAAAACTCACTTTATATTCCATTCTCTTACGCCATTCCTACAAAATACAAAATGAGGTTTACCTGCTAAAGTAAAACATGGTAGGTATATGTAATATGTTACGTTTCAAGACATGTTCTCAAAGATACAAGGAAAATATTCTGTTTGTTAACGATACACCACAGAACAGTTTCAAGACAAATAAATCAAATTATTTTTGTATGCTTTATGAAACCTACCTTAAAACTTCGAGAATTGACTAAACTTTCTGAATTACAAGAATCTAGATTTTTAATAGCTGTTTTATAAAATTCCACAACTTGTGCAGCTACTTTGGCTGTTATAGTATTCTTTCTACTATCTATCATAGATTTCTCTAATATACACTCTTGTCCCTGGGCCTACAATTATACAATATATACAAATATAACTAATGATGTTATTGTAATGTTTTGTTGTGATTTAAAAAGATTTATGAAATGTGTTTTTGTGTCATGCAATTTTTTCCTACCCACCCAAGTGTCTTGATATGAAGTACTTAAACTGCAGCAAACAAAAATTGCCAAGTCTAATGCAAAAATAGAATATTTCAGTAGACAAGCACTTTTTATTTAAATGAAAACCAAAGCTTCCTATAAATGCAATATAACCATAAAAGGTATATAATAAACACTTACCAACATTAGCTGTATTTGGAATGTAAGCATCTCATGTGCCATATCTGTACTCATAGCAGAACTTCCAAAATGATCACGAAGATGTTCAAAGGCCCAGGCAGCACATTGAAAATGTGTACATGAGACCTTCATACCCTGAAAATAATAATATGGCTGTACATGTATTTGTCTACAATCTTTCTGTCCAAGTCTCTGACTGGCTGTATTAGCTAGTGAACAATCAAATCAAATTGCTGCATTTACAAACTTGCGTGATACAAGGTATTAATAGACAGAGACCAATTATTGATCTACAATATATCCAATCACAACTGATATCATTACGAAGCTAATATAAAAGATTTATGACAGGCACAAGTGGATTGAAACAAAAGTTGTACATTTTTACAGTTAAAAAAACACCAAGATTTTGTATTTTATCAGAAAAAGTAGATCCATTTGGAATCTTGTTATTGTTAGAGGAGGGGAAGAAGGACCAAATTTGTTTGAAAGATGGGAGAGAAAGTCAAACCTAAGTTTGTTTCCCCAGCGAACCTGAATCCAAATGGCAGGAGAATCCAGAAACAAGAAAATAAAATAGTATGGGGTATAAATGTTGATTTATCATGTAACAAACCTTACATGACTCGCTTTGCCAAGATCCACATGAATTCCTTAATTCAACTACTAACCTCAGCATTCTGTCTTGTATCTATAGCTCCCAGTATAGAATGTAAACATCCTATATTGTATAGTATACAAGCTTGTTCAAACTTGATATCAGCTATAACATGTTCTCTTCCAGTTTGTATATCCTCCCTAAAATAAAGATAGCTAACTAGGCATGGTAACCTAAAACTGCTTTGTTAAAATTAGGACAATAGGCAAAAGAAGCAAATAATAATCGATTAATACATGATTAATAATCGAAACACGCCACATTTAATGAAAAAAACAAAAAAGTGTAAAATGTACATGATTAAAGGCTTTATTAATTAATTTCATATATTTTAAATAAGGCAAATAATCAACAGTCCTTGGTGAATGGTGATGATAAACAATTTAGCCTACACAAAAATCCACCTTGAAATGTGCCCCATATTGACCAATTGTGGACAGACTGACATTGTATACATATATGGGTCACAACAACATATGCTTCACAATTCATGAAAATTGTGGACAAACTGAAATTGTATACATAAGTTATATGGGTCACAACAACATATGCTTTACAATTTATGAAAATTATAGAAACTATCACAACAAATTTTCCAACAATAGACAAACTGAATTGAGAATGTATCAACTTATAGCAAATTATCAAAGGCACTATAAGGCCTAAAAATGATTACTTACCATGTGAAAACCATGGAATTTTCACCCTCACCCAGAGGAAATCTTCCTTGTAGAAATTGTAATTGAGCATAATATTTCTTTAAAGTAGTACAACCAATAAAATCCCTTGAAACATGAACAGCAGACTGAAAATAATAAAAGAGGAAGAGATATTTAGTATTATTAACAGCTCATCTCATGTAACATGTAAGAATCTATGCCTATCGCAATAAAAAAGATATGATAAATATGGCTAAATGCTAAAGAGGGTTATATAAAAAAGTAACCCTCTATTTTCAAAGTTTCAATTATTAATTTTGACTGTAAAATTTTAACTCTGATGACCCAGCAATAGTTGACAAGCATGATGGTGGATGTTACATTGAAATTTGTCAATTAAATTTTTACAAAATGAAAGGACTATTAATTAAGACTATTTACCTGTCTTAATTGTTCAATATCTGCACAAGCTTTATTATACAGAGCTGGATCTTCACCATAATGTTCTTGAATGTACTGAAAATAATATGACAACATAATTTGTATTAATTATTATACAAAATTGAAAACTTCACAGGAAAACATTACAAATTTGATGCATTTCTAGTTATGGCTGGGTAAAGTAATCAACCATCTTTGCTAGGAATTTATAATATCCTTACTGTTTATCATAATACATAAGTGATCAAAAATATCAACATTATATTTTCTCCCGTGTACCCGTTAACAAGTCATAATTTCTTGCAATGTTTCCCTTCACCACATCACTTACCCACATTAAACAATAATAACTGATCAAAGCAATAATAATGCTTCTAAGACACAAAAATAACCCATGGAAAAAAAAATTTTGATATGATTTTTATTTTGTATTTAGGAGAAGATTTCTCACTTTAAATATTTTGATTATTAATCAATTATTGATAGGTATGATGACATCAGTAATTGATTGCAATTTGGTAATGGATATCCAGTCTTACTTCTAGTTCTGTAATTGGTTTGACAAATTTTTATATATTTCTTTAGATAAGATGACATTCAAATATGATAAGATGACCTCTCAAACTAATTAATGATTGAAATCAAAGCAAAGGTTTCAGAACTTGATATTGTCACTATGCATTGAATCATTTCTAAAAATAAAAACATGCAGGTCTGTCTAAGTTTAAGACAAGCATTGAATTCCCTGTATACAATTCATTGATTCATATGAAGATCTAATACAAAAGTTATCATGCAAGCGATCTTAAGAGTTTCACTCTAAGTTTATCCTCATCAAATATTTTGATGTCAAATGACGTTTCGAGAATGTCATGTACAATTTGACCTGAAGAAATGACAGGACCTGTCAAAAATGTTTTATTTCCATCAGAAAAACCGTATTTCAAAGATTCTAATTGATTTCAATGTATGAAATAGATCCAACTCTCGTGATTTTTACCTGTTTTAAAGCTGGAGCAAATTCTACATATTCTGGACTGTGTTTTAAATCAAATGAAAGCATCGGCAGTCGGGGAACTGCCTCCATTTTGGCTACATGCAAAACTAATCTTGTCTCGTGATAGCTACACAGAAACGAATTTTGTACGTTTTATTTTGATAAAGCATGATAAAACTAAGAGATCATGAACATGAAAAATATTTTCTGGCCATACAAATTTATTTGATTTCTTATTAATTCTGAACAGAATAGTTGGAAAAATTAGGTTTTATATTGTTTATAAGAATCTTCGTTTACTTACTTTCTTTGTTAGGCCACAATTTTTAAAATGCCACATCATAAAGAATGAATGAATAAAATCATTTTATTCTTTCAGATAAAATTTTCACAAGATTTATTTGACAGGTCGGTCTTTTATTGAAGGAAATATTTCAAGGATTTCTTCTTTTTGAATCCGACAACTTACTGTGAATCTATTAAACCTTAAAGGCCTACTAAACAAAAATAGCCTGGCTTGAAAAAAAAAAAAAAAAAAAAAAAAAAAGAAAAGAAATCAGCTGTTTCACTCTCACTGCAATCAAATTGGCTTTGTCTGATTGTGACTTGTTATGAATCGTAAGGTGGTGGTGGGGTGCAGCAGAATTGTCAAGAGGAGCTTACTGGCAATTATTTCCCTTTGTAAAATGATAACAAATATTAAGTCACAAGGTGGGATAAAGCTGGGTTAGATTTATTCCTATGAGGGCTCTGAGCTCTCTCCCCCACCTTATATTAGGTAGGGTATCTAATGAGAAATGGCTTCTCAGGTCTATTATAATTTTTTATTCTTTACAGCTAGACTAGATGGCCACATCTTCTTGAACTAGGCCAGGATTTGATGAATGTCATTTTAAGAATGGGTTGTTTCTGTGGTAAAGAAGCTATCCATGTAAATAACAGAAGCTTTTACACAAAATCTAGGCTAGGAGAGGGGTGAGATTTCTTTTTTGTTTTACACTTTTCATACTTTACTCTTGTTCCTAAATTTATATGTTTATCCGTTTTCAAATATCGTTGTGTAACTGTACATAAGAAATGAAACTGTCTTCAATCATATGAACAAATGTTTTTGTCAAGTTAATGAAACATATTTCAAATGGTCAAAGCCTTCAAGAAACTTTTTAAGATTTGAAATAATGTAGATTTATACTTTCTTAATTAAAAACAGGGGCTTCAGTTACGTAGATTTAGTAGAGGATGTCAACAGTCATAAATTATATGCTTTAAAGAAAATAACCTGTCACAGTAAAGATGATGAACGAATAGCATTAGAAGAGGTGGAGGTAATGAAACTATTTAAGCATGATAACATCGTTCCATTAGAAGAAGCTGCTGTAGTCCCTATCAATGTTTATACAAAAATGAGAGATGTAGTTAGTGAAGTTCTGATCATCATGCCATTTTATAGAGTAAGTTTTTTTTATCAATTTATTCTCATGGTAAGTAATAAATCACGAAATAAGAACCCAAAGCCCCACTTGATATGGTGGTCAAAGGTTAAAATCTATATCATTGTGCAAATTTCAAGATACTTTGCATAAATAAATAATTCCAATTACCAGCTGTAATGGGTTAAAGGTTTGGCCAAAGACCAGGTGGTAGTAGTGGTGAATTGGTGAATTTTGATAAGTTGTTATTTTTATTAAATATGGTTGGTTATGAATCATTTTCTTTTTTCTGCATTTAGCAATGTTTTTTTTTTTTTGCAGAGAGGTTCAATTGAAGATCAAATGGAAAGATTAAAAAAAAAAAATGAACATATGTCAGAAATTGATTTATGGAAAATGTTCCTTCAGATATGCGAAGGTCTGAAAGCAATGCACCATCACAATCCCCCTTATGCCCACAGGTAACTATGTTATAGCAGTTACCTTAAGTGCGAATTCTGATACTAATGAGTGTATCCAACAAGCAGAAAAAGTTCTATAAACTGGCATGTACTCAGCTTATCACCCTTAAATAAATGTTTTGGTAAGTTACAGATTACAATAGGTGGCCCAACCGAATGTTTTGTTACAAATGGCGACTGGGCGAGTGCTAATTTGATCGTGTGATATTCTTATCTGGGGCAATGAACCAGAGCTGTGATGAAGAACAGTGGCCGGTAGATGTTTAAATATTTGAGAACTTTAAACACTATGACACTCTTCGAAATCCAACATATTTTGACAGGCCCATTGGGTGTCGGATTACACAAAGTACACTGTACCTGCAGCATGCTAAAGCACTACATTAGCAATTGTACAGTATTTTCACCAGTAATAATGACCTTTTTCAGAGATGTGAAACCAGCTAATGTTATGATTGGAGATGATTCTACACCAATATTGATGGATTTAGGATCAGCAGCCAAAGCTAGAGTAGAGATTAAAACCTCAGCTCAAGGTCGAGCGTTGCAAGTTAGTATAGTTTTCACATACTTGCATATTATGTAATACCTATATAGTTATAACATTATAGATATTTCTTTACTTTTCTCAATGATCTATATATTCTTTACTTTTTTCCATAACCTAAATATTTCTTTACTTCTTTCCATGACCTAAATACTTCTTTCCATGACCTATATATTTCTTTACTTCTTTCAACGACCTAAATATTTCTTTCCATGACCTAAATATTTCTTTAATTCTTTCCTTGACTTAAATACTTCTTTCCATAACCTAAATATTTCTTTACTTCTCAAAACGACCTAAATATTTCTTTACTTCTCAACACGACCTAAATATTTCTTTACTTCTCAAAACGACCTAAATATTTCTTTCCATGACCTAAATATTTCTTTAATTCTTTCCTTGACTTAAATACTTCTTTCCATAACCTAAATATTTCTTTACTTCTCAAAACGACCTAAATATTTCTTTACTTCTCAACACGACCTAAATATTTCTTTACTTCTCAAAACGACCTAAATATTTCTTTACTTCTCAACACGACCTAAATATTTATCTACTTCTTTCCATGACCTAAATATATCTTTACTTCTCAACACAACCTAAATATTTCTTTACTTCTCAACACGACCTAAATATTTCTCTACTTCTTTCCATGACCTATATATTTCTCTACTTCTCTCAATGACCTATATATTTCTCTACTTCTCTCAATGACCTATATACTTATTTCCATGACCTATATATTTCTCTAATTCTATCAATGACCTATATATTTCTTTACCCCTTTCAACAACCAAAATACTTCTTTCCATGACCTATATATTTCTTTACTTCTTTCCATGACCTAAATATTTCTTTACTTCTTTCCATGACCTATATATTTCTTTACTTCTTTCCATGACTCATATATTTCTTTACTTCTCTCAATGACCTATATATTTCGTTACCTCTTTTAACGACCTAAATACTTCTCTCAATGGCCTATATATTTCTTTACTTCTTTCCATGACCTAAATATTTCTTTACTTCTTTCCATGACCTATATATTTCTTTACTTCTTTCAACAACCTAAATATTTCTTTCCATGACCTAAATATTTCTTTCTTTCCTTGACTTAAATATTTCTTTCCTTCCATGACCTGTAGGACGTAAAACTCCATTCATTTCATTTCATTTCCTTACATGACCTTATTTCTTTTCTTCTCTCAATGACCTATATATTTCTTTACCTCTTTCAACAAACAAAATACTTCTTTCCATGACCTAAATATTTCTTACTTCTTTCCATGACTTAAATACTCCTTTCCATGACCTATATATTTCTTTACTTCTTTCAAGGACCTAAATATTTCTTTACTTCTTTCAAGGACCTAAATACTTTTTCCATGACCTATATATTTCTTTACTTCTCTCAATGACCTAAATACTTCTTTCCATGACCTAAATATTTCTTTAATTCTTTCCATGACCTAAATACTTCTTTCCATGACCTAAATATTTCTTACTTCTTTCCATGACTTAAATACTCCTTTCCATGACCTTTATATTTCTTTACTTCTTTCAAGGACCTAAATATTTCTTTACTTCTTTCAAGGACCTAAATACTTTTTTCATGACCTATATATTTCTTTATTTCTCTCAATGACCTAAATACTTCTTTCCATGACCTAAATATTTCTTTAATTCTTTCCATGACCTAAATACTTCTTTCCATGACCTAAATATTTCTTTAATTCTTTCCATGACCTAAATACTTCTTTCCATGACCTAAATATTTCTTTACTTCTTTCCATGACCTATATATTTCTTTACCTCTTTCCATGACCTATATATTTCTTTCCATAACTTAAATACTTCTTTCCTTCTATGACCTAAATATTTCTTTACTTCTCTCAATGACCTAAATATTTCTTTACTTCTCTCAATGACCTATATATTTCTTTACTTCTCTCAATGACCTATATATTTCTTTACTTCTCTCAATGACCTAAATATTTCTTTACTTCTCTCAATGACCTATATATTTCTTTACTTCTTTCCATGGCTTAAATATTTCTTTCCATAACTTAAATATTTCTTTACTTCTTTCAATGACCTAAATACTTCTTTCCATGACCTATATATTTCTTTACTTCTCTCAATGACCTATTATTTCTTTACTTCTCTCAATGACCTAAATACTTCTTTCCATGACCTAAATATTTCTTTACTTCTTTCAAGGACCTAAATACTTCTTTCCATGACCTAAATATTTCTTTAATTCTTTCAACGTCTTTCCAAGAAAATAAGGATCATGCCAAGATGATAAAGTATTTTACTTCTACTCCTGAAAGAGGTCAATAAAGCATTGAGGGAAATTTGGTTAGGATCGCAAATTTTGATTCAACCTAAACTCCAAGATAAGCAGGCAAGTCTTTAATTTGTCAAGCTATCCAAGGTGCTAAGCTAATTCAATATGTATCAATTTCCAGGACCAAGCAGCTGAAAGATGTTCAATGTTATATAGAGCTCCAGAATTATTCAATGTAGAAACTCATTCGACAATAGACGAACGTACAGATATATGGGTAAGATAAATTTTCTGAAAATGATCTGATTCATTAGCTTAATCTCTTGCTCAATATGGTTTAAGCTAGGAAGATGTTTTCTGATCTTTTTATGTGTATTGGTTACACTGATTGCCCAATTCTAATTAGCAGTCAGATGTCTGTGGGTCTTGCAATTCCTCTAAAACAACGAAGTGCCTATCACAAAAGCTTTTAGTAATAACTTAACTTGTCATGTTTATGTTTTGAATCAAACCTGGATGTGTATAAATATCTTTGTTCTACTATTATTTCCCAAAAATATAAGTAACTTTTGAAACGTTTTAATTTAATTTCAGTCATTAGGCTGTGTGTTATATGCCATGGCATATTTAGAATCACCATTTGAAAGTGTATATCAGAGAGGTGATAGTATAGCATTAGCTGTGATGGGGAGGAATCTAAAATTTAAAGATATAGGGTAAGGTATCTGCACAATGACATGCTATTAAAACTTTGTACTAATACCTTGACTGCCATAGCCACTATTTTTGTATCACAGAATGCAGTGTACATCAGCCAATCAGAGCCCTCGACAGAAAGCCATGTGTATTTTGCCTTTTCTTTTTTCTAATGTTTTGATTATACTGCACTGTACCATGTCAATTCATACCTTAAAGGGACAGATGCACCATTTTTTTGACAGCTCACCGTCCAAATTTGAGCCTTCAAATGCATATGTGTCCAGTATTATCTGCATTTGAAAGTTAAAATGACGACTCGTCAATATAAGATACTCTGTGATATATAGAAATGACATTTATAGAAATATTGAGTAATATTCATAGTTTGAAGTATTTTTAAAGGAATTATTTGAGTTTCGTACATTTCTTGTACTTCTGAAGACTATTAACATATATTCAAGACTCGAATTAACTCCCTAAACTGGTGCATATGTTAAAGCAGACAGCAAAGTTTGTGTTACCCTTATATATCTTTGCTCACCTATTAACATTTTGTATAACAAAGATTTGGTTTTTATTTTAGTTACAGTCATAATGTAGAAGAGACAGTGTGTTTCTTAATGGCTATAAATCCTATGGAAAGACCGTTTATAGATAATGCGATAGATAAAGTGACCGACATTATAAACTCTATGGAAAATAGAGTCTGACCTGACGAAAATGGTTCGAAAGCATACAACTGGATCTTAACTGAGATAAATTCCAAATTTTTAGACGGACGGTCAATTGATTGGATATAAAAACTAAGTTTTAGTTATTGACCAATCAGATAACTGCAACACCCAAATCATCGTAAGATATAAATCCAGATATGAAATACAGCAATCTGATTGGATAATAAAACTAAGCTTTAGTTATTGACCAATAAGATAACTGGAATACTAAATTCATTATAAGATAAAAATCCAGATTTTAAAAATATAAAAATCCGATTGGATCCTTAAACTAAATTTGAATTATATTTTAGTGATTAACCAATCAGGACAGGAATGATAAAATCATCCCAAGTTAAGCTTTTGAGAATAAGGCCCCTGGATAATTCCTATAAATGTGTCAACAGTGTTGTTCAGAGATGTTTACAAATTATATAAATATTATAAATTTGTCTAAATATTTGCTAAACCAGTGGATAGATCTCATTTATATGTCTGTATCACTTATCAGAAATGAAATCCGATTTGTAACTCAACATAGTATAGACATTCAGACTATCTCCACCTCCATTTTTGGGTTTTGAATTTCCAGCATGAAAATTTTATATTTAATATATATGTTAATATTAATGTTATTATGCCTGAATACTGATTTCATTTTGTGCAATAAATATTAATGGATTGTAATTAGGTTTTATAAACTAATTGTGTGTATTGGGACCATTTATTTGCATTATTAGAAACCTTTTCACAATCTTTTTAAGTCTATAATTCATTATTGCTTACATTCCAGTTTAAATGGTGATGAAAAATTGCTCAAAGTCATTTAAATTATGTATCATTTTATGTTTAGTTGAAATATAAACTGTATTATACAAGTAACCAATTAAAAAAATATGGACTGCTCATGATTATGTGAAAGGGACACATTCACCATCTGTTGACCAATTGTACCATAGTTTCAGATACGGGATTATTTTTAGTTAAGCGAATCTTTTCTTGATACTGTGCCATATATAGAAGAGACTTATATAGATGTAGAAAATATCTACTTCTGAAGACTATTTACATATACCAAACTGTCGACAATGGCGATCCATGTCCTTTGAGTCAAATTAAGATATTATTGCATATCCTGGTCCTATTCAAAACAAAACATAAAACTTGAATAATCCACTTTATATGTAAATGAATAGAAATGGAAACTAATAAGCTTTTGAAACTTGTTTTGTATCACTACTTACACTACCTAAAAATAAAGTAGACTGGTCCTGTATATGATTTGTATCGGACTTGAATGTGCAAAAATATATTTACTTGACTTAACCGAAACATCCCATATTTGCAGATATATTACATATTATTGATTATATTAACCTGTGTATATTTCTGATGTGTAAATTTGGTAGTAAATACAAAAAGAATCAATATATGTGCATGTATGGTTCAGATTTTTTGGGATGGGCCACATTGGCTCAGTCAGTAACTGTTAGTCTGACAGAGGCTTGTGTGCTGGCCTGCAAGATGATACATTCAGAATTTGGATATAACAATAAATTAGTGGCATTTCTATTGGGCTGTCTCATACCAGTTCTTTCATTTTTCTTCAAATTCATAACATTTTTTAATTTGCTTAATAAACAACAATGTCAATTTTCAATTTTTTCATTTCTTTAAATTATGTTAAATGAACATAAATAACACCATCTCTCAATGTTCCATATCCTCTTCATCAGAACTGTGTATAGCATCTAAATCTTGTTCATGGAGAAGACCTCCATCATCATCATCATCATCATCATAACCTATAAAATAAGTACCATGAAATAATTTCACGAGGATCTTGTAAACCACCATCTGAATCTAGTCAAAACCTAATGGAATTTATGTTTCCTTGGTTATAGGTTTTATGAAAAAAAGACTTATCCAAGGTCCATAAGATTTTTCATTCTGGATATAAGCTATCTGATGTTTTTTTTGAATACGAATCTTGACATTCTATTCTCCTGCCATTAAATATTTTTAATCTCGTGCAGATATGACCTTCATCTCTGAGATATGGATAAACTGAGATGAAATTTACAATTACACACATACCATCCAAGTATTCCTGAGCCAGCAAGCTCCCAGATGTCAAGGTTTGTCCCCCATACAACTGATATTTTTATACAAGGACGCCTACCTGGAGGTAATTCTTGTAACAATTCTTCTATATGTTTATATAAATCAGGATCATCATAATTATTCTTCTTGTACACCTACAATGTATTACAGATTAGTAAGCATCTTTGCCAAAACTATGCCCCCCTCTCCACCTCAATAAATAAATAGATTGGAACTGGATTCACTTCATCTATCCAAAAAGCTTTGTATGTTGAAGTGACAATGTTTCAAGTTCACTTAGACTGAGCATTTGAAGGAATCCCTATTGCAAAGGCACTTTCATATTACAAGCAGCTTTTGCAATAAAATGGGTCATAAAGCACCATGCAATCAGTGTTCCAGATACATATAAACAAGTTAAGAAAGTCTCTTACAAACACTTTAAATCAATTCACACCATTCACAAAAAAAGAATTCCAAGAGTGGCTGGACCATGACATCAACTAAAGATAGCGGCATGTGGATGGTAAATATTAAAGACTTTGGGGCAAGGGCAATAAATCTGCTTCTTATGGTCGAAAATAGCTCAAATTCAAACTTGATCTTCGTTTTATGAATATGTATACACATACCGAATTTCATTTGATTCCATCAAAAACTCTAGGACATAAGGAATAATAATGATTACTTACTTTATGTGCTTTATTTAAATAGAATCGGGCATTATTTTTATAATCTTCTCCCTGAAGATAGTTAGCCCACCCTATTAAATACCATACTTGTGGATCTTCATCATTTTCGTCCAATAATCCTTCTGCTACATCTACAGCTGACTAGTATAAAAATAATCAGACAATTTTATTACAATCCTTCTCCTACATTTACAGCTGACTTGTATAAAAACAAACAGACATTTTATAACAATCCTTCTACATCTACAGCTGACAAGTAATCAGACAATTTTATTACAATCCTTCTCCTACATTTACAGCTGACTAGTAAAAAAAACAAACAGACATTTTATAACAATCCTCCTGCTACATCTACAGCTGACAAGTAATCAGACATTTTATTACAATCCTTCTGCTACATCTACAGCTGACTAGTATCAAAATAATCAGACATTTTATAACAATCCTCCTGCTACATTTACAGCTGACTAGTATAAAAATAATCAGACATTTTATAACAATCCTTCTGCTACATCTGCAGCTGACTAGTATCAAAATAATCAGACATTTTATAACAATCCTTCTGCTACATCTACAGCTGACTAGTATAAAAATAATCAGACATTTTATCACAATCCTTCTGCTACATCTACAGCTGACTAGTATAAAAATAATCAGACATTTTATTACAATTGTTCTGCCCCATCTACAGCTGACTAGTATAAAAATAATCAGACATTTTATTACAATCCTTCTGCTGCTTTAACAGCTGACCAGTATAAAAATAATCAAACATTTTATAACAATCCTTCTGCTACATCTACAGCTGACAAGTATAAAAATAATCAGACATTTTATTACAATCCTTCTGCTACATTTTCAGCTGACTAGTATCAAAATAATCAGACATTTTATTACAATCCTTCTGCTACATTTACAGCTGACTAGTATAAAAATAATCAAACATTTTATAACAATCCTTCTGCTACATCTACAGCTGACAAGTATAAAAATAATCAGACATTTTATTACAATCCTTCTGCTACATTTTCAGCTGACTAGTATCAAAATAATCAGACATTTTATTACAATGTTTCTCTTACATCCAGCTATTTTTCAGATGTCAAAAATAATTATCATTAAGAAGGACTCAAACAATTTCTAAAACAAATCTGCAGATAGCTGAATAAAAAATAAATATGTGTATTTTGGCCATATATGGCTTAATATATGCATTATTCCAGTTTTCAGTCAGATGTCTGTAGTTCCTGTAATAATAGAAATGCTTAGCCATATAAAGCTTAGTTTGTGCAGAAAACCTCTTTAACAAAAAATCTGTAGAATAGTAAAACCACTGACCTGATATTCTTCTACTTCTATTAATATTCTACATGTATTAATTCTACTTTCAAATGATAATGGTACAATCTACAATTAAAATTACACAAGACTGTAAATAGCTCTACAAATTAGAGCACGTGAAATTACTCTCTGCTCACAGTCAGCTCAAGACAAAGCCAAGGTGTTTCTTGAACAGTACCTAAACAGGACCTTTGGAAAAGGTTTGATCAATTAAAATGAACGAAAATTGTTTGCACTTGTTTGTAAGGTAAATTTCATGATTCATATGGAAATAAACATAGTAAATACAAAACATAATGAAACAGTCTGAAGCCATTTAGGATTCCATTCATAAAAAAATATTGAAGAATGTAACTTAGCAACTAGCATGGAAAGTGGCATTTCAACTGATATTTCATAATTATGTCTCAAAATGAGACTTTGTGCTGTCGGAACATATTGTCATGTGGGTGTAAAAAATACAAACCTGAACAGGATCAAACTCTGTATCAGGTAATTCCTCTTCTTTACATTTGGCTTTAGGTAACCATAGTGATAAGCTTTTATTTATCATTTCTTTACCTTCCTATATTTTACAATAAAAAATTATACAATTTTATTTCTTACACGGGAGATGTGGTGGCCAGGCAATTTATATGCTTGCACTTATCTACTTGACAATCCCTCTAAACGAAGAGTGACAACATATATTGTTAAACATTTCTATAATTACTAATTACAGTAACCACAGACAGACATATTTGGAAAGACGCAAATAGAACTCATAAATACCCTTTATAAACATTAAACATTAGGAAAACTTCTTTAACATCTACCTGTTTTTGATCCAAAGATAAAAGATAACTAGCTTTAAGTTGATAAGCCTCAGCATTATTAGGATCTGATGATATAGCAGACTCTATATTTTCTTTACATTTACTTTCAGCTGAATCATCAAAACTAAAATAAAACATAGTCTTTGCACTTTCCAGGGTATAACGACAGGCTGTAAGCACAGTGCAGTACTTTTACGCTTTTCCAATTTTAAGTAGACATCTGTTGGCTTTGCAATTCCAATTAAACAATTCATTGCAAAGTGATTTATGGTTTAGCATTTCTATAATCGTAGGAACCACATAATGTCTGAATGAAAATTGGAATGGTGCAAATAGATGCTATCAGTGTAACCAATACACATAAAAAGTACAGAAAACTTCTTCACAAAACACATTAATAATTCTGACTGAAAACATCTTGAAAAATGTATTTGTAACTTACCAACAATCTGTCATGTATATTTCAGCTATAGAACAATAGGCATTAGATATATCTATAGGTGCTACTGGCTTGTCTTCACTTATATTACTAGCTCCTACTATCTCCTAAACATAAAAAAAACTTGCTTTGCATTTTGAATTCAATTTGAAAAATTAGACTCCCAATTCACAGTATCTTGGTTTCAGATGTGACCAGAGAGCCCATGACTCTTTCCAAAGGCCCAAGAAATTGATTTTATGGAATTATGCATTGTATCATGGTAAACATAATATTATTGAAAGAATACTCTTTCAAAATGCATAAAATGCAGGGTTTAAGCTGCTTATTTTCAAAAATCTTTCCTTGGGCACTCCTTTGGATGGATTTGAAAAAAACATATACAGAAGTTAATATCACAGGGGTTAATGTGAAAAAAAACAGACTGAAAACGAAAAAAACAACTCTACTTACAGCTTCCTTTTGTTGAGCTTGAATCATAAGTTCAATTCCTTTAGAGAAATATTTGATAGCATCAGCACCTTTATTGAGTTGTCCTAAATACATGTACTTAGCATGCCCTTCTTCTGGACTAATCTCAACAGACCTCAGAAAACACTGAAATCAAGAGGATTATAAGTAATATGATTTACAACAGATAGAAACATGGGGTGTAGAACTCAACGTTCCATTAGAAAACTAGAATAGAGCATTTTTGTTGAATAGTATAAGAATCAGTGGTTAGATTTTAATTATGAAAGTGATATGTGTAGCTGTAATTGAACTTTCAGAACGTTTGACTTTCTTGATCATTTGATATAAAAAAACTCATACTGTTATCTAAGGCACTTGGTTGTGGTCATCTGCAAGGTGATGCAATAAAGATGCAAAACACTAAAGTTTATCTAAGATTTGGTACAAATCGCTACTGTCCCTGATACACATAAAAAGCTTAGAAGATCTTTTTATAATCACTTAATGCTCTGGATTTCTCAATTTCAAAATCAAACTACCTGTTCAGCTGATTCTTGATCACCTAATTCCAATAACACACTACCAGTTAACTCTAAAGCTCTGATGTTCTCTCTGTCCACTTCTAAGGCTCTCTGACAAAACTTTTGAGCTAAATCATAATCAAAATTATCTAAAAATTCTTCAGCCTAAATGAAACAAAAAAATCTATGTTAAGGTTTTGAGTACCAGTATAGCATAAAAAACGACTAGGGTAACAACTACGGTTAACAAGGATTCTGTTTACCAACTGGTCCTTAACCTAAACCTTTTAATACTGATCTTTCATGGATCTAAAATAGAATAATGGGGAAATACTTATTCAACAACAACCACAATTTATTCAATTTTATCAAGCAAGTATCGTCATGTAAAGATTCCCACACTTTAACTGACTGTGCTACAGCCTGTTCTCAATTACATTCAGCTTAAAATTTAAATCCATCAAACTTAGTTGACTAATTTCCATCAAATTGTCCCATTCATGGAAAAAGGCACTTTTACCATGTCTGAGGCTTTTGAACATTACATTACTAATAGGGGAGGTCAGTGAGGAGTAGGAGTGAGTATGTCTACTGATCTACATTTAATTATTAGATATATGTTTCTATTTGACTTACTTTATCTAAGAGTTGATCAACACTGTATGTTGAACTGGTTTTCTTCACAGCAACATTCTCTTTATTTCTTGTTTCTTTAATGTTTTTCCTTCTATCTTCTAAAATTCAGAAAAAAACATAGGTTAACTTCTGATAGATATATTCACAGATTTTTAGACATAAATACATGTTTATCGTTAGAGGGACTGGTGCGCCATTTGGGGGTTTGTTTTGAGTCTTGAAAATATGAAAATAGTTTTCAAAAGTACAAGAAATGTACGAAAATCGTATAATTCCTTCAAATACAGTGGTGTAACCTATTTTCGTGGATATAAGGATTCAACACCGAATTTCGTCAAAATTAAAAAACAAAAAAAAAATTTTTATGTCTTAGATGTTTCCTCAGATATTCTACAAAATAATTAAAATTGGTTTATTTCGATTTTCTTTATGAATCCTTCACTTTGACCCATATTTCACTTCTCTTAGTATTTATCTTTAATATCAATTCAGTATAACTAGTGACAATTCCTTCAAAGAACCACGATTTAAAAAAAAAATAGTGACTGACAAAATAAGATACGTAGCGTGATTTATTGATAAAAGTCACGATTACGGCTAGGGATTATAAGGAAATTCGGCTGATAAAAAATGGTGACATTTGGTAATAACTGAAATCCGCCATTTTGTATTTGTCAAAGTATACATTAATACATTTTACCTTGCTTGAAACTACTGGATTCATTCTACTAGATGATATTGTAGAGAAAACCCATGTTTATTAAAACAAACTAATGTGGAGGTCGCGCAAGGTCGCTCATGTCAATTATTAATCCTTTCCGGAAATCCACGAATAATAGGTTTCCACGAAATTAGGTTACTCGACTGTATATCTCAAACTAGTCTTTTTCTATGTATCACAGAGTTTCTTAAAATGAAGAGTCGTCATTTTAACATTAAGAAGACTAAGACTAAGGTATGATCGGTCAGAAAGAATGGCTAACCTGTCCCTTTAAACAATAACCCCTGATCAATAGCAATATGGGACAAATTTATACAAAAAGCTTTATAAACAAAGCAACCTCTTCTAGTTCTATACAAGAATGCCCATACAGACTAACATTCAAGAGTTTTGTGTTTGAAAATCTGGCGGCATCCTTAATGTTTATCATCTCAGTTCCTTCTACAAAATTAATGTAGTAATCAATAACATACCTAATGTAATGTGAAAAATTGCTACCGTAAAATGGGATGACTTGAGCAGTGTTTTTAGAATTTGTGTTAACATATTTATTTCCAAGGCTAAAAATCTGTGTTGACAAATTCGTTTGATTTCATGATTATTTGAACTTGCATATTGTCTGAGCTTGCAAACTATTACCTAAAGATGTTTTCTCTCGTTTCTTGAATCTATTCTTTCCCATTTTAACACATGTACCGAACACAAAACGTTTTACAAATAGAAATGTAATTTCTAAAAAATGTAATCTGACATTTCACACGTGTGTTTGTTGTTAGTAGGTGGCGCTCAAATCGGTCTGAAAATGGTAGCGTCTAAAGTTTGTATTCGGACTAGGCTGGTATAATCTAGAATTAGATATTGGATTTCAAAAGGTATAAAAAAAAAACGCTTTTCGAATTATTCACTTTTTCACGGCATGATAATAATAATTTGACACTCGTGCCTCCCCCTCTAGGCGGAAAATAGCCTACATCTAACGCGATTTTGGCAGTGAGAGTAGAATAAATTTTCAGTTTTTTAGCCTGTGAGGGGGAAGGGATATGGTTCCCCCTCAATCCATCACTGGAATAACTATTAAGTTATCGCTATGATGTGAGCTGTTTAGGTGATTGATTAAACGGGTTAAATACAGATTATCAAAAAGAGCAAGGCTACTGTTAAGTAATTATCTTAATTAATTAGTATGTTGTCTGCCGTGATATATTCGTAGTGGGTCTTATTAGTACTAATATCAGAATATAACTAGAATACTACCTGATGGGTTGAACATCAAATTTAATTTGCAAAACTTGGCCAATTAGAGTATATATTCAATATTCATCAATGGACTTACCTGGCGTCTTTACTTCTGCTACATGGTACAGTTTGATTTGAAGATCATCATTATATACTAAGGAATAATAATAGGCCTAAATTGCCCCACCCATTACAATCCACCCCCCCCCCCCCCCTCCCATTAAATATGTCAATTTTTATTTTGAAATACATTAATTCATTTTACTGAGACAAAGAGAGTCTTTGTTTTAAGACAACTAATCCTGAGCCTTAAATTAGTCAGGAAATGTCAGGAAATCGCGTTTCAGGAGGTCCAATTCTCTAAAATTTTCTAGAGGAGGTTCCGAGACTTCAGAAAATCGTGTTCAAGGCTTCTAATTTTTCTAAGCAGCATACCAAAGATCTATATAAATAATCTTGAACCTTGAATTCACTGGGGAAGGTCAGGAATTTGCGTTTCCAGGCGTCTAATTATCAACATTTTCTTATGGTGGTCCCAAAGTTCCTATACAAATAAACCTTAAATTCGCCAAGAAGTGTCATGAAATCGCGTTTCAGGAAGACAAATTCTCTAAAATTTTCTAGAGGAGGTTCCCAGACTTCAGAAATACGTGTTTCCAGGCATCCTCGGCAGCAGTAAAGATAGCAATAACTATTGGACGTTTGAAATGTTGAAAGATGAGATACAATGGATCCCGGTGAAAGGTGTCAAGCCTTATAATTGGCAAAATATCTCATGAAAATCAAATTTAATTTGATTCGCGGCTGGTCGTGATAAATTTTGATTTTGGATAATTATATAAGAATTTTTGGATCGCAAAATTAGTAATCATAGTGGGATATCTCGGGTGAAGACTAGTATAGGGAAAAGTGATGGATAGAATGATAAGGTATTTTTAATAAGAATAGATACGCTATATTACTGATATATATATTGATTTGAAATGTCACCAACGTCAACTCGGTCACTTATCATTGAAAGCAGGAGTAAACTGCTGGAACAACGGAACTATTTGTATGTAGTTTCCTCTACAATTAGTGAGTTATTGATTTAACACGGAAAGAACTATAGCGATATTTTGACACTGCAGATAGTAATTTAGTGATAGGGTTAGACGGCAGACACCTGGACGACTTTCGGAAGCAATGACTGTGTCATCAGAAGTTTTCTAATCTCGAAAAAGATTTGAAACCTAATCGCCTAGCAGACAACAAAAAATTTTCAATGGTGGGTATTTGTAGATGACGAAAATTTCGGATTAGAACTGCGAAAAAAATAAAATGTTAAGAATTATACGGTGATGAATTTTTGAAATATTGGATCTGATGGGAAATATTGGATTTTTTTTTAAATAATGAATATTATTTGAAATGGTGATATTGAAATTGTTTTAAAATATTGGATTTGTTTCGGAATATTGGACCTGTTTCGAAATACTGAATCTGTTTTAGAATAAAGGATTTGTTTTGAAATAACGGACCTGTTTTGAAATATTAGTTCTGTTTTGAAATATTATTTTTGATGTTTTGTCATAGGCTATTGAATCCTTTTGAATTTGTTGGATCTTTTTTAAATTTTGGATCTTGTTGAAATCTTGGATATATTGTGAAATATTGGATTGGCATATGTTATGAAATATTAAGACATTGAAGTTGAAATAAAATTTTCCCGACCAGGCAAATGGTGGTTGACATATTTTGGCAAATATTTACCATTAACGTACTGCGCCAAGTTCGATGTGGTGACGACAGTTACAATTGGCACGCCAGGTTTTTGTTGAATTTCTGCAAAGTGATATGGATTTCTGAAATTGAGTTCTATTTGATGGTATTTGAAGGATAAAGCTGAATGAATTTTTGTGTTATCATTACACCTGAAAATATTTCTATTATATGCTATTTACATCTATGTAGCAACTGATCAAATTGAGTTGTTATAAAAAAGTTAAATGAAAACGGATAATACTAATTGTTAATTAAGCAGTGTGACCTAGTTTTGGTGTTTGTATAATGACATGATGCTATTCATTGGAACCTCAGTAAGAGGCATATTTCTCTACAATTAAAAGACGTTTGTTTTTCTTTCTTTCTTTTCTTATTAATTTTATAGTTTACGTTAACTTTTTAAATAGTTTTGGCTTTAAAAAATTAGCGACTAGAGTTTTCTGGTTTAAACTTTCAGATACGTAAAAGGAATTGTAAAAAGGTTTTTCTAAATTTTTCATGTGATTAGTGAACACTGATAGCATCAATTTGCTCTATTCTCAGAAGTGGTCCTTATCTGACAAAGCATTTTTGCGATTAGTGAAGTCACAAAACACTTTGTTTTAGTGGAATTGCAGGAATCAAAGAGGTCTGATTGGAAAATAGAATGGTGCAAATCGATGCTGTTAGAAAATCTCTTTACAATCCCTTTAAGGGACACATTCCTTTTGATTTGGTGTATAGTTTTTTTCCAAAACTTGACGTTAACTTAAATTTTGTGATAAAGTAGAAGATTATCTGTCTGCTGATCATGTGCTATATATAGCTAGGTTGATAAATCACCAAGTGTTCTGTACAAAATTGGAAATAATGACACTTAGACCTATTTTGAAGTTCTTTTCATAGTTTCATTTGCTTGGTTATGCCGGACATGGTTGCATTTTCTTATCTCGGTCTGCTTGTGGAGGTCCGATGACTTTGAAGAAGTCATCTTCACTCATAAATCCAGTTGACCAAGCTCAGTAGCAGTGCCCAAATTCATTCCACTCTTCATCCCCTGTCTCTTCTTACTTACTGACCAACTTCATTCCACTCCCTTAAAATACAGATGCCGCGTCACCATTTGATCTTGGAGTATCCAACAAAAGGTACTGGCAAATGGCCATGAGTCCAATATTGACATTAATAATAGACTCCAAACATTGGACTCTTGGTCCATTGCCAAATAAATATGGCCTGTTGTATATTGTTTGAATTTTTCCATTATATTTGAGAAATGGAATAGCAGCCTTAAAATAGCACTGTTTGTCTTATAATGCCTTTGCATTGATAAAAATGTAAGCACGAGAACACATTATGTCTCCAAAATTAGTTTCTACACAGAACAATTTTCAGCCAATACTGGTGACCCTCTCAAAAAGAGAATGTGTTTCTTTTCAATGAAAACTTACAAAAGATTATATCAACGCAAAGACAATCTAAGAATATCAGCATTATTTGGAGTCTAATATTCCAATTCTCTTAAAAAAAGTCGAAAAAATTAAAAAAAAAAAAAACATTTTGATTTGCTCATCTGACAATAGTCATAACTCATATAGGATATACCGATATGAGTATTTACGCCAATTTCAGAAATATTGCACTAAAATACTCTTCATGGACAACAAAAAATGTATCAATTTGATATAGCCAAGAAAAGAATAATATTAATAGCTCGGTCAATATTTTCATCCTAATCAGCAACAAAATCTAAAATAATAAATTGCGTTAGATGTATTATCCGCCTTCCAAGATTAGAAAATTGTATTGGAGAGCCCCACATGAGACACACATGGATTTGAAGGCTCAAATTTTGACGGTGAGCTGTTAACATTATTACTGATTGGCTTACCTAAAACTTCCCGTTTCTGATACTAAAAGTATGGTTGGTCAAAAAAAAAATTGAACACACAATTTAATGTGTTTAAATTAACTGATGATGAAAATGTGGTGTACCATAAAATTGTGTTCGTTTGTTTATTTGATATCTTTATTTCTTCGAGATAATTATATAAATTTTTCAGGTGCAATGGAGGTTGGTGATGCATGAGTAGCCTTGGTACAATTGAGATTGAATATTGAGATTTCGTCGAAACCTTCAGATGTTTGAACTACATGTAATATATGCCAATGGTTTGACAGATGAAAACTTGATATGCCCTGAACATTTCAAGAGGAAGATAAATTACACACTGGTTATTGCTTAAAACTACGTCTCTTTTCGGAATAAAGAATCAAATCGATTTTACCATAAAAACAAAATGGAACAGTGTCGAGACCGATATGGCGAATTCTCTAAGGGAATGTTCAATCTATGGACGTGTGCCATGTGTTATCATTACCTCTTTCAAGACAAGATGGAGTTAAGGGTCAACTGGCCGCATGGACATACCTTAACTGCTGGAAACAGCTCCGAATCGTCCATTATCATATATCCAGATATTTACAATCACAGTGTAACAAGCCTGGTCTGTAAGACTCTTGATACTCGTGATTGTAATCGTTGGACTGAGTGCTGTAAAGCTGCTGCTAAATGTTGTGAGAAGCAGCTACACGAGCGATTACCCGCCAAAATCGGTGATGATTCTTGCCCGAGAACGTGGGATGGTTTTAGTTGTGTTGATGCTGCAAAGAAAAGAACTACTGTTTATTTGGCTTGTCCATCCTACATAGAGCAGCGGTCGGCCATGGGTAAGTTACTTGGACTTGTATCTAGATAAACTAAAATAAAAAAAATGTTCAAGGCAGAATCGTATTATAAGTATACATAATAATACTGGGGGCAGGTGAGCGTATTTTATCGCCCGATTGTGGTGATTTTTAAATTGCTCAAAAAATTCGTGTATGTGCCCGCTAATTTCGACCAAGACTTTTTAACGCTCGTACGAATCGCCGGCATAAAAAAATGTTACTTATTTTCGGCCGATTAAAACTACGGCATAAAAGGTTACATATTTTCTGCCAATTTTTTACGCTATTCAAGATTCGCTGACAATTTTCAATCAAAAGTAGTTGGTTCTTTACAATCCATTTAAATTAAGCGTTTTATGACGTCCCCGTCGCAAAGGTAAATAGTGGAATTTCAAGAACTACACACAGCCTTATGACTGAAAATAAAAATCACACAAATCGAGACTTTTAGTATCCCAGATACACAAAACCTCTTTGCAATTCCTCTAATGTATCATTACTGTAATAGGACTTTGATATGAGAGTTGTTCAACTCAAATATAACCCACGTTTCAAGTCTGCTGAGATTTGATAGATTTATTCTAAATTTATGAAGTTTGATCAATTGAATTAGTTGAGTATAAACATACGTGAATTATATTAAACCATAAGCTATCAAGTGACAGTCAGCAAGATAGGTATACAACTATACGAGGTAATTGAATCACTTCATGAATAGTTAATCAGATTTTACAAGATTTATAAACGTTTAGAGATGTTCCATGCCATCGTTTAATTAATTAATGTTGTTATGACAAAAACCCATTTAAAGTTGGGTACCTTCGAGTGTGATAAGTGAAAATGTGTTATTTCTGACTTCGCTCATATACTATCAAATGGCATGAATTTGGTTTTTTTATAGTTGACACCAACGCGTTGTTAGGGTTTGTTATATAGGCGCAAAGGGACAAGTTAGGTTTCAATTTAATGTTTTATTAACAAGTAAGGTCTCTATGTAAAAAAGTTCAGGTTCCTTTATTTGTTATGATAACAAGCTAGGTTTCTGTGTAATGTTCGATAGAAAGTTAGATATTTTATAATGTTTTGTTTTACAAGCTAGGTTTCTTTATAATGTTTAAATAAAGATCTTGGAATCTGGGGCAAAAAGACATCTTCGGTGATTCAATGGCAATCTTGCTCTTAACATGCTACGTTCCTCTCGCGTGTTAGCTTAAGGACAAGGTTCCTAATTCAGGTATTTGAAGGGCATGCTAGGCTGTTTGTGCCGTGACTGGAATAACTCCAAGTAACACATTACTTAAGCGACGGTAGCATAATTATATTGTTTATATTCTAAACGATTTATGCTACCGGTGCTTAAGGAACATGCAAGTAACAAGGACTCATTTCTAAAGATTTCTTGAGTGAATTATCCCTAGAATTGCTTCTTGTAACTCTCTTAGTTTGAAAGATAAGCTTTTTGAGTGTGTTTTCCGGTGATCTCTAAGCTCCTCGGTGTTGTTGTAGAACAACAGCCTTGTTTAATTTTTAAATCAAAAGTGACAGAAAGAAATAATCATATTTTATAAGGATACCAGTGTACCAGCATGTCTTTTGGCATTTATCTCAACCGGATACCAGTAACCATAATAAGGAAAGATATTGGGCGATCTTGTGTTCCTACACACATCCCAGCTGATCTCTCTTCATTATGACTAAAAATCTATATTGAATAGCACTCTATCAATGATGTTTTATGATTTTGAAAGAAGTCAGTCTATTCATTTTGTATACCAACCAATAACTATGTAAATCTGATGGAATAAAGAGAAACAAAATGTATATTAATTCGTTTTTTACCCTAAGATTTGAATAATTTGCAGATAATTTCAGTTTCACGAAATTAACGTGATACAAGTCTTTCAGAATTTGCGAAGTGTATCGGAGACACTTATATCAATTTTGCACAATTCCAATGTTCTGGCAATTCAAATAAAACTAAATGCTCCTTAGATATTATGAACAGCTCTTGCGATAGTGACATCATATTTGGTTGAACATTTCTATAATTGCAGGAACCACAAACATAATTCAATAAGAAGAATTAATGGACATAATAAAATATAGAGTTTATAATTATCATATTTTATAATTTTCCTCATTGCACACTGCATGTTGTGGCCCGTTTGCATTTGATCATTCAGGTGCAGAAAAGCAGAACGTAAGGCGTAATGGAAAATAAATTTTAGTTTCACATTTGAACCATTGTCATTGATCATGAATGAAGATCAATAAAACAATCTAGGTTTGGTAGACAATATCAATTTACATACCTTCATTAATATTATTATAACACCACCCCGGGGACAGCTTTACATCTTGTCGTGAAATTGTCTGAAACTTTAGATGTGTGGTCTTCACCAGGGCAATTATAAGATTATTGACAAAAGGATTTAGGACCATTTCCCATATCAAGTACTCTTAAATGGGTTGAAAAGAGGTTTTCTAAACTTTTTATGTGTATTAGAAAAACTGATAGCATCAATTTGTACTATTCCTAATTTCAGCTCGAGATTTTTTCATATCGCCAATGTCATATTTTATTCGCATATTACATCCTGTTATGATAACCAGGAAGGTTGATAACGGCATACGATAATTGTCAGAGAATTCTTTTATTCTTTTATGCTTTTATTGATAACCTTTTTGAGAGAGATTTGGTAATTTTTCATATCACCAATTTCTTTTTTCATCCGTACATTAACACTCAATTATGAACATTATTAACACTCTAATTCATACATTATTAACACTTCAAATGTTATTTTTAATGATCTGGCAAAACCAATGATAATAATATATCGATTGAATGGCACTAGTGGTTTTACAAAATCGTATGTTTAATTATTCATAAAGGAAATATACCATGAATTAATATCGGAAGTGAGAATGTATACGTGACTTTCCCGGAAACTTTTACGGGATATAAGTCTGGAACTTCGTTTCCTCATTTCCTGCTTGTATATATCATTATCTTAACCACGATTGCCCCGATCTTTCCAACCAGCCCCCATAATTATATACCCCGTGCCATGGTATCCTGTGTCTTCCCGTACCTGGAATATTTCCATTTCTTTTTCCAAATCACCAAATCTCTTTACACTCTATTTTTCTATATTTTTCAAAATTAGGAAACATAAGAAATTAGGCTATGCTTGTTCCGTGTCCAATCGTTTTGTAAAAATACTTTGTAAGGGGCAAATTGGGAAGTGACAAAGTGTGAATAAAGGGCTAAATAGAAAGGAGGCGAAATAGGAAAGTGGCAAAACAGAATCAGGGGCGAAAGGATAAAACGGGAAGGATTGGTGGCGAACTGGGAAGTCATAGAGTAATATACCTTTGAATTTTCCAACCCGATTCCCCCTTGTCAGTGATACTGTTACAGATATGCTATGTGGTATTGGTAAAAAAAGAAATGAACAGTGGAGTTCCTTTGAATCATTAGATGGGGGGATCGAGTGGAGGAAACATAATTGTCGCGGGAGGCTCACAACAGTATCAGGAGGCAGAGGCGACCAGCTTATTTTCTGCCCTCCAACCAGCCCTAAGCAGAAACGCCAGTGGAAATGAATATTATGGGTATTGTATTATACGTTTATCAAGTGTATGTTTCAGGTCGAGCTGAAAAGATCTGTGATGGAAATGGAAGTTGGTTTAGAGAACCAGAAAATGGTTTAGAATGGACTGATTACACTAAATGTGTTAATCTGGAGGTACTGTACTGCACACCATTTATATCTATTATTTTTTATTATAAAGGTTTGGAAATTTTGTTTTGGAAGCGTGACCCCATACGAAACAACACACCTGACCTAATAAGATCATGAACTTAGTTAACCGCCATATGAAAGAAGCATGAACCGAACTAGCCTACTGTTCTACACCTTAAACAAATGACTTCGTATGTAAATGCAACCAATAAAAAACCCCACACGTAATTGCCATTTCAAAGTTTAATTGAAATATGAAAAAAAAAGAAAATTGACCGACTTTGTCGGAATTAGTGTTTTCAATGTCAACCATATTAACTGTCTATATCAGAACGACAGACAGTTAGGTATGTTTGATTTTCCTCTGTGAATACCGACAACGGGGTGTGGTTGGATTTCAATTCTGTGAATGATTATGGACATTTAAAACATTGTTTTGGAGAGAGGCGGTTGATTGGTATTTTCGTTTACTGATGTCGCTACAGATGTTATTGGCAGATTTAATTATCACTGTTCTAAATTAACATGAGAATATTGATGACAATGACAGTAGAATGCCAGTCACGGAATCACTGACGTCTAGTTTTGTTTGCCAGGCTTGAGTAGGTCAATGCTCTAACAGTCCTATTCATGACTTGAAAATAGGTTAAGTGAGGATTAAGAATCTAATAGTGATGCAGGTTAGAGGGACGATTCATTATGCTACAGACTGTGCACGTTAAACATCCCTCAACAGTTAAAAACCGGCCTGTTAAATATTTTCTCATTGCACACTTTTCAGCGTTGCACATCTTTACAGGCCTGATCAGATCTAAAAAGTAGGACTTTAAACTCAATTTCACTTTATTTCTATAGAATAGGGTATATAATTTCAGGAATACAGGTAACTGTACAATGTTGTTATAATATGTAATATAGAATAGAGTATTATAATTACAGGAATACAAGTTACTGTACAATGTTGTTATAATATGTAATATAGAATAGAGTATTATAATTTCAGGGATACAAGTTACTGTACAATGTTGTTATAATATTTAATATAGAATAGAGTATTATAATTTCAGGGATACAAGTTACTGTACAAAGTTGTTATAATATGTAATATAAAATAGGGTATTATAATTTCAGGAATACAAGTTAATGTACAATGTTGTTATAATATGTAATATAGAATAGGGTATATAATTTCAGGAATACAGGTAACTGTACAATTTTGTTATAATATGTAATATAAAATAGGGTATTATAATTTCAGGGATACAAGTTACTGTACAATGTTGTTATAATATGTAATATAGAATAGAGTATTATAATTTCAGGAATACAGGTTACTGTAAAATGTTGTTATAATATGTAATATAGAATAGGGTATATAATTTCAGGAATACAGGTAACTGTACAATGTTGTTATAATATGTAATATAGAATAGAGTATTATAATTTCAGGGATACAAGTTACTGTACAATGTTGTTATAATATGTAATATAGAATAGGGTATTATAATTTCAGGGATACAAGTTACTGTACAATGTTGTTATAATATGTAATATAGAATAGAGTATTATAATTTCAGGGATACAAGTTACTGTACAATGTTGTTATAATATGTAATATAGAATAGAGTTTTATAATTTCAGGGATACAGGTTAATGTACAATGTTGTTATAATATGTAATATAGAATAGAGTATTATAATTTCAGGGATACAAGTTACTGTACAATGTTGTTATAATATGTAATATAGAATAGGGTATTATAATTTCAGGGATACAAGTTACTGTACAATGTTGTTATAATATGTAATATAAAATAGGGTATTATACTTTCAGGGATACAAGTTACTGTACAATGTTGTTATAATATGTAATATAGAATAGGGTATTATAATTTCAGGGATACAGGTTACTGTACAATGTTGTTATAATATGTAATATAGAATAGGGTATTATACTTTCAGGGATACAAGTTACTGTACAATGTTGTTATAATATGTAATGTGATCAGTTTATTATTATTATTACCTGGATGTTTAATATTTATTGGATTCAGGTGAGTTTCATAGCACATTTATTAAAAGTAATTCATTATCACTTGTTAGCGGACATAGCAAAGCATTTCTGTTCATTTCATTTACGACTTTATACGCGTGCATCACCTGTCGTAAGCTACAATCCGATTACTAATTCCATATATATTTTACACAATCTCGTCCACAGAGATGATATAGTAATGATAAGTAGCGATTAGCACCAATTATGTACATATATCATATTGATATGGTATTAAAGATACCTTGATATTATTCCTGTTTCTTTTTTAATCCGTGTCCACGTCTCTGTAGAATTACGGTTGTTATTCACATTCGTATTTCAGACATCTAAGACAACAACATCGAGTACGAATACATTTAAACCTGTTTATATCGTTTTTATTGAGAAATATAGTGTATATTTTATGGGACAACTTAGTATATAACGACCGCCTTGAAAACAGAGCAGCAGAAACCTTTATGCATCAAAATACGGTATGTATGTATGTATATTTTGAGGCTATCGACTTTTTATATAAACAAATTAGTTGTTTTATATTAAAAGATTCGCTGTAAATTTCAGTATATTTCATATTGACACATTTGTTGTTAAATTCTGTGTAACCTATATCACAGATTAGTTGTAAAATTTTGTACATTTTACATGGACAAATTGGTTGTAAAATTTTGTATATTTTATATTGACAGATTGGTTTGAAAAATTCTGTATATTTTATATTGACAAATTGGTTGTAAAATTTTGTATATTTTATATTGACAGATTGGTTGTAAAATTTTGTATATTTTATATTGACAGATTGGTTGTAAAATTCTGTATATTTTATATTGACAGATTGGTTTGAAAAATTCTGTATATTTTATATGGACAAATTGGTTGTAAAATTTTGTATATTTTATATTGACAGATTGGTTGTAAAATTTTGTATATTTTATATTGACAGATTGGTTGTAAAATTCTGTATATTTTATATTAACAGATAAGATAAGACAATTCTGTATATTTTACATTGAGATTGGTTGTAAAATTCTGTATACATGCATCTTATATTCACAGATTGGTTGTAAAATTATGTACATTTTATATTTACAGATTGGGTTTGTAATTTAGTATATTTTATTTTAACAGGTTGGTTGTTAAATTTTGTATATTTTATTTTAACAGATTAGTTGTAAAATTCTGTACATCTTAACCAGATATTCACTGGCGGTCAATTTTTGTTGGATGTTTTTAGAAGGTTTCCATCTACACCGTTTGATAGTTAGTGCGTTTAAGATTCCAAGCACCATTCAGTCTTATTACTTCTGTGGGTGGTGTAAGTATATGATTATTTTTCTATAATGAAAAGAAGATAGTTCTCAAATTTGGTAAACGTGAAATGAAACAGGATGTTACTTTCCACTTCTCTGCACCTGATTGTGCCAATGAAGACCGCACCATATATTGTGCAATGAGGAGAGTTTGTAGGGACAGCGATATTGCACTACTCCTTTCCAATTTCCAGCCATGAAGGGCTAGTAAACGAGGAATCTTTAACGCACAACACGCGAGGCCCCAGTTACTTGTACCATTTGAACGACTAATATAGGAGGAAACTAGGTTAAAAAAAAAATCCGAATTTTTTATCTCAACCTATATGTCGGAATTCAAAGCTAGATCTTCAAGCTAGCGAGCAAACTTTTAGTTAAAACCCCCAGATACATTAAGGGGCGTAGCTCCTGTTCTAGATTTTGGTCCATAGTTTACATTAATTCGAGTACCTAACTTTTCCAATTTACTAAAAACATTAGATAGAAAAACTATTTCTGTGATCCAATGACTCAACTATATTTTAAAAAAATCTGAATCGAGTAATATTGGCATCTATTATATTAGGATAAATGATTATTATTTGTAACACAATTATCCTTCGGTTTAAATGTGTTGAAAATGAAAAATCAGTATGATACTTCACACTATTGATAAATTCCTTCTTGATTAGCATGATCTAATCTTGTACAACACGCAACATAACAACTAACACGAAACACCAATTTATCTGAAATATTATTATAAGCTCTCTACAATATGAAGCGTGACATTTAATTAATATTAGTATTAGTATTAGTATTATATGCTTAAAGGGACTGTAAATAGGTTTTTTAAACCTTTTATGTCTATCGGGAACATTTATAGCTTCCATATGCATCATTAAGACGATTGAGGTTCCTGTAATTTCAGAAAAAATGAATGGTAATATGACGTCACTATCGCTACAAGAACGGGTATATAACTGACATAAACACAGAAATTTTGAAAATTATAGGTTTTTGATGGTTGTCATATTGAAATTCAGTTGGCAGCAGTTGTAGCTACTTGAAACTTGAATCATTGTTTTCCTTAACCCCCGAAATGTACAATAAGGTACTGAGGAAAGGTTCATGGTTGACATAGATTCAGAAATATCAACAATTAAAGATCTTTTATGGGCGTCTCCTGCAGATTTTATTCACGTTGCTCCATAACGTATTAACATTCAACATATTAAAGTAAAAGTATGCAAAACTTGTTGCTTGTATCACAAAATGCACAATGGATTTGATATGCCGCTTGACTTGCATCAATTCGCATCATTCAAATTTCCAGTCAGGCGTCTGTTGTTCTTGCAATTCCACTACAATTAAATGTTTTATGACGTCACAATCGCAAAATATGCTAATGATATCTTAAAACGCTCACTATTTTCTATATTACAGTAGCCCCTATGCTAGCAGTATCAGTGTACAGTACAATTAGAATTCACAGAAAAGACAAAGGGTATGTAGCAAAAACTATGTATTGATTTTTCACTTGATAAGCACTGACTTATTGACCTTTTTTCAGATAAACTTATTTACACTTAATAATATAGGTGTAGATAACTACTAGATCGTGCAGATGGACGAAATTCAACCTTCTATAACTTTTATCGTTGAAACCTCCAAGAAATTACAACACCTTTGTTACTAAACTTGAATTTAAAAAAAAATTCATAAGCAGTTCCAACAGTCTAACAAATTTGCACAGATTGCTTCCCCAGAAGGAAAACGTAATTAAACGTTACTATTTAAGTTATAAATGTTTGAGTTGAAGACTGCAAATCGATCTCGCAAAGGCGTCTGAAGTGATGTAATGATAAATAATCATAATATAAGTTGGATTCGGCAGTTTCTGGACTGAACGGTCTATAGTTGCCCAAAGGTTTACAAGGGCAGCAGAGCGTTGCATTTGGCACAATTTCGCATGAAAAATATATAATTTAATTTGAATCGCAGACCATGATGAATCTAAATGGCCATGCAATACCACTTAAATTGAACCATATATATGAATGAGACTCTGAGAAATAGACTATGTGTATCGGGGACAATGATACATTCAATTTTCTTGTGAACGCTTAAAGTATTCGTTTTAAGATGTGACTATCAGAAAAGCTCTACAATATTATTAGGAGCTTTTGCGATAGTGAAGTCAAAGCGTTTTTTTGCAAGAACCACAGACGTATGACTGGAAATAAGAATGGTGCAAATCTATGTTATCAGTGTCCCCAATACACATAAAAATCATATTAGTGTTGTACTGCCCTAGTGTATGTTAATTCCTGTTTTTTTATTAACTAGATGCTGGGTTGAAAATGCTGGAAGTTTTGAATGGGTTCTGTACACTCCCAATCTTATATGTATAATCGTAAGTTTTGGTTTTGACTAAACAGAATTTGAGTATCGATCTTCTCCACATTATCAGTACCCATTTTCAAATTGGTCTACTGGAAAAATAAAGAAAGGGTCACACCGGAGCGTCCTTACTGCCCTGCTTTGGCGAGGGAAAATAGTTTAAGAGCTAAAAGTGTGTTGGAAAGCCAATGGTGTCTGCCATTTTCGCCGAGTTGAGGTGCATGCCGACGACCTGATAGTAACTGAAATATCGCAAATTTCCGCATGCCAGAGTGACGACCCCTAGTGATGACCCCTAGTGATATTCCCTTCGAACAGCATCAATCAAGCCCTTTAAGCAAATATTCAGACAGCTATATAAGTACTGATGCAAAAGTAACTATGTAAGCAATAATTTTGTTTTTTTTTAAAGGCAAATGTGTTCTTTCTATGTGGTATATTGCGGATCCTGTTATCCCAGTTGCAATCACATCCAAATGAACCAAGCAATTTCAGGTACGTCGGCTTCAGAAATGTATTTTATCATTCCGATATCCAACTGAAGGTCCTGTAATTCAAAAAAAAAATGGACCAAATGTCACGTCACCATCGCAAAATCTCCATTAATTGGTTCAAGTTGTATTTGTGATAGTGACGTCATAACTAAGTACAGAATCTATTAATTGCCGAAAACCATATTCGGATTGGAAATCGGATTGGTACAAATTGTATTTTATTTTTGTTTTTGTTTTCAGAAGAGCTCTGAAAGCTTCGATTGTATTGGTACCATTGTTTGGTCTTCAGTTGTTCCTAGTAATATATCGTCCAGTACCGGAATCTTACTATTCTTTCTTATTTGAGATTGTGGCTGCTGTTATTACTAATTCTCAGGTAAGACTTGATGCTTTATACAGGTCTCTCTCCACTAAAACGATATGTTTCCATCTTGGTTCACGAAATTCAACCTCCAATATGTCTAAAATAAAAGGAACACGACCGACATCTGCAGAAGTAAGCGAACAATATGATTTAGTTTATAATTTTCGTTTCAGGGCGCCATTATTGCTTTATGGTTATGTTATTTCAACAAAGAGGTATGAATAAAGCCTTAACAATCCTACGTTCAGATATTTTTATCCTACTGAAATGTTAACTTTGTTAATTGATAGAAAAAGTTGTAGAATCTGAGAGCCACTACTGGCTCCTAGGAAAATCTGATCAATCTCTGACCTTAATGTGCCTTGACTAAACATTGCGGTTGTCGATAGTTATATTAGTCATGTTCCTCTTTCTATTGAATCTTGTAATGAACCCGCTTTACAGATTTTGCGACCATCTGGTTGATCGCTTATTGTCGATCAATACTCATGTCAACTATAACGAATCCAATGAGATGCTCTAAACGGATTGTAAATAAGTTTCCTAAATGATTATGACGTCACTATCGCAAAAACCACTAATAATATCTTTGGATCTGTATAATAATGACGTTATAAAACTTTTTGTTTTAGTGGAATTGCACGACCAACATACGTCTGAATGAAAATTGGAAAAGTACAAATCAATGCCATAAGTGACTTCAATACACATAGAAAGTTAAGAAAATCTCTATACAATCTCTTATCTTGAGCCGAGCACGCTTAGTAGTATAACCAGTTTCAAACATTATATATATATATTTTTTTACAGGTGCATCAAAAAGTACGAGCTCATATTCCATATTTCAAAAAGAGAAATGGGTATCGCCATGATGAAGTCAGAAGTGGCTTTAATAGAAATATCCATCCAGAAGCAGATGAAAATTGTCAAGAAACATGTGGCCTACGGACAAGTAAAATGCTTCTTCATAATAATCCGCAACCAAGTGAAATGCTTCAGTTGCAGACTTTCAAATCAGGCTATTAGAAATATCAATGGAACAATGACATCGACAGTGTTGATCTGTTCTGTTTAATGTAATGATTATTTGACTTGAGCTCATTGCATCGCTACCATACATTCCTCATCGGGTCAGCTAATGGAAATCGGGGTTCACGATATCAAGAGACGATATCAGATCTAATAAAATTGTCAATACTCTCTGTTTACTAATATCGTAATCTTTTTAAAAGCATTTCTATTTATCCGAATCTAATAATTTATGTATACCTGGTCACAATTTTTGTGGCAAATGCACCTTTATGAATACAGTCACTGCCTTAAATTCTACTTTATTACTTGAATGGTACAAGCTATAATTAAAAGGTATTGGGCCATCTAGGATACCTCAGAACACATTATCTCAACAAATACTTACACTAACCGAGATTTAAATCCACGACCACATTTTTTCGAAATGACAAAGAAAATGACATCATTCATCGCTCTGTGCGACAGCTCGTCATTGTGCAATAAACAGAAATACATACTTCATCCAAATAATCTTACTAGGGTGTCGCATTCACTGCCTCCGAGAATCGGTACAGTGTCGGCTTTCAACTCCGACAATCTCTTGCGGCGTTCATTAACGTCTTGTCATCGAAAAAAAAATCCATACATACCTAACTTTGCTAAGCTACCCGACTTAGCTCAAGTTTTGGTCTTTTCCCACCAATAAGACCCTAGAGATATGGAAAAACACTTAAAACCTAATTAGAGAAAAATGTAGTATTTTTTTAGTTACAAGGGACGACTGCACGAAATGTGCTCTTAAACAAATAAATTTTTATCTTGAAAAGTTACGAAGCTACAAAGCTGAAATTTTGCAGATATTTTAAAAAAACATAATTAAAAAATCTCCCACTGGCAAACAGCTTTGGAAATGTTTCCGATATTCGGCTCTATATCTTCAAGTTCGAATACCTAACCATGTTTTTGGACATTTCCTACGAACAAAAAATACCCCATGGATTTGGAAAAACACTTAAAACCTAATTAAGAACACTAAGAGAAAAAATAGCATTTTTATGTTACTAGGGTCGACTGCACGAAAAGTTCACAAAGGTACAAAGGTGAAATTTGGCGGGCATATTCACATGGGCTATCAAGAAAAAACAGATCTCTACTCTACTCTCAAACAATTAGAGAAAAAAAAATAGATTTTTTTAGTTACAAGGCACCACTGCACGAAATGTGCTCATACATAAATCAATGTTTATCTTGCAAATTTACAAAGCTAAAAAGCTGAAATTTTGCACACATATGCACCTGGGCCCCCTACACATTTAGAAAAATAACAGAACTGAGAAATCACCCATAGACAAAAAGTTAGCCCAGGAAAGGTTGCCGATATTCGGCCATATAGACGGAAAACGTCCAATCGGTAACTTTGCCAAATATTCTGATTTGGCCCATGTTTTGGGTTTTTCCTACTAATTAGACCCCAGGGAGTCGGAAAAACACTTAAAACCGAATTAAAAACAATTGGAGAAAAAAATAGAATTTTTTTTGTTACAAGGGACTACTGCACAAAATGTGCTTATACTCAAATAAATTTTTATTTTGAAAACTGACCAAGCTACAAAGCTGAAATTGTCACACATATGCACCTAGGCCCCCTACACATTTAAAAAAAACGGAACTGAGAAATCTCCCATAGGGAAAACGTTAGCCCAGGAAAAGTTGCCGATATTCTGCTCTTATAGGCCATATAGACGGAAAACGTGCAATAGCTAACATTGCCAAATAATCCGATTTGGCCCATGTTTTGGGTTTTTCCTACTAATTAGACCCCAGGAAGTCGAAAAAATACTTAAAACCGAATTAAAAACAATTAGAGAAAAAAATAGAATTTTTTTAGTTACAAGGGACAACTGCACGAACGTGCTTATACACAAATAAATTTTTATTTTGAAAAGTTACCAAGCTACAAAGCTGAAATTTTGCACACATATGCACCTGGGCCCCCTACACATGTGAAAAAAACAGAACAGAGAAATCTCCCATAGGGAAAAAGTTAGCACCGGAAAAGTTGTCAATATTCGGCTCTTATAGGCCATACGGACTGAAAACGTGCAATAGCTAACTTTGCCAAATAATCCGATTTGGCCAATGTATTGGGTTTTCCCTACTAATTAGACCCCAGGGAGTCGAAAAAAAAACACTTAAAACCGAATTAAAAACAATTAGAGAAAAAAATAGAATTTTTTAAGTTACAAGGGACTACTGCACGAAATGTGCTTATACACAAATAAATTTTTATTTTGAAAACTTACCAAGCTACAAAGCTGAAATTTTGCACACATATGCATCTGGGCCCCCTACACATGTGGAAAAAAACAGAACAGAGAAATATCCCATAGGGAAAAAGTTAGCCCCGGAAAAGTTGCCGATATTCGGCTCTTATAGGCCATATAGACGTAAAACGTGCAATAGCTAACTTTGTCAAATAATCCGATTTGGCCCATGTTTTGGGTTTTTCCTACTAATTAGACCCCAGGGAGTCGGAAAAACACTTAAAATCGAATTAAAAACAATTAGAGAAAAAATTGATTTTTTTTTAGTTACAAGGGACTACTGCACGAAATGTGCTTATACACAAATAAATTTTTATTTTGAAAACTTACCAAGCTACAAAGCTGAAATTTTGCACACATATGCATCTGGGCCCCCTACACATGTGGAAAAAAAACAGAACTGAGAAATCTCCCATAGGGAAAAAGTTAGCCCCGGAAAAGTTGCCGATATTCGGCTTTTATAGGCTTTTATAGACGGAAAACGTGCAATAGCTAACTTTGCCAAATAATGCGATTTGGCCCATGTTTTGGGTTTTTCCTACTAATTAGACCCCAGGGAGTCTGAAAAATATTTAAAACCGAATTAAAAACAATTAGAGAATAAAATAGAATTTTTTTTAGTAACAAGGCACTACTGCACGAATGTGCTTATACACAAATAAATTTTTATTTTGAAAAGTTACCAAGCTACAAAGCTGAAATTTTGCATACATATGCACCTGGGCCCCCTACACATGTGAAAAAAACAGAACAGAGAAATCTCCCATAGGGAAAAAGTTAGCACCGGAAAAGTTGCCGATATTCGGCTCTTATAGGCCATACGGACTGAAAACATGCAATAGCTAACTTTGCCAAAAAAAACCACTTAAAACCGAATTAAAAACAATTAGAGAAAAAAATAGAATTTTTTAAGTTACAAGGGACTACTGCACGAAATGTGCTTATACACAAATAAATTTTTATTTTGAAAACTTACCAAGATACAAAGCTGAAATTTTGCACACATATGCATCTGGGCCCCCTACACATGTGGAAAAAAAACAGAACAGAGAAATATCCCATAGGGAAAAAGTTAGCCCCGGAAAAGTTGCCGATATTCGGCTTTTATAGGCCATATAGACGGAAAACGTGCAATAGCTAACTTTGCCAAATAATGCGATTTGCCCCATGTTTGGGGTTTTTCCTACTAATTAGACCCCGGGG
>NW_008706931.1:235161-241593 GCF_000327385.1 Lottia gigantea
ACAGAAAAAAATAGATTTTTTAGTTACAAGGGAATACTGCACGAACTGTGCTTAAACACAAATAAATTTTTATTTTGAAAACTTACCAAGCTACAAAGCTGAAATTGTGCACACATATGCACCTGGGCCCACTACACATGTGGAAAAAATTAGAACAGAGAAATCTCCCATAGGGAAAAAGTTTGCGCCGGAAAAGTTGCCGATATTAGGCTCTTATAGGCCATATAGACGGAAAACGTGCAATAGCTAACTTTGCCAAATAATCCGATTTGGCCCATGCTTTGGGTTTTTCCCTACTTATTAGACCCCAGGGAGTCGAAAAAACACTTAAAACGAATTAAAAACAATACAGAAAAAAATAGATTTTTTTTAGTTACAAGGGACTACTGTACGAAATGTGGTTATACACAAATAAATTATTTTTTTGAAAACTTAGCAAGCTACAAAGCTTAAATTTTGCACACATATGCACCTAGGCCCCCTACACATGTGAAAAAAAAATGAACAGAGAAATCTCCCATAGGGAAAAAGTTAGCTCTGGAAATGTTGCTGATATTCGGCCATTATAGTACATATAGACGGAAAACGTGCAATAGCTAACTTTGCCAAATATTCCGATTTGGCCCATGTTTTGGGTTTTTCCTACTAATTAGACCACCGGGAGTCGGAAAAATACTTAAAACCGAATTAAAAACAATTAGAGAAAAAAATAGAATTTTTTTAGTTACAAGGGACTACTGCACGAAATGTGCTTAAACACAAAAAAATTTTTATTTTGAAAACTTACCAAGTTACAAATCTGAAATTTTGCACACATATGCACCTGGGCCCCCTACACATGTGGAAAAAACAGAACAGAGAAATCTCCCATAGGAAAAAAGTTAGCTTCGGAAAAGTTGGCGATATTTGGCTCTAATACACCGTATAGACGAAAAACGTGCAATAGCTAACTTTTCCAAATAATTCGATTTGGCCCATGTTTTGGGTTTCTCCTACTAATTAGACCCCAGGGAGTCGGAAAAACACTTAAAACCGAATTAGAAACAATTACAGAAAAAAATAGAATTTTTTTAGTTACAATGGACTCCTGCACCAAATGTGCTTATACACAAATAAATTTTTATTTTGAAAAGTTAAAAAGTTACAACGCTGAAATTTTGCACACATATGCACCTGGGCCCTCTACACATGTGGAAAAAAATAGAACAGAGAAATCTCCCATAGGGAAAAAGTTAGTCCCGGAAAAGTTGCCGATATTAGGCTTTTATAGGCCATATAGACGGAAAACGTTCAATAGCTAACTTTGCCAAATAATCCGATTTGGCCCATGTTTTGGGTTTTTCGCTACTTATTAGACCCCATGAAGTCGAAAAAACACTTAAAAACGAATTAAAAACAATTAGAGAAAAAAATAGATTTTTTTTAGTTACAAGGGACTACTGCACCAAATGTGCTTATACACAAATAAATTTTTATTTTGAAAACTTACCAAGCTACAAAGCTGAAATTTTGCACACATATGCACCTAGGCCCCCTACACCTGTGAAAAAAATAGAACAGAGAAATCTTCCATAGGAAAAAAGTTAGCCCCGGAAAAGTTGTCGAAATTAGGTTCTTATAGGCCACATAGACGGAAAACTTGCAATAGCTAACTTTGCCAAATATTCCGATTTGGCCCATGTTTTGGGTTTTCCCTACTAATTAGACTCCAGGGAGTCAGAAAAACACTTAAAACCGAATTAAAAACAATTAGAGAAAAAAATAGAATTTTTTTAGTTACAAGGGACTACTGCACGAAATGTGCTTATACACAAATAAATTTTTATTTTGAAAACTTACCAAGCTACAAAGCTGAAATTTTGCACCCATATATACCTGGGCCCCCTACACATGTGGAAAAAACAGAACAGAGAAATCTCCCATAGGGAAAAAGTTATTCCCGGAAATGTTGCCGATATTCGGCTCTTAAGGCCAGATAGACGGAAAACGTGCAATAGCTAACTTTGCCAAATAATCCGATTTGGCCAATGTTTTGGGTTTTCCCTACTAACTAGACCCCAGGGAAACGGAAAAACACTTATAACCGAATTAAAAACAATTTGAGAAAAAAATAGAATTTTTTTAGTTACAATGGACTACTGCTCGAAATGTGCTTATACACAAATAAATTTTTATTTTGAAAACTTACCAAGCTTCAAAGCTGATATTTTGCGCATATATGCACCTGGGCCCCTTACACACGTGGAAAAAAAACCGAAAAGAGAAATCTCCCATAGGGAAAAAGTTAGCCCCGGAAATGTTGCCGATATTCGGCTCTTATAGGCCATACAGACGGAAAACGTGCAATAGCTAACTTTGCCAAATAATCCGATTTGGCCCATGTTTTGGGTTTTTCCCTACTTATAAGACCCCAGGGAGTCGAAAAAAACACTTAAAAACGAATTAAAAACAATTAGAGAAAAAAATAGATTTTTTTTAGTTACAAGGGACTACTGCACTTAATGTGCTTATACACAAATAAATTTTTATTTTGAAAACTTACCAAGCTACAAAGCTGAAATTTTGCACACATATGCACCTAGGCACCCTACACATGTGGAAAAAAAACAGAACAGAGAAATCTCCCATAGGGAAAAAGTTAGCCCCGGAAATGTTGCCGATATTTGGCTCTTATAGTCCATATAGACGGAAAACGTGCAAAAGCTAACTTTGCCAAATAATCCGATTTGGTCCATGTTTTGGGTTTTTCCTACTAATTAGACCACAGGGAGTCGTAAAAATACTTAAAACCGAATTAAAAACAATTAGAGAAAAAAATAAAAAATTTTTGGTTACAAGGGACTAGTGCAAGAAATGTGCTTATACACAAATAAATTTTATTTTGAAAAGTTACCAAGCTACAAAGCTGAAATTTTGCACACATATGCACCTTGGCCCCCTACACATGTGGAAAATAAAAAGAACAGAGAAATCTCCCATAGGGAAAAAGTTAACCCCGATAAAGTTGCCGATATTCGGCTCTTGTAGGCCATATAGACGGAAAACGTGCAATAGCTAACTTTGCCAAATAATTCGATTTGGCCCATGTTTTGGTTTTCTCCTACTAATTAGATCGAAGGGAGTCGGAAAAACACTTAAAACCGAATTAGAAACAATTAGAGAAAAAATAGAATTTTTTTAGTTACAAGGGACTACTACACGAAATGTGCTTATACACAAATAAATTTTTATTTTGAAAACTTACCAAGCTAAAAAGCTGAAATTTTGCACAAATATGCACCTGGGCCCGACTACACATGTGGAAAAAAACTGAAAAGAGAAATCTCCCATAGGGAAGAAGTTAGCCCCGGAAAAGTTGCCGATATTCGGCTCTTATACGCCATAAAGACGAAAACTTGCAATAGCTAACTTTGCCAAATAATCCGATTTGGCCCATGTTTTGGCTTTTCCCTACTAATTAGACTCCAGGGAGTCAGTAAAACACTTAAAACCGAATTAAAAACAATGAGAGAAAAAAATAGAATTTTTTTAGTTACAAAGGACTACTGCACGAAATGTGCTTATACACAAATAAATTTTTATTTTGAAAACTTACCAAGCTACAAATTTGAAATTTTGTACACATATGCACCTGTGTCCCCTACACATGTGGAAAAAAATAGAACAGAGAAATCTCCCATAGGGAAAAAGTTAGCCCCGGAAAAGTTGCCCATATTCGGCTCTTATAGGCCATATAGACGGAAAACGTGCAATAGTTAACTTTGTCAAATAATCCGATTTGGCCTGTGTTTTGGGTTTTTCCCTACTAATTAGACCCCAGGGAGTCGAAAAAACACTTAAAAACGAATTTAAAACAATTACAGAAAAAATAGATTTTTTTTAGTTACAAGGGACTACTACACGAAATGTGCTTATACACAAATAAATTTTTATTTTGAAAACTTACCAAGCTACAAAGCTGATATTTTGCACACATATGCACCTGGGCCCCCTACACATGTGAAAAAAAAAACAGAACAGAGAAATCTCCCATAGGGAAAAAGTTAGCCCCGGAAAAGTTGCCTATATTCGGCTCTTATAGGCCATATAGACTGAAAACTTGCAATAGCTAACTTTGCAAAATAATCTGATTTGGCCCATGTTTTGGGTTTTTCGTATTAATTAGACCCAAGGGAGTCGGAAAAACACTTAAAACCGATTTAAAAACAATTAAAGAAAAAAATAGATTTTTTTAGTTACAAGGGACTACTGCACTAAATGTGCTTATACACAAATAAATTTTTATTTTGAAAACTTACCAAGCTACAAAGCTGAAATTTTGCACACATATGCACCTGGGCCCCACTACACATGTGGAAAAAAACAGAACTGGGAAATCTCCCATAGGGAAAAAGTTAGCCTCGGAAAAGTTGCCCATATTCGGCTCTTAAAGGCCATATAGACGGTAAACATGCAATAGCTAACTTTGCAAAATAATCTGATTTGGCCCATGTTTTGGGTTTTCCCTATTAATTAGACCCAAGGGAGTCGGAAAAACACTTAAAACCGAATTAAAAACAATTAGAGAAAAAAAATAGAATTTTTTTAGTTACAAGGGACTACTGCACGAAATGTGCTTATACACAAATAAATTTTCATTTTGAAAACTTACCAAGCTACAAAGCTGAAATTTTGCACACATATGCACCTGGGCCCTCTAAACATGTGAAAAAAAAACAGAACAGAGAAATCTGCCATGGGGAAAAATTTAGCCCCGGAAAAGTTGCCGATATTCGGCTCTTATAGGCCATATAGACGGAAAATGTGAGTAGTATATGTCTTTTCGGATATGACGCATTTCACTTCTGCGCATGCGCAGCTTTTTCAATGCGTCATATCCGAAAAGACGTTAAAATGTATTATAACAGACTCCCAAAACTGTTAAAAATGTATTATAACAGACTCCCCAAACTGTATTATAACAGAATCCATATAAGTTACCCAAACCACAGACAAGAATCACTAATAATAATACAGTATAAAATAACCGCATTAAAAATGTCTTTAATTTTAAAACCAGAACAAACAAAATTCGAAGGAGACGGTTTCTTCTCTGCGCTAACATCTCTCATCCCCAAAGTGGCCAATTCTGTCTCAAACAACAAATCCCTCATTTCCTCAGAAGCGCAAGCTCTTGGATCTGTGGCAAAAGCAGGAGTAAATATTAGCGATGCAGTGAAAAAATCTGACGAACTTAAAGAACTGCAGTTAATAAGAGAACTAAGAAACAAGAGACTAGAACGACAAGCCCTAGAAAAACAAGGAAAAGGGTTTAAAATCATTGGATAGAAATGGCAAGCAAAAATTACAGATGGGATCCAATCTTTCAATTGTATAATCCGATTCAATATTCGTTCAACAAGAAGAAAGAGGTTTACGTAATCATCCCACCATCGGTAGGGACACAGACCCAAATAAACGATGGAGGAAGAGTTACCTTTGAAATTAATTCGTTGTGCAATTGGTTGCTGCTTTCCGATGCCCATTTCCGATGCGATTTCAAAATCAAAGACGCCGCTCAGAATCGAATTCCACAAACCAACACGACTTTAGAAAACAACTTCTTTCCGTCTTTATTCAGCGAAATGGTTTTGGAAGCTGGTTCAAATCCAATAAAGACCATAAAACACCCCGGCGAGTTTGACACAATGTTGAAAACGGTTCTGTATCCCAACAACTACGATTCAGTTTCGGGATGAATTCCCGATGTCGGTGACGGAGAAGTTTTAAAAGAACCGATCAGAACTGTAGCAAATGACGCAGATCTTGCTAGGATAAGGGTAGTTGCTAGAAACACACTGGAAAGAGTGACTCGCGGAGTAAATCACGGATTTGAAAAAAGAGCGCTTCAATACAACAATGTTGTCGAGAACAACAGATGGGGTAATTACGTTAATTGGAAGTTGTATCCTTTATTTGGTCTCTTGGAACACAGAAAGGTTTCCATAGGTTTACCGTATAAAATTCATTTGTAAAGAGAAATCAACGACAACAAGATATTCTTTGGTGAAAACAACTCTGACGCAAAATTGGAAATAACGAATATCCAACTTTACATACCGGTAATCACTCCTTCCGTAGAAGTGGAAACGAGAATATTCAACTCTTTAACCAAAGACATCGAAATTGCTTTTCTTCGTCGTAACACGATAGGTAGCATGACTTTAACGGGAGAATCCACCACGTGGCCAATCACCAACACCGTCAAACCAGCGAGATATCTAATGGTCGGTTTCAAAAACTTGCCAGACTCTCAGACAAACAACAACAACATTTTCAGAGTGGCATTGAACCATACTCAAGATCCCATCATTCGCAAAGTTCAAGTCAGATTGTTCAACGATAATTATCCCAATCAACCTTTGACAATTGATCCTTCCAAAAAAGATTACA
>NW_008706931.1:241643-253599 GCF_000327385.1 Lottia gigantea
AATTAAAAACAATTAGAGAAAAAAATAAAATTTTTTTAGTTACAAGGGACTACTGCACCAAATGTGCTTATACACAAATAAATTTTTATTTTGAAAACTTACCAAGCTACAAAGCTGAAATTTTGCACACATATGCACCTGGGCCCCCCTACACATGTGAAAAAAAAAACAGAACAGAGAAATCTCCCATAGGGAAAAAGTTAGCCCCGGAAAAGTTGCCCATATTCGGCTCTTATAGGCCATATAGACGGAAAACGCGCAATAGCTAACTTTGCCAAATAATCCGATTTGGCCCATGTTTTGGGTTTTTCCCTACTAATTAGACCCCAGGGAATCGGAAAAACACTTAAAACCGAATTAAAAACAATTACAGAAAAAAATAGATTTTTTTTAGTTACAAGGGACTACTGCACGAAATGTGCTTATACACAAATAAATTTTTATTTTGAAAACTTACCAAGCTACAAATTTGAAATTTTGTACACATATGCACCTGTGTCCCCTACACATGTGGAAAAAAATAGAACAGAGAAATCTCCCATAGGGAAAAGTTAGCCCCGGAAAAGTTGCCGATATTAGGCTCTTATAGGCCATATAGACGGAAAACGTGCAATAGTTAACTTTGTCAAATAATCCGATTTGGCCCGTGTTTTGGATTTTTCCCTACTAATTAGACCCCAGGGAGTCGAAAAAACACTTAAAAACGAATTTAAAACAATTACAGAAAAAATAGATTTTTTTTAGTTACAAGGGACTACTACACGAAATGTGCTTATACACAAATAAATTTTTATTTTGAAAACTTACCAAGCTACAAAGCTGATATTTTGCACACATATGCACCTGGGCCCCCTACACATGTGAAAAAAAAAACAGAACAGAGAAATCTCCCATAGGGAAAAAGTTAGCCCCGGAAAAGTTGCCGATATTCGGCTCTTATAGGCCATATAGACTGAAAACTTGCAATAGCTAACTTTGCAAAATAATCTGATTTGGCCCATGTTTTAGGTTTTTCGTATTAATTAGACCCAAGGGAGTCGGAAAAACACTTAAAACCGATTTAAAAACAATTAAAGAAAAAAATAGATTTTTTTTAGTTACAAGGGACTACTGCACCAAATGTGCTTATACACAAATAAATTTTTATTTTGAAAACTTACCAAGCTACAAAGCTGAAATTTTGCACACATATGCACCTGGGCCCCACTACACATGTGGAAAAAAACAGAACTGAGAAATCTCCCATAGGGAAAAAGTTAGCCTCGGAAAAGTTGCCGATATTCGGCTCTTAAAAGCCATATAGACGGAAAACATGCAATAGCTAACTTTGCAAAATAATCTGATTTGGCCCATGTTTTGGGTTTTTCGTACTAATTAGACCCAAGGGAGTCGGAAAAACACTTAAAACCGATTTAAAAACAATTAAAGAAAAAAATAGAATTTTTTTAGTTACAAGGGACTACTGCACGAAATGTGCTTATACACAAATAAATTTTTATTTTGAAAACTTACCAAGCTACAAAGCTGAAATTTTGCACACATATGCACCTGGGCCCCACTACACATGTGGAAAAAAACAGAACTGGGAAATCTCCCATAGAGAAAAAGTTAGCCTCGGAAAAGTTGCCCATATTGGGCTCTTAAAGGCCATATAGACGGTAAACATGCAATAGCTAACTTTGCAAAATAATCTGATTTGGCCCATGTTTTGGGTTTTCCCTATTAATTAGACCCAAGGGAGTCGGAAAAACACTTAAAACCGAATTAAAAACAATTAGAGAAAAAAAATAGAATTTTTTTAGTTACAAGGGACTACTGCACGAAATGTGCTTATACACAAATAAATTTTCATTTTGAAAACTTACCAAGCTACAAAGCTGAAATTTTGCACACATATGCACCTGGGCCCTCTAAACATGTGAAAAAAAAAACAGAACAGAGAAATCTGCCATGGGGAAAAATTTAGCCCCGGAAAAGTTGCCGATATTCGGCTCTTATAGGCCATATAGACGGAAAATGTGAGTAGTATATGTCTTTTCGGATATGACGCATTTCACTTCTGCGCATGCGCAGCTTTTTCAATGCGTCATATCCGAAAAGACACAACTGTTAAAATGTATTATAACAGACTCCCAAAACTGTTAAAAATGTATTATAACAGACTCCCCAAACTGTATTATAACAGAATCCATATAAGTTACCCAAACCACAGACAAGAATCACTAATAATAATACAGTATAAAATAACCGCATTAAAAATGTCTTTAATTTTAAAACCAGAACAAACAAAATTCGAAGGAGACGGTTTCTTCTCTGCGCTAACATCTCTCATCCCCAAAGTGGCCAATTTTGTCTCAAACAACAAATCCCTCATTTCCTCAGAAGCGCAAGCTCTTGGATCTGTGGCAAAAGCAGGAGTAAATATTAGCGATGCAGTGAAAAAATCTGACGAACTTAAAGAACTGCAGTTAATAAGAGAACTAAGAAACAAGAGACTAGAACGACAAGCCCTAGAAAAACAAGGAAAAGGGTTTAAAATCATTGGATAGAAATGGCAAGCAAAAATTACAGATGGGATCCAATCTTTCAATTGTATAATCCGATTCAATATTCGTTCAACAAGAAGAAAGAGGATTACGTAATCATCCCACCATCGGTAGGGACACAGACCCAAATAAACGATGGAGGAAGAGTTACCTTTGAAATTAATTCGTTGTGCAATTGGTTGCTGCTTTCCGATGCCCATTTCCGATGCGATTTCAAAATCAAAGACGCCGCTCAGAATCGAATTCCACAAACCAACACGACTTTAGAAAACAACTTCTTTCCGTCTTTATTCAGCGAAATGGTTTTGGAAGCTGGTTCAAATCCAATAAAGACCATAAAACACCCCGGCGAGTTTGACACAATGTTGAAAACGGTTCTGTATCCCAACAACTACGATTCAGTTTCGGGATGAATTCCCGATGTCGGTGACGGAGAAGTTTTAAAAGAACCGATCAGAACTGTAGCAAATGACGCAGATCTTGCTAGGATAAGGGTAGTTGCTAGAAACACACTGGAAAGAGTGACTCGCGGAGTAAATCACGGATTTGAAAAAAGAGCGCTTCAATACAACAATGTTGTCGAGAACAACAGATGGGGTAATTACGTTAATTGGAAGTTGTATCCTTTATTTGGTCTCTTGGAACACAGAAAGGTTTCCATAGGTTTACCGTATAAAATTCATTTGTAAAGAGAAATCAACGACAACAAGATATTCTTTGGTGAAAACAACTCTGACGCAAAATTGGAAATAACGAATATCCAACTTTACATACCGGTAATCACTCCTTCCGTAGAAGTGGAAACGAGAATATTCAACTCTTTAACCAAAGACATCGAAATTGCTTTTCTTCGTCGTAACACGATAGGTAGCATGACTTTAACGGGAGAATCCACCACGTGGCCAATCACCAACACCGTCAAACCAGCGAGATATCTAATGGTCGGTTTCAAAAACTTGCCAGACTCTCAGACAAACAACAACAACATTTTCAGAGTGGCATTGAACCATACTCAAGATCCCATCATTCGCAAAGTTCAAGTCAGATTGTTCAACGATAATTATCCCAATCAACCTTTGACAATTGATCCTTCCAAAAAAGATTACAACGAATTGTACAGAAACTATAAAAACATGTGCGAATTGTTTGGAAATACGCCTCAGTTTGAATACACAGATTTTTCACTCAATCATCCAATCTTTTGTTTCGATCTGTCAGCTCATCAAGAAGATCTTTTCAAAACAGGAGTGAACATAAATATTCACATCGATAAAACACAAGGAGATGTGACCGGCTACTGTTTATTGCTGGAAGAAGCAAAACATTTGATTAAAATATCAGATAGAAGAATGATAAGAATTGAATAAAAAAACACCCTTTAAAAATGAAACCAGAAACTTTAGTCAAGAAAATAATAGAAGCTATAGAAACAGCTTCACCAACTACAATAACTTATAATGGTAAAAAAATCAGCATAACTAAAAAACTTATTGATAAATACAAATATTGCAAAGTCAGAGACGATATAGACTTGGAAAGAATTGATGAGAATTTAACTAAAATAGGTGGATTTTTACCTTTCTTACCTTTAATCTTTGCTGGTTTAGCTGCAGCTGGTGCAACTGCTGGTGGAGCTGCTGGGATAGCCAAAGCTGTCAACGATAAGAAAGCTGAAGCCGCTGCAAACGCCGAAGCACGTAGACACAATTTGGCAATGGAAAGAGAAGCACGAGGAGGTTCGGGAGTAGGAGATATATTAGGGACAATTCGGACAAAGATTTGGCGAAGAAACCAAGAAAACCGTTAAAGAGGGATTAAGCAAATTGATAGATAAAATCGACACTGGAGAAATGAAGGTCAAACACAAGGGCAACGCCATATTTTTTAAAAACATACGTTCGGGCGAGGGAATCTTCCTTTCAAAGTATAAAGGCAACGGAGTGATTTTTGGTACGAAAATGTAATAAATAAAAATGGGCAAGAAATTCAAACATTTGGACATATTTCCTAGTAACCCAATGCTCATGTGTATTTGCGGTAGTTCAGGTTCTGGGAAAACTCATGTCACTTTTAACATGTTGACAACACCAAACCTTTTAGATTTCGATTCTCTGTATATCTACACAACAACACCAGAGCAATCGTATTATCAATTCCTCAAAGCTTTAGAATATTTACCAAAGAAAGACGTTCAAGACATATTTCAATATTACGAAGAAAACGAAGAAGAAGAAGTGGAAATAAAAGATATCATAGAAAACTTCATTAAATCAAAGAATCCATCTTTCAATCCAACGGATATAAAAGTTTTTCTTACGAAAAATGTTAATGATCTAGACTTGTCTAATATTGATAGCAATCGAAAGAACTTAATATTGTTTGGCGACTGCGTAGCGCAAAGAAATCAAACTGTTCAACAAGAATTTCACCAAAGGAAGACATCACAACTGTCATTGCATATACCAATCCCAATCTTTTTACGGGATGGATTCTATGTTCATTAGAAAAAATGCAAATTGTTTTTTATTATTTGAATTAAATGATAAAGATTTATCTCAAATCATTCAGTCTATAAATCACGGAATGGATAGAGATACATTTAAAAAGGTTTGTAAAGCTCAATGGAGAAACCCAGATGATCATGGATATGTATTTGTAAATACTAGAAAACCTGCGGGAGAAAGAGTTATGATCGATACATGTTAATTTTATTTTTTTAAAAATGACGGATTGGAATAATTTTTTTAAAAAGAAATAGAGAATATATATCAAAGCTAAGAATAAAATAAAGACCCAAGTTGAAAAATACAAATTACAACAACTCGGATTAACGGAAAATCTACAGACTCTATTTCAACCCATATTAAAAAGTCAAGAAGATGTTAAAAAGAGACTCGTTATAGAACCCACCCCTCATATAGAACCCAAACCGATTGAATATAATGGTATTATAATTAGGACATTAGATGATATAAAACGTCTTTTTTCAAACCCTGACCCAGATTTACCAAAGAGTATTTCACCAATCGTTGATGATGAGGGTTTGTTGTTCAATGGTTTTAGAATAAGATTTAGTGGAAATTCACCACAATTCAAAATCGACACAAAAGATTACATATACACATTAACGAGAGGATTAATAGATTTAATGAATGGCGAGGATGTTGAAATTGCCGATTACAAGGATTTAGTTGCATACTCAAAATTTCTACATGCGATCAGAAAGACAGGACCCGAAACAAGAAGATTGAAAGAAGTTGATTTATATATAACAAAAGTTATTGAGCTAGAGGAGGTAGATGATTATGCAGAAGAGTATCCACCAATAATACAAGAAATAGACGAATTCGGTGATATGGTGGCATCTGGGCAAGGTATAACGTTTTTATCCGACGACAATAAAGAATTGCTTAATAGATTAGAAATAATATTAGCGGCCATGAAGGAAGGTCATCGATCGGGCAGACAATACAACGAAGTCAATGGCATATTAAAACGGCTTTTGGAAAAAAAATCATCACTAAAAAAGACTATATAAACGTTATTAAAAATGTCCAATAAAGAACAATTGTTCGTTATCACCTCGAATAAATCAGACATCAAATTGTCTCTGGACTACGAGTATGAACTCGATCGCAATAAACAGTACAAACTGGGATTAAAGTATTTCTCGGAGTTACGTTCAAAACCATAAGCTTACTAGCGGGAAGCTACGAATACGTGGCCATCATCGATTACCTATCCGAATACGCAGGAAGCGTGAACGGCAAAAACAATATCGAATTCGAAGGTAATTTGAATCTGAACAAAATAAAACTGATCTTGAGAAATAACAGTCAAGTCGATTTCAACGTAGAAAATTCGTTGAATGCGTTACTAGGGTTCGATAAACGAATATACGCGCAATCAACATTGGCGCCGCACAAGGCCAACATCGAGAACGACATCGACGAGATCAACATTCACTGTAATTTCAACGGTGGATTTTTCAACAAGCACAAACGCCAAATCATATACAGCATACCGACTTTTACGGTGCCGATCGGATACAGAATTATAGAGAAACCGTTTCAAACAACCTATTTACCAGTCAATTCTTTCATGATCAAAGATATAAATCTGGAAATCAAAGACGGTAAAAACAGGTTCATAGACTTTGGCAACGAAGAAATTGTCATTCAACTTCATTTAAAACAATCTTCATTCTCTTCTTGAATAGTAAGATAATCGAAATCATCAAATTCATAGTTTTCGTCAAAACTATACTCATCTTTGTCGTTGTAAGGATACATAATTCCTTCACTGTTTGGTGGTTTTCTTTTAACATTATTCAAATAACTTCTAAAAACTTTAGTTTGTTTATCATTTGGAATAACTACTCCATTGGTGAAACTTTTTTCCCGTGGTTTATTAAATTCGTTCGACACATCTTGTCCGCTTGCTAACTGAACGTAATCTTCTACACTTATCTTATCATTAGAATAACCTTTAAACGTTTTCTTTTCTTTTAAGACACCATCAGAAGTCAAAACGATGTTGTATTTGACTTTTGGTGCTAAATATAAACCAAATATAATTCCACCGTCACCGTAATCGTTTTTACCTTTGCAATAGTCTTTTTCGGAGACCAAACCAGCTCTGTTTAGTTTTTTCCAATTTTTGGATGAAATGTACAAACTATCGGTGTCGGTATAGTATATTTCGGGTTTATAAAATCCATTTATGACGTGAATGAAATTGTTCATTATTTTTTTACTGTGAGATAAAACGAATGATCCCAAATGACTAGGTGTTAGTCGTGTAGATTTACTATCTTCCGTAGTAATCTCTTTTTCTTCAATTTCTGTTTCAACAATATATTGAGTATCATTAATTTTTCTCATAGGTTTTAACAGGTGAATCAAAGTTGGCCTGTAAAGTTGCTTCATTCCATAAATGTCTAGTTGTGAATATATCTTTCTGAATTGATTTACCATACAAGGAATTACCTAATAATTTCATGCAATTACTACCCACGATATTACCTTCTCGTTTATATTTATTTCTTAGATCTATCAAAATTAAGATATAATCTCTATAGGGTGGAGTTTTAAGATTTTCTTCGTAAACTATACCATCTAATATTCTAATAATTCGTCCACCGGCTTTCACTATTTCTTGAATATCGACCGATGTTAAAACGTCGTGACAGAAACCATTTCTGAACCTGATTTTGTTACCAGTTTCCTTTTTACCTTCTTTATTCGTGAAAGTGATTTTATCTTTAGCTGGTATCGGCTGGAAGAACATGTTTTTGGGATAGTCAAACCACACTGTTAAAATAGCTGTTCTAGGTCTGAATTTTTGTTTATTGAAGAGTTTTACAAATTCTTTTTCTTCTTCTGGTAGAAACGGTCTTCCACTTTCCACTCTCGGATATTCACTGTCTAAATCCGACATGGCGGAAGCGTATAAACCGTTAGCATCAAATGCCATTAGTTTAGTACATTCTATTTTTTTAAGTCTCGAATGAACCTCCGTTTTGTCTTTTGTGCTTGCACTGTATTCTTTGAATAAATCAATTATGTTATTACTTTCTGTGTCACTTTGTGAAATATATTCCTTTAATACGTTACAAATTTCATCCATTTTCTTCGTTTCAAATGATTTTCTATTTGCCGAAACTCTTCCTCCTTTAATAGATCGTCTGATAAAATTTCTTATAAAAGGATTAGTGTGCGAATAAACTTTTTCTACGTTTTCTTTTTCAGTATGATTCGCAACCAATCTAGTAGTTTTCATACCATTCTTCTTCCACCATTTCTTTATCGTAATGATATAAATAATACCAACCCTTTAAAGATAAAGATGGAGCCGTTAGATTATTGGACATATTCTGGTTTACAACTTCTTTCGTCACTTGGTTGTATTTTATCAAACAAGCTCCCAAACAGAGAGTGTCTCTCTTGGCGTAAGGTTCCCATTCGTGTCTCAATTCCTCCCAGTTGTCTTGCGTGTATTTAGCGATATCTACGTCGGCAATCTTTCTCAAATTCGCTGGGAGATTGGAAGAATTTCCCCATGCAGCCAAACTAGAGGATTCGTGTTGATAGGAACACGTGAATTTAATATGTTGTAAATAATGACCCTTTATATCTTTCTGTCTTTTCCATTTTTTCTGTAAATCTTCATCCGTGTATGGATTAGATAAAGGAAAAGATAGAATTCCGCTGGGTGTTTTTAAAGGGCAATGCGTTAGTTTTTTTGCATTTTAAAGCACGATCCAGTTGTCGAATCCACTACCGTTATGAGAAATTAATATTAATCTCTTTCTATCATATTGACCTAAATATTTCAACATTTGATCTATACAATCTGTACCTACAAATAGTTCTACTAAATTCATTAGTTTATCATAAAATTCTTCTGGAACATTATCAGTAGGATTTATATTTGGAAAGATATTTTTTATCGTTTCTAACTTTTTTCTTAGTTTTTCTAAATTAATTAAAGTGCAGGCATAAGGAATTGCTCTTCGCGTGTCTTTTTCTGAATACGTTTCGCAATCCCAAGCGAATAACGCATCATCACTCATACTCGAAAGCACGTTTAGTTTGAGGGGTGAAACCTGTGTTACTGCGTTATCGTCTTTTACACGTTTTCCACACCTGTTCGTAATTGTCTTCTATTTCTTGAATTCCCAAACTTTTTTGGCTCCTTCTTATCAAACAGAAATGTGAGTTGTGTAAGTAAAAAAACCCAATCTAATTCATCCTGAACGTCTCTGGGATGAAAATGTCTATTTTTGGGATTATAAATTTGAAACGAAGTGTTGAATTTCTTGTTGAATTCCTTCATTCTAGCACAAGTCATCACTCATTTTCTATTTGCTTTTGAAAACCCGTTGATGTATTCTTGAAATTCTCTCGTGTAGTCTTCGTTTAAAACACGATTGACGCATTTTATAAAACAGTGATCATCTGTAGGTATGTAACAATTTTCGCCGACGAATTCATTGATCTTTTTTAGTAGATCAGTTCCTCCTCTACAAACTCTCGATCTTTTTATTTCTTGGAAATTGTCTTCCATTAAAATTATTTTTCCTGTAAAATACCAATCGGAAGCATCGGATTTTTTTGTCCATATTTGAAAAGATATTGTGAAAAGTTTTGGCATTGAAACCGAGGAGTGACATGTATTGTCTGTGATTCCCTTCCTCGACTATCTCTCCATCTATTTTAATTTGTTCTTTAAATGTTTTAAATTTATCAGAGATAGCCTTGATAACATCGGAAAATAGGTCGTTTTCTATCAATGTTTCATCGTCTGCAAGTTCGATTTCATTCATATTTTTTTAAGTATATATTTTTGATTATTTCTTTATTTTGACCGCTGATATTTCTGTATGGAATTTGTCCATTGAATTCTTGTAATTCTTCAACTGTTATGTTCTTGTCTTCTCTCGATCTTTCGAAAAAGATGTACAATTGATTAAGATACATATTCAAGATATCCGTTTTCTTTTTATAATGAGCTTTCTTTTTGCTCGTGAAACCTAAAGTGATGAGACCGCAAGAGGTCGTTTGAACGGCTGTTAATGCAGCCAATACGGTTGGGACGATGACCGGAAGCATTAATCCACCAGTCACGGCCGTTGCCACCGTTACTCCTACCGTTAGAACTGTGTTCGCTGTTTTGAAAAAAGAATCGATTCTACTTCATGTTTTCCTGCATGTATTGCACTGTCTTAACTTTATTTTCAACCCTTCTTGTTTGTCTATCATGTATTGTTGTCTGCTTTCGAGTTCCATTTTTTGAGTCGTTAAATTAAGTGAATTTCCGATAAATGGAACCACGGAATATCGTATAGAACGTTGTTGTTTGGCCTAGCATTATTATATTCGCGGCTATTAAAAGTAACAACATTTACGCGTACTAACGACATTTCTTTTTTCGTATGGTCCTCTTTAAGATGATAGGAATATTTTCTTTTTTCTTTTTCGATGTTTATCTTGGCTCTAAAAATAAAACCACCACCTTCAAGGATGGAGTCTTCGGCAAACGATAAATGTACTATAAACTCTCTTTCTTGTTGACTTTTATGAACATCGATCGAGGTGTATTTTCCACCTAAAGCGAAGTTTTACGTATTCAAAGTCTGTTGTTCGTAAAAACTCGTGACTGCTCGATTCTATTGATCCGTGTACGTGTAAGCGTCGTGGAACTTTGACAATGTTGCTTGATGGTGGATTTTCCGTCTCCAATATCATATCTAAATCTTTGATTCCAATGTTATCCTTATCATTTTCTACTTCCATTTTAAAGGTGTCTACATATTTACCATTTTTCGTTTCAATTTCCTGATCCCTTTTATCAATCAAACGTATATTCTCTTCCAAATTACCATCATTGAATAATGAAATATGTTTGACGGCATTACCGGTTTGTTTGAAGACTACTTTATTGACTTTAACCTTCATGGGAAACTCTATTTGAATCAGACAATTACCTCGAAAAGTAAACCCTTGCGTTTCGCCGATATCGAATACGTTTTTAGATTCTCCGTATGCGAGGGAACCCACTTTTATTTCTGCTTTGAATCCGTATTTGTTTGATTTATAAATTTGGTCTTTTTCATCGAAGACAGTGTCACTTTCGAATGGAAGATTGAAATAATACGACTTGTAGCTTCTAATTTGGTCAACTTTCTCTCTTGTCTCAAAAAATCGTCATGAATTCTAGATACTAAAAGATTGACCTGTTCTTTAATATAATTTTTCATATCATCTCGAAATTTATTTTGAAGAAAGTTTTTAATCACACCCACTTCTTTTTCTAATTCGTCCGTGATTTTAGTATCCAAAGCAGTCAATTGTCGTTTCAACGTATCTTTGTCAATGGGAAGTGTGTTAATTATATCTTGAACATCTGATTTTTGCTTCGCGATCTTTTCGTTCACGTTGGATATCGAATTTTGTAACTCGGTTTTGTCCGCGGTCTTGTCTAGCTTGCTGCTAGCAATTCGCCAAGTTTTCTTTCCAAAGCGGTTAGTTTTCGTTTCAATCTATCCTCGTTTACATTTGGGTTGTCTATTAAACGTTGGACGTCTATTTTTACCTTCGTAATCTTATCGTCTAATTTAGATATTAAATTTTGCAACTGACTTGTTTTATCCACTTGAATAAGACGTTTCAAACTCGTCAACTCTTGTTGTAGTTTGGGTTCGTCCACAAGATTTTTAATATTTCGTCTGAGGTATCTTTTCCCGTCATTTATTCTATTTTCAACATGGTCCTTATCTATTTGAATTGCATTTATTTGATCCTGTAAATATTTATTGTTCACGGCATCGTTATCGTTTCCTGGAAACTTTAAATTAGTTATTTTGAAATTGTTCATATCGATATCCCCTTGTAAGGTGTCTCCGATTT
>NW_008706931.1:253895-266988 GCF_000327385.1 Lottia gigantea
TTTTAAAAGTCAGTTTTTTAAGTTCATTTTGATAAAACCTTCCTATGATTTGTTCTTTGTCTTGATCGATCAATTCATACGTGGGAGGTGATGTGTTGTTTACTTTATCAGCGATGAATATCTCGTTAGTCCAATAGCCGACGTAACCTTTCTGAAACAATGATTTATATTTAAAAATACGAACTCGATCTCCAACTTTGAATTTGGGTTTAATATTCAAATTGCTAATCTCGTTTTCAAAGTTGTTTCGAGTGTTGACGGACTTTATGATATTCGGGTTATTAGAGGCTTGCGTTGGCGTCACACCTATAGACGAATGTATTTTGTTATTGTATTCGTCTACAACAACTGGTAATATTTTAAGCCATTTTTGAGATTTCAATTCCGTGAATTTCTTGAATAATTTTTTTTTAAGAGTTCTGTTGAATCTTTCTATCACTACGGCTTTACCTTCGTTATGCGTGCTGTAAATTTCAAACCCCAGAGATTTCACATTTCTGTTGTAGAATTCGCTTCCTTTACCAACCCACAACTTTAGGGGTCGTCTGTCGGATTGTTTCATTATGGTTTAGAATGCTTGTTTGACAGTCAGACCCGATTTTTTTTTCAAGGGAAAGACCCAAGCGTATCTCGTGTATATGTCGATCACCGTCAAACAATACTTGTACCCTCTCTCGACTGGCATGTTGATTAAATCGGCTGACCAAATTTCATCTTTATCAAAAACTTTGATTTTGAGGTAATGTTTGTTTTTTCGAAATTCTTTGTGAATCTCGTCTGCTATGCCCATACCCAATTTCAATTTTGCCTTCAAGAGTTTTATGACAAGAGCCCTCTGTAATTTCTCTTTGAAAGTGGGATTGGGAATATTTTCGAGTTCGTCTATCATTTGTTTGTCTGCTTGGTGTCTGAATGTTATGTCTTTGTTTCTGTACAGTATGTCGTGTTTGAGCGCTGCTGCGTCAACTCTATTAACGGGTTCTTCCCCTGGTTTGGGATTATCATTTTCGTCTAAACGCAGATCTAATCTCGTGCCTGGACCTGTATAATTGTGCCCTGGGAGATGTTTTTCTCCGGGATATTTTGCCCATGGGAATCAAGGAAGAGAACCCAATGACTTTTAAATGTCTCCCGCACCGAAATACGTTTTAGGAGGATGGACATTTATTAAAGACATATTTGTTCAATAAACACCATATATTTTTAATACGAAAGATTTAATACAAGGAGAAAGCGATAGAAATGATTCACTTTATGAAATTTTTTTTAAATATTTGGATAGGATGTTTTCGGATTATTGTAAAAGTTTCGAGGAGAAAAAAAAGAGACTAATAAAAACCGTCTACAACCTGGATGATAAAGAAAACAAGGGAGCCATTTTGATATGTATAAAGGGCGTTTTAATATGCTCTGTATTTTTCATTAATTATTCCATCTAATGAAGGGATAATAGGAATCTGATTGAGTTATTTTAACAGTTCAAGATGTCGGACGAAGGAATCTATCTTCAAATTTGTGTTTCTGAGATGAATTACCAGTGAATTTCTATGTTGACCTATATAGTCAACAATTACGTATTTACTTCCTTGTGTGATAATGTAGTCTCTCTCTATATATATCATCTCCAAAATCACTACAGATTCATTATTTTTAACAGTTCAAGATGTCGGACAAAAGGAATCTATCTTCAAATTTGTGTTTTTGAGATGAATTACTAGTGTATTCTATGTTGACCTATATAGTCAACAATTGCGTATTTACTTCCTTGTGTGATACTCACTACACACTCTTTGTTAATTCTCTTTCGAATATACTTTTCGCTCTGAGAATTGACCTTATAGGGGGAAATTGAAGGTATTGACAGAACAATAACAGAGTAGCCCTTCTGTTTATTCTACAGAATCATTTATCATAATATGAAATGAAAGGTATTGAGAACAGTATCATTCTGTTTATTCTACAGAATGTTTGATTACTTTTCGATACTATGATAAAATTGATATACACCATCAAGTAACGCGACAGTTAACCAATGACGGGTAAGATTCTCCAGAAGGGAGGACAACCTAAGACAGGTGCTGTCGGGCTTGAATTGGGTGGAGTTGATATACAACGTCATCAAGTAACGCGACAGTTAACCAATGACGGGTAAGATCCTCCAGAAGGGAGGACAACCTAAGACAGGTGCTGTTCGGCTTGATTGTAGAATTACTACCAAAAGGGCATTAAGTTCAATACCTAAATGGAGGTGATCACAAGTAAGAAAAATATGGTTTTGTTGACTTTATAGGTTTAATATGGACTCTCAGTCAATCATCTCATAAACATTAAATTTGGAGAGAGATTTCCAATGTTTGATCATTTAAAACTGTTGAATTTCTTTATCTGTAGTGATAAAAATTCATGCACCCTTTGTTAATTCTCTGAGACTTTCGAATATGCTTTTTGCTCTGAGAATTAACCTTTAAGGGGAATACATGAAATTGAAGATGTTGAATATCCCTTCTGTTTATTCTACAAGACTTTCGAATACTTTTCGATTAGTAGAATTACTTCCAAAAAGGGGATTAATTTCAATACCTATTTGGAGGTGGTAATAGATGAATTAATCACAAAAATATGGTTTTGTTGACTTTATAGGGTTAACATGGACATTCACTCAATCATCTTAGAAACATTTAATTTGGAGAAACAGTTCCAATGTTTGATCATTTTGAATTGTTGAATTTCTTTTTCAGTTTATTCCCATGATTCCCATCTACAGAAAGAATAATTGATAGAAAAAAACATTCCATAGCCCTTATTCCATCAAAATGGCTTTCTTCTTTCAACATATAAATTAAACCGGTACACGCTTTATGTTTACAAAAATTAATTGTGGTCTGAAATAACTTTTGTTTTCAAAGAAGAGTTAGCTCGCTTTAATAAAGGGAAGGAAGTGTTGATAAACATCCAGACCACATCTATCCAATAATTTTAAAACCATTGACTTTTTTTATTTCGCATTCCTCTTATATGTTATTTCCTCCTGAGGAAATGAGGGATTTGTTGTTTGAGACAAAATTGGCCACTTTGGGGATGAGAGATGTAAGCGCAGAGAAGAAACCGTCTCCTTCGAATTTTTTTTGTTCGTGTTTTAAAATTAAAGACATTTTTAATGCGGTTATTTTATACTGTATTATTATTAGTGATTCTTGTCTGTGGTTTAGGTAATTTATATGGAGTCTATTATAATACAGTTTGGGGAGTCTGTTATAATACATTTTTAACAGTTTTGGGAGTCTGTTATAATACATTTTAACAGTTGTGTCTTTTCGGATATGAAGCATTGAAAAAGCTGCGCATGCGCAGAAGTGAAATGCGTCATATCCGAAAAGACAAATACTACTAACGTGCAATAGCTAACTTTGCCAAATAATCCGATTTGGCCCATGTTTTGGGTTTTTCCTACTAATTAGAACCTAGGGAGTCGGAAAAACACTTAAAACCGAAAAAAAAATTAAAAAAAATTGAATTTTTTTAGTCACAAGGGACTACTGCACGAAATGTGCTTCTACACAAATAAATTTTTATTTTGAAAAGTTACCAAGCTACAAAGCTGAAATTTTGCACACATATGCACCTGGGGCCCCTACACATGTGAAAAAAAAACAGAACAGAGAAATTTCCCATAGGGAACAAGTTAGCCCCGGAAAAGTTGCCGATATTCGGCTCTTATAGGCCATATAGACGGAAAACGTGCAATAGCTAACTTTGCCAAATAATCCGATTTGGCCCATGTTTTGGGTTTTTCCCTACTAATTAGACCCCAGGGAGTCGGAAAGAAAAAAACCGAATTAAAAACAATTAGAGAAAAAAATAGATTTTTTTGAGTTACAAGGGACTATTGCACGAAATGTGCTTATACACAAATAAATTTTTATTTTGAAAACTTACCAAGCTACAAAGCTGATATTTTGCACACATATGCACCTGGGCCCCCTACACATGTGGAAAAAAATAGAACAGAGAAATCTCCCATAGGGAAAAAGTTAGCCCCGGAAATTTTGCCGATATTCGGCTCTTATAGGCCATATAGAAGGAAAACGTGCAATAGCTAACTTTGCCAAATAAACAGATTTGGGCCATGTTTTAGTTTTTTCCTACTAATTAGACCCCAGGGAGTCGGAAAAACACTTAAAACCGAATTAAAAACAATTAGAGAAAAAAATAGAATTTTTTTACTTACAATGGACTACTGCACGAAATGTGCTTATACACAAATTAATTTTTTTTATGAAAACTTACCAAGCTACAAAGCTGAAATTTTGTACACATATGCACCTAGGCCCCCTACACATGTGGAACAAAAAAAACAGAAAAGAGAAATCTCCCATAGGGAAAAAGTTAGCCCCGGAAAAGTTGCCGATATTCGGCTCTTATAGGCCATATAGACGGAAAACGTTCAATAGCTAACTTTGCCAAATAATCCGATTTGGCCCATGTTTTAGGTTTTTCCTACTAATTAGACCTCAGGGAGTCGGAAAAACACTTAAAACCGAATTAAAAACAATTAGAGAAAAAAATAAAAAATTTTTAGTTACAAGGGACTACTGCACGAAATGTGCTTATACACAAATAAATTTTTATTTTTAAAACTTACCAAGTTACAAAACTGATATTTTGCACACATATGCACCTGGGCCCCCTACGCATGCGGAAAAAAACAGAACAGAGAAATCTCCCATAGGGAAAAAGTTAGCTCCGGAAAAGTTGCCGATATTAGGCTCTTATAGGCCATATAGACGGAAAACGTGCAATAGCTAACTTTGCTAAATAATCCGATTTGGCCCATGTTTTGGGGCTTTTCCAAACCCAGGGAGTCGGAAAAACACTTAAAACCGAATTAAAAACAATTAGAGAAAAAAATAGAATTTTTTTAGTTACAAGGGACTACTGCACGAAATGTGATTATACACAAATAAATTTTTATTTTTAAAAGTTACCAAGCTACAAACCTGACATTTTACACACATATGCACCTGGGCCCCCTACACATGAAGAAAAAAAAAACAGAACAGTGAAATCTCCCATAGGGAAAAAGTTGGCCCCGGAAAAGTTGCCGATATTCGGCTCTTATAGGCCATATAGAAGGAAAACGTGCAATAGATAACTTTGCCAAGTAAACCGATTTGGGCCATGTTTTAGTTTTTTCCTACTAATTCGATCCCAGGGAGTCGAAAAAACACAAAAAAACAAATTAAAAGCAATTAGAGAAAAAATAGAATTTTTTTAGTTACAAGGGACTACTGCACGAAATGTGCTTATAGACAAATAAATTTACAAAAGTTACAAAGCTACAAAGCTAATATTTGGCACATATATGCACCTGTGCCCCCTACACATGTGGAAAAAAACAGAACTGAGAAATCTCCCAAAGGGAAAAAGTTAGCCCCGCAAAAGTTGCCGATATTCTGCTTTTATAGGCCATATAGACTGAAAACGTGCAATAGCTAACTTACAAAGCTACAAAGCTGACCTTTTGCACACATATGCACCTGGGCCCCCTACACATGTGGTAAAAAATCAGAACAGAGAAATTTCCCATAGGGAAAAAGTTAGCCCCGGAAGATTTGGCGATATTCGGCTCTTATTGGATATATAGACGGAAAACGTGCAATAGCTAACTTTGCCAAAGGGCCCCCTACACATGTGGAAAAAAACAGAACAGAGAAATCTCCCAAAGGGAAAAAGTTAGCCCCGGAAAAGTTGCCGATATTCGGCTCTTATAGGCCATATAGAAGGAAAACGTGCAATAGATAACTTTGCTAAGTAAACCGATTTGGGCCATGTTTTAGTTTTTTCCTACTAATTCGATCGCAGGGAGTCGAAAAAACACAAAAAATCAAATTAAAAGCAATTAGAGAAAAAATAGATTTTTTTTAGTTACAAGGGACTGCACGAAATGTGCTTATAGACAAATAAATTTTTATTTTGAAAAGTTACAAAGCTACAAAGCTAATATTTGGCACATTTATGCACCTGGGCCCCCTACACATGTGGAAAGAAATCAGAACAGAGAAATCTCCCATAGAGAAAAGTTGGCCCTGGAAAAGTTGCCGATATTCGGCTCTCATAGGCCATATAGACGGAAAACGTGCAATAGCTAACATGTTTTGGGTTTTTCCTACTAATTAGACACCAGGGTGTCGGAAAAACACTTAAAACCGAATTAAAAACAATTAGACACTAGAGCCGTAAGTGCAACGGCGTTGAAGCAGTGCGTTGCATCCTGGTAGAATGATGCATAGTATATTTTAATATATCTGTTAGAGAGGTTTCATGAAACCAGAGTATTTTCACAGATTTTCCTTCTTATAATGTGATGTAAATTACAAGAATATATAGCCCTTATGTTTCTTTTAAAACTTTTCACTGGTCAACGATACAATTCTAACACATTCTGAAATTATTTTTTTTTAAATTAGAAGTATCTTTTTTGAATTGTTTTTTTCGCGTGTGGATTAGATCAGTCTATTCCATATTTAGAATTTTTGAAATAGAGGAATCCATGTTCCAAACATTTAAGAATATTCCTGGCACTCGGCTTGTGTTATTGTCTTATTCGCAATATTCAAATGGCTATAAAAACGGATGTAAACATCGTACAACAAAATCAAAGGCACCATGTGATAGATGTCGTCAAGGGCTATGACTTTTGTTCAGGCGACATAGTAACCACATGTCAAGGTCACGAGATATGAGCCTTACAAGTTTTGAAAATTGCTGTTTTTGGAAGCCTATAAAACCGGAAAGAGGTGTCGGACATCATAGATCAAAACATGAATTAAAATGACTTTTGACCTTGAAAAGGTCAAGGTCATCAAAGATGAAGATCAAAAATGAAAATTTAGTCAATTTTAAAACCTATTCCTTTTTTAAAAGTAAAAAGCCCAAACAGATTTAGCTTTCTGCGATATTGGCCAAACTAGTGACCTTTTTTCCTGCAAAATATTATTGGTAAAAAAAGTATACTTTGCAAGTTATGATAAATTACAAATATATAATGTATATGTAAATCTAACCCGGATGTGCCACGCCCAACCCCAAAATTTTGCTATGTCTGCTATCTTGTGTACAATGTTAAATGATGTTCAAAATTTCAAGCATCTACAATTACTAGATCATGAGATATTCATTGTTATACGTTAAAAGTTTGAGTTTATACGGCAAAAACCACATTACGCACAGTTACTATAGACGTCAGTGTAAAATTTTAAAATTCTAAAAAGCGCAATATTGATCAATAAATCAAGTGTGATATATCTTCAGAAAGGCGAAATCACACACATTAAGGAAATAAGATAAATTTTGTCGTATGATAATTAGGTCACGGGACAGAGCTCTTTAAAGATAAAAATTGCGATTTTTAAATGGCTCTAGAACCGGAAGTTAACTTCGCGTGACAAAACTAAATATATTTTTAGATAGATCTTGTTAGGGGTCATAACATTTGTGCAGGTCACAAGGTCACCAAAGGTCAAGGTAACTAGATATATGCCTTAACAGTTTTAACAATTACCGAAAAAATAAAACCGGAAATTAAAAAAAAACAAAGCCAAAATTCAAAAATCGGCTTCCAAAATTTTCTTAGCAATCGATTGCAAATTCTATAGACACTATCATCACACACATCAGATTTACCCCTAAGGCCCCATTTTGAGTTTTATAAAAATTAGGCGTATCAAGATGGCGTCTGACCCTATACTTCCGGGTCAAATTTATTCATTTCAACATGTTTATGGGGACAACTCTAACTAATTGCAAAAAGAATTTTTCAAATATCTGCGAAATTCCGGAAGTTGAAATTTCAACTTTACGAGCGAATAACTCCAAAACCGGAAGTGATATCGAAACTTTGAAAATTAATCTTAGTTTGCAATCAAAATATCTAACTATCTGTAAGATTTCATATCGATCGAAATAAAATTGTAGAAGTTAGAAAAAAAGTGAAAAACCTCAAAAATTGAAATTAAAAAAGTCAGCGACAAAAGTTTAAATTTTAGAATTTTTTAATTGCTAAATGATAGCCGTTAGCGCAAACTTATTAACAAACAAAAATTGATCAAAATCCGATCAAAATTGGAGCCGAAAATGAGCAAAAACTTAAAAAATGGATTTTGTTTCCGGTTGGAAAAAAATGCATGAAAACACATTCATCAGATTTAGTCTCGCGGCATTAACGGGAGAAATGTTAACAGTATTTATGTGTCATGTATAGTTTTGGCTGGGCGCTCTGACCAGAATTCGAAAAAAAAAACTAGAGCCGTAAGTGCAACGGCGCTGAAGCAGTGGTAGAATGATACATAGTATATTTCATGATATCTTTTAGAAAAGTTTCATGAAACCAGAGTATTTTCACAGATTCTTCTTCTAATGTTGTGTTGTTTATTACAAGAATATATACCCCTTATGTTTCTCTTAAAACTTTTCACTGGTCAACGATACAATTCTAACACATTTTTAAATTTCTTTTTTAAAAAAATTGAAAATTACTTTTGTAGAATTGATTTTTTTGTGTGGAATTGGATTAGTCTCTTCAATATTTAGAAATTTTGAAATATAGGAATCCATGTTCCAACCATTTAAGAAAATTCCTGACACTAGGTTTGTGTTATTGTCCTATTTGCAATATTCAAATGGCTATAAAACGGATGTAAACATCGTACAATAAAATCAAAGACACCATGTGATAGATGTTGTCAAGAGCTGTGACTTTTGTTCAGGCGACATAGTAACCACATGTCGAGGTCACGAGATATGAGCCTTACAAGTTTTGAAAATTGCTGTTTTTGGAAGCCTGTAAAACCGAAAAGAGGTGTTGGACATCATAGATCAAAACATGAATTGACATTATAGATCAATAAAACCTCTTCCTTTTTAAAAGTAAAAAGCCCAAACAGATTTATCTTTCTGCGATATTGGCCAAACTAGTAACCTATTTTCCTGCAAAATATTATTAGTAAAAAAAGTATACTTTGCAAGTTATGATAAATTACAAATATATAATATATATGTAAATCTAACCCGGATGTGCCACGCCCAACCCCAAAATTTTGCTATGTCTGCTATCTTGTGTACAATGTTAAATGATGTTCAAAATTTCAAGCATCTACAATTATTAGATATTCATTGTTATACGTCAAAAGTTTGAGTTTATACGGCAAAAACCAAATTACGCACAGTTACTACAGACGTTAGTGTAAAAAAAGCGCAATATTGATCAATATATCAAGTGTGATATATCTTCAGAAAGGCGAAATCACACACATTAAGGAATTAAGATAAATTTTTTCGTATGATAATTAGGTCACGTGACAGAGCTCTTTAAAGATAAAAATTGCGATTTTCAAATGGCTCTAGAACCGGAAGTTAACTTCGCGTGACAAAACTAAATATATTTTTAGATAGATCTTGTTAGGGGCCATAAAATTTGCGCGAACTTATTAACAAACAAAAATTTATTAAAATCCGATCAAAATTGGAGCCGAAAATTAGAAAAAACTTAAAAAATGGATTTTGTTCTACGTCATTTCCGGTTGGAAAAAAATGCATGAAAACACATTCATCAGATTTAGTCTTGCGGCATTAACGGGAGAAATGTTAACAGTATTTATGTGGCATGTATAGTTTTGTCTGGGCGCTCTGACCAGAATTCGAAAAAAAAAAACTAGATCCGCAGGCTTCGCGAGGTTCTGATGCAGTGCGTAACAGTTTTGATTTTACGTTTAAAAATATGCCGCAAAGTATCGTAGCAGTAACATAATTTCCTATCATAATTAACTGGATATAGATCGCCCAAACGTAAAGCATATTCGACAGATCGCTTCAACTCACATTGCAATCAACAACAGTTGAAGGGAGCAAACTACCTTTATCGTTTAGACCACAAAAAAAAACTTACAAGCGGAAAACCGACTTTTTCAAGATAAAATTCATCAACTTCAAATGACGATAAAACCGAAAGTAAACACCGTACAATAAACGTTAATATACCATTGGAAAGATCTCGTCGAGAGCTATCAAAATTGTTCTGGTCACACGATCACCAAAGGTCAAGGTCACGATATACGACCCTTTAAAGTATTCATATTTTTCAACCGGAAATAAATAAAAAGCAAAATCAAAATTCAAAAACGGTTCTCAAATATTATTTAGCAATCGATAGTAGATGCCATAGATATCAAATTTACACAAATTGGATTACACCCTGAGGCCCCATTTCGATTTATAGAAAATTACGCACAGTTACTATAGAAGAAAGTACAAAATTTTCAAATATTAAAAAGCGCAATTTTGATTGAAATATCTAGTGTTATATATCATTACAAAGGGCAGATGAACACTAGTAAGATTCAATAAGAATTTTTGGTGTATGTAAATTAGGTCACGTGTCAGAGCTCTTTGAAGCTAAAAATCGTAAATTTCAGTCGGCTATAAAACCGGCAGTAAACATTGCACAGCACAAATGAGTATATCACCGGATAGATATCATCAAGGGCAACAAATTTTGTTCAGGCCACAAGGTCACCAAAGGTCAAGGTCACGAAATAGGACCTTACCGAAAAACTTTAACCGCAAATAAAAGAAAAGCAAATTCGAAATTCAAAATTCGGCTTCCAAATTTCTTTTCGCAATCGATTGTAATATCCAGAAAAATCAAAATTATTAAAAGGGCTTTATACCCTGAGGCCCCATTTTTAATTTTATAAAAGTTTGACATATCGATATGGCGGCTACTCTGTTACGTCCGGTTCGGATTTTATGATTTGAAGTTTTTTGTATGGCCATTTGTAACATATTGCAAAAAGAATTTTTGAAATATCTTCAAAATTCCGGAAGTTGAATTTTATATTTTACAAGCGAATAGCGTCAAAACCGGAAGTGAAAATTAGTTTTTGTTCGCAATAAAAGTCTCTATCTCTATGTAAGTTTTCAGATTGATCAAAATAGAATTGTAGAAGTTAGAAAAAAGGTTAAAAAACTCTAAACTTGGAGCTAAAAAAGTCAGCGACAAAAGTCAAAATTGTCGATTTTTTCAATTGCTATCTTGTAGTCATTAGCGCGAAGTAATAAACAGTAAAGTTTGAGCAATATCAGATCAGTATTAAAGCTGATAAATGGAAAAAAATCGAAAAGAAGCCATTGGCCTCGCTCATTTCCGGTTGGTCAAAATGGTGCCAATTTACATTTAACAAATAATGGACCACTATTTTGACTAGCAAACAGTAACAGACAGTCTGTGGTATGTTGCCTTCTTAGAAAACAAGCGAAGGTAAAATTCGAAAAAAAAAAAAAAAAAATAGACATTTGCAAAACAAAGCAGTGGGTTCGAAGAACGCACTGCAAAAAAAAACATTTGCAAAAATAGAAATTTTTTAGTTACAAGGGACTACTGCACCAAATGTGCTTATACACAAATGAATTTTTATTTTGAAAACTTACCAAGCTACAAAGCTGAAATTATGCACACACATGCACCTGGGCCCCCTACACATGCGGAAAAAAAGAGAACAGAGAAATCTCCTATAGGGCAAAAGTTAGCCGCGGAAAAGTTGCCGATATTCGGCTCTTATAGGCCATATAGACGGAAAACTTGCAATAGCTAACTTTGCCAAATATACCGATTTGGCCCATGTTTTGGGTTTTTCCTACTAATTAGAACCCAGGGAGTCGGAAAAACACTTAAAACCGAATTAAAAACAATTAGAGAAAAAAATGGAATTTTTTTAGCTACAAGGGACTACTGCACGAAATGTGCTTATACACAAATAAATTTTTATTTTGAAAACTTACCAAGCTACAAAGCTGACATTTTGCACACATATGCACCTTGGCCCCCTACACATGTGGAAAAAAACAGAACAGAGAAATCTCCCATAGAGAAAAAGTAAGCCCTGGAAAAGTTGCCGATATTCGGCTCTTATAGGCCATATAGACGGAAAACGTCCAATAGCTAACTTTGCCAAATAATCCGATTTGGCCCATGTTTTGGGTTTTTCCTACTAATTAGACCCCAGGGTGTCGGAAAAACACTTAAAACCGAATTAAAAACAATTAGACAAAAAATAGAATTTTTTTAGTTACAAGGGACTACTGCACGAAATGTGCTTATACACAAATAAATTTTTATTTTGAAAACTTACCAAGCTACAAAGCTTAAATTTGGCACACATATGCACCTAGGCCCCCAACACATGTGGAAAAAAAACAGAAAAGAGAAATCTCCCATAGGGAAAAAGTTAGCCCCGGAAAAGTTGCCGATATTCGGCTCTTATAGGCCATATAGACGGAAAACGTGCAATAGCTAACTTTGCCAAGTAAACCGATTTGGGCCATGTTTTAGTTTTTTCCTACTAATTCGATCCCAGGGAGTCGAAAAAACACAAAAAATCATATTAAAAGCAAATAAAGAAAAAATAGAATTTTTTTAGTTACAAGGGAATACTGCACGAAATGTGCTTATACACAAATAAATTTTTATTTTGAAAACTTACCAAGCTACAAAGCTGACATTTTGCACACATATGCACCTGGGTCCGCTACACATGTGAAAAAAACAGAACTGAGAAATCTCCCATAGGAAAAAAGTTAGCCCCGGAAAAGTTGCCGATATTCGGCTCTTATAGGCCATATAGACGGAAAACGTGCAATAGCTAACTTTGCGAAATAAACTGATTTGGGCTATGTTTTTGGGCTTTTCCTACTAATTCGACCCCAGGGAGTCGAAAAAACACACAAAACCGAATCAAAAACAATAAGAGAAAAAATAGAATTTTTTTAGTTTCATGGGACATTAAATGTGCCTATATATAAATAAATTTTTATTTTGAAAAGTTACAAAGCTACAAAGCTGAAATTTGGCACACATATGCAAATGGGCCCCTACACATGTGGAAAAAAACAGAATAAGAAATCTCCCATAGGGAAAAAGTTAACCCCGGAAAAGTTGCCGATATTCGGCTCTCATAGGCCATATAGACGGAAAACTTGCAATAGCTAACTTTACCAAATAAACCGATTTTGGCCATGTTTTGGGTTTTTCCTACTAATT
>NW_008706931.1:270054-271397 GCF_000327385.1 Lottia gigantea
AAGTTAAAAATCGCGATTTTCAATTGGCTGTAGAACCGGAAGTTAACGGAGCACGACAAAAGTGAAAATATTATCGGATATATCTCGTAATAGGCAACAACCTTTGTTCAGGTCAAAATGTCAACAAAGGTTAAATAAAAGTAATATGAGCCTTTGAAAATTGCTGTTNTCGGACGTCTGTAAAACCGGAAGTATATGTTGCACATCAAAAATCAAAGAAAAATAGTCATCTTAGATCAATGACCTTTGACCATGCAAAGGTCAAGGTCATTTACGTTAAAGTTCAAATATGAAAAAGTTTAAAATTGTTAAACCTGTTCCCTTTTTTAAAGTAAAGAACGCAAACAACTGTAATCTTATCACAAATTGTCCTAAGCTGTGATCTACTTTCATGCAAAATTTCTAGGATGACAATTGCAAACTTTGCGAGTTATGACAATTGCAAATATTTCAGGTAAAGGTAAATGCCCACCGGATGTGCCACACCCACTTCAAAAATTTTAATTTGTCTGTGATGATGTCTACATTGTTAAATAATGTTCAAAATTTCAAGTCTTTACAATCATTAGATCATGAGATATTCGTAGTTAAACTTTTTTTTAGGGCAACTGTGACTGTCGGTAAATTATAGACACCCCGATTTTACGCACAGTTACTATAGAAGTCAGTACAAAATTTTCAATTTTTAAAACGCGCAATTTTTATCAAAATATCAAGTGTGATATATCGCCAAAAAGGAGAGATCATGCACTCTAAGAATATATAAGAAATTTTGTTATATGTTAATTAGGTCACGTGACAGAGCTCTTCAAAGTTAAAAATCGCGATTTTCAAATTGCTGTAGAACCGGAAGTTAACAATGCACAACAAAAGTGAAGATATTATCGGATATATCTCGTAAGCGGCAACAACTTTTGTTCAGGTCAAAAGGTCAACAAATGTCAAATAAAAGTAATATGAGCCTTTGAAGTTTCGAAAATTGCTGTTTTGGACGTCTGCAAAACCGGAAGTATATATCGGACATCAAAGATCAAAGTAAGAATGGTCATCCTTAGTCAATGACCTTTGACCATGCAAAGGTCAAGGTCATTCATGTTAAAGATCAAAAATGAAAATTTATAAAATTGTTAAACCTATTCCCTTTTTTAAAGTAAAGAATGCAAACAACTGTAATATTATCACAAATTGTCCTAAGCAGTGATCTACTTTCATGCAAAATTTCTAGGGTGACAATTGAAAACTATGAGAGTTATAACAATTGCAAATGTTTCAGGTAAAGGTAAATGCACACCGGATGTGCCACGCCCACTTCAAAAATTTTAATTTGTCTGTGATGATGTGGT
>NW_008706931.1:278810-280450 GCF_000327385.1 Lottia gigantea
GCTACTTCGAGTAGTAACAATAACCGGTCACATCTCCCTGTGTTTTTTCATATGAATATTTATGTTTAGTCCTGTTTTGAAAAGATCTTCTTGATGAGCTGATAGATCAAAACAGAAGATCGGATGATTAAGTGCAAAATCTACATATTCAAACTGAGGTAGATTTCCAAATAATTCACACATATTTTTATTTTCTATACAATTCATTATAATTCTTCGTGGATGGATTAATTGTTACAGGTTGGTTAGGATAATTACCGTTGTTTAATCTTACTTGAACTTTATGGATTATAGGATCTTGAGTTTGGTTCATTGCCACATATTATTGTTATTCGTTTGAGAATCTGGTAAGTTCTTGAAACCAACCATTAAATATCTTCCTGGTTTAATAGTGTAAGTGATTGGCCATGTGGTGGATTCTCCAGTTAAAGTCATGCTACCTACCGTATTACGATGAAGAAAAGCTATTTCAATATTTTTAGTTAATGAGTTGATGGTGTTATTACGGATATGAAAAGTTGGAGATTCGTTATTTCTAATTTTGAATATGAAGCATTCTCTCCAAAGAATATCTTATCGTCGTTGATTTCTCTTTGTAGATGAATTTTATATGGTAACCCTATGGAAACTTTTCGATGTTCCAACAGACCGAATAATGGATATAATTTCTAATTTACGTAATTACCCCACCTATTAACCAACAACATTATTATACTGAAGTACTCGTTTTTCGGATCCATGATTAGCTGCTCGTGCTACTCTTTCTATTGTGTTTCGAGCAACAACTCTCAATCTAGCCAAATCTGCATCATTTGCAACATTTCTTACCGGTTCTTTTTAAACACTTCCATCGCCAACATCGGGTATCCAACCTGAGACTAAATCAAAGTCTTTAGGATATAAAACTGTTTTCAACATTGTATCGAATTCCCCAGGGTGTTTAATTGTTTCTATCGGATTTGAACCAGCTTCCAAAACCATCTCGCTAAATAAGATGGAAAGAAATTGTTTTCTAACGTTGTATTAGTTTGTGGTACTCGATTTTCATTGGGAGTTCCATCTTTAATTTTGAAATCACATCTGAAATAAGCATCGGAAAGAAGTAACCAATTTGATAATGAATTTATTTCGAAGGTAATTCTACCACCATCATTCAACTGGGATTTAGAACCACCAGTCGGTGAGATGATAATATAATCCTCTTTCTTCTTGTTAAATGAATAACGAATCGGATCGTATAATTTAAAGATTGGATCAAGTATTTTATTTGCCATTTTTAAGGTTTAAAATTTGAGTAGAAATTGTGGTCTGTTTTCCAAATGATGTAACGTAGGGTGAATAGGTTCTTTTGGGGTGGGGGTTGATGGAATGTGGGGTGTGTAGGAGAGTACGGGGTAAAAGAGATGGGGAGTGATGGGGAGGTATAATTGGTATATCTGAGGATAAATAATCGGTATATCTGAGGATATATAATCGGGATAACATAAAGCTCATATACTACTAGTATAGTATCTGTTATGTACTGTTTTTAGTTTACTATGAATGGTCGTCGAGGTTGACATGATTAGAAACAGGCCTGTCTATAATTTAATATCCTGTGAGCATTAAAACAGTTTCTCCTACGTATTGTTTGGAGCATT
>NW_008706931.1:280659-425885 GCF_000327385.1 Lottia gigantea
AAGCCTTTTTTAGCTGCTATCTGCGCTAGAGTGGATTTTTTTATGTTTCGTATCGAGTACCCACGCTCTTTCAGTTTTGAGAAAACAATCGTACAGGCTTGGTTGTAGTCAAAGACCCAGTAGGAAAAGACCCAACACTTGGGAAAAATTGGTTATTTAGCAAAGTAAGATCTTTGTCATCCTATACAATATACGTATATAAATAATAATAACGAAATAATCCAATTTGGCCCAAGTTTTGGAGTTTGCCTGCTAATTAGACTCCAGATACCAGGAGAAACAAATAAAATCAAATCAATTTTGTTTGATTAGTAGGAAAAGATCCAACACTTCAATTCCAAGCCTTAATTAGGTAATTTAGCAAAGTTAGGTCTTTGACATTTGCAGAATATAGTAGGTACTGATCTTTGTCAATGCAAAAGCTGTGAAAACAGTGAACCAAAAACCAGCAAATTCTAACAAAGAAATTTAATTTTATAAGTAAGAGTATTATGTACCTGTATAATACCATCTGTTAAAATGAAAAATTAAAATCAAAACTCAATTTAGCTCAGGTAATTCCGCTTGAGAAATCTTTTTTAGAATCCCAAACGTCGAGGGGTTTTCAGTCTATGTACAAATTCTCTCATTTGCATTCTTATCAACACTACATGTCCTACATGAACAATAATTTGGCTCCTATAAAACATAAACCTCGCTATGTTACCCAGACAACCATCCTTCGGATAATCATTCATATCGAGTATACGAAAATGACTGTAGATGGAATGACGTTATGAATAGCTTATATAAGGAAAGTTAGGGTATTGGACGTTTTCGGGAAGATTGAGAGAATTCTGTTTTTTTTTCTAACTATCTAGATAGCCCATGTTGATATACGTGCAAAAAAACCAGCTTTGTAACTTTGTAACTTTTCAAGATAAAAATTTATTTGGATATGAGCACTTTTCGTGCATCCGTCCCTTATAACTAAAAAAATCCATATTATTCTCTTATTGTTTTCAATTAGTTTTTAAGTGTTTTTCCAAGCCCCCGGTGTCAAAAGCATGGGCCAAATCGGTTTATTTCGCAAAGTTTAGGTATTTGACGTTCTCCGTCTATATGGCCAATAGAGTACAATATCTCTTTCCAAAGCTCACTTTTCCGCTATGGGAGATTTTTTTTAGTTCTGTTTTTTCTAAATGTCTAGATGGCCCACGTGCATTTGTGTGCAAAATCTCGGCTTTGTAGCTTTGTAACTTTTCAAGATAAAGATTTATTAGCACATTTCGTGCAGTAGTCCCTTGTAACTCAAAGATTTTTTTTCTCCAATTGTTTAAGTGTTTTTCCCACTCCCTGGGATCTAATTATTAGGAAAAACCCAATACATGAACCAATTCGGATTATTTGGCAAAGTTAGCTATTGGACGTTTTCAGTCTATATGGCCTATAAGAGCAGAATATCGGCAACTTTTCTTGGGCTAACTTTTTTCCTAATGGAGAATTCTCGGTTCTGTTTTTTTCTAAATTTCGAGATGGTCCACATTGTGCAAAATTTCAGCTTTGTAGCTTTGTAACTTTTCAAGATAAAAATGTATTTGATTATGAGCACATTTCGTGCAGTGGCCCCTTGTAACTAAACAATTTCTATTTTCTTTCTCTAATTGTTTTTATTTCGGTTTTAAGTGTTTTTCCAATTCCATGGGGTCTAATTAGTAGGAAAAACCCAAAACATGGGCCAAATCGGATTATTTGGCAAAGTTAGGTATTTGTCCTTTTCGGTCTCTATGGCCTGTAGGAAATTTTCATTTTTTTCAGTATTTTTTTAATGAGTTTTTAAGTGTTTTTCCGAGAACCTATTCTATTATTTACAGGGACATGTCTGTACCGACCTCTCTCTATTTCTGAAGAATAGGCACTAAGTTCGATGTTTGTCAAAACAAAATTTAAGTTTATTTTTTATAGAAAAAATGTAGGGAGAAAAGAAAGTTAGTTATTTGTTCCAATTAGAAGGAAAAGACTAAAAACTTTGGCCAAATTGGGTTGTTTCGTATTGTTAGGTATTTGGTATTTGTGGTCTGTATGATCTATATATATATATATTTGAGTTCTGTTCCTTGTAAAATGTCCAGAAAGTCAATGTGGATACTCCTTGCATATTTGGAATAATATAATATGAGACTAAGAATGTGCTAACATTGTAAATAGGCCTACAGAAATACCCTCCCCCTCGATTGATCTCCCCCAGAAAATGTTCTCCCCTTGTGAAGTTCCTGGACTACCCTACCCTACGATACCAAATGTATAATTCAATATTAGACGAGGGATTTGTCTAATACTGTAAACAGATTATGGAATTATAATTATTTCTTCATTTAATCATACATTATTGATCGGAGGCTATCAGATTTCAATTCTTTGGTGTACGTGTACGTGACACTAGTTTATTTGTTTAGTGCCACCAAATTACAAATTCCAGACTGACCAAATGGGACCATATGATCCATGAATTTTGTTGTTGATCTAAACCACTATTTTAATGTACAACCAGGGTTCCATTTATACGATATCACATCGCAATTTGAGAGTTAAAATAAACTTTTTGCGATCAAATATTTCTTATGATCAGCCAAAATAAATTTCTTTAATTTGCAAATCGTAACACAGTAAAATCTACTCTTATTCGGCTCAGCGATCTTCATTTGCTTTGTGGAATTATAGACCATTTAGTCTAGAAAAAACAGCCAGATCCATTGTCTCTTATTTTACAATTTGTATTTTATTATTATGATTATATTATTTTAGACGTTATTAGTAAGGTAGATCTGGTGTCTACATCCGGAACATTTTTATTACACCGAATTAAATATATTTATGTAAAGTTTTATATACTTTTTACTTCAACTCTCTGTATTTTTAGGTGACCACTGAAAATGTTGTAAGTTTTAACAGTATCAAATAGGTTGGAGAGATGAATGACCCATGATATATTAGAATACTGTATTTCACGGAGGTACAATGAGTACCTTCCAATGTAAGATAATATTCCGAAGAATCTTTGACTAGTGTCATACACCCTCTGTTTCTGCTTCTCCCATCCAGCCTATCTACATCCGTTATGCCTTCCTGCTTCAATACAAATACAAAACAGAACAACAATTTAGAGATAGTATGAATACAGATAATATATTATGATACATGCATAATAAACTTCAAAATAACAATAATACAAATTAGAAATTTTAAACAGAACCTAAAAGAACATGTTATTCAGAGTTTCTCAACTCTTATAACATAATTATAAATATTTTCTCTGCTCGGTACTACCACTGTTTACCAATCTTCCCCTCTACCATTCCATTTACTCGGCATCGAAATTTCCGGCATTTCCAAAATTGATTCTGTCTCGACGATCTGCAAATCAAATTGTAAATTTTTCATGAAAATGTTTGCCAAATCTAGGAATTAAAGCAACGCTCGGCTTGAAAAAACATAGACCGTTTAGTCTCGTCAGTTCCATTGTATCTTATACTACAATATAAATAAATCATATATCACTATCATTTTAGACGCCATACACTAAGGTACGGTTGGTCAAACGCATGGCGAATCTGTCCCTTTTTATGGCATTTTTTTAAAAGAATGACTGAATTTTGTGCGTTTATGATAAATAAAAAATATTTTAGTAACGATTTTGAATATGTCATAATGATGATGATAGATCAAGAATTAGTATACACATGTATCATAATGGATGAATAACATCATGAATAAGTAAGCCTGATTATTCCCTTGAGGATGTCAAGAACTTTTTCTGGATGCCAAAATTATGCGATGTTTTTTGTTTTAAGGAAATGTCAAATTAGCATAGTAACCTAGTTGGTCGACACTAGGAAAGAGGTACAGATCTTACAAACCGATCACAAATATCATTAAATAATTAACGGCTTCGTCGACTCTTTGAAAGGGATGTTGACAAACGCCATGTAAATAATCTCTTAAAAGACATCTTCACAATGTCACGCTGGTTCGAACTTCGTCTTATATCTTGACTGCAATAGCTGACTTTAAATGGATTGTAAAGAGGTTTTCAACATTTTTATGTGTATCAGGGACACTGATAGCATCAATTTGCACCATTCCAATTTTCGATCAGAATTGAAATTCCACTTAAACTAATTGTTAGATGACGTTAGATTTATAGGAATTTCAGGAACCACAGACTTCTAATTGAAAATAGGAATGGTGCAAATTGCACACACAAAAAAACAAAAAAAAAAACAAACAAAAAACCTGCAGATTTTTTCATGTTTGTAAGTAGGATATATTAAATGTTTGCATTTATTGTGTTTTCTCGAACTTTGTATACAGGAATATGCAAAATGAAGGCTTAGTTTAAATAGTTAAAACATTTATAGCGTAAATCGAATGATTCAATTTGGCATAGTGATCAACGTCGGTTAACTATGTTCGTTCTGTTTCTATATGAAATGTAAGAACGACACGTAGTTTTGTATGAAACTCTTGTATGAAAGCTCTGCAACATACAGATTCAACTTAACGGAAACTGCCGAAGACAACCGATTTGATCTGGGTCAAATGACCTTTTGTCACATTGAGTTCTGTAAACACATTAAGATGCTAACGTTGACACTTTGCTTTCACTCACAGGATTTTGTATAGCAAATTATCAAGTTAGAAAGTTAGACTCTTACTTCTCGAGTTTTCGTGTTCCAAGGAGAGATAATTGAAAATTGATCATTTTAGCACTGTACCACGTTCGATGTATACATGCTTTTATTTTATGACACAACATAGCATAGTAAGAATTACTACAATTTCCATGAATCTTTAACTTGGGGACCGAGTAGGATCCAAACCATTGTAATAGGCTTTTTCTTTAAATGATTCTAAAGATGGGAAGCGAGGGGAAATTGGTAAGACTTCATACTGAAGATGATTGACAACTGATAATTTTGAGAAAGTTAAAATAGACGGATACATTAATCTAAAAGATCGATCATTGGAAAGTTTCTGGAGATGATGAACAAAATTGACTGTTTGTGTTTTAATCAGCCAAATCAATTATAGCGAAAAACATGTAGTTTTGAAATTTCATTTTGCCTTAATGTTTTCGGTTACCCTATGAAAATGAAATATCTAGAATTTTTTTTTTATCAAAGTATTGTGAAATTAAGTCATACGCGTAAGGGGGTCTAGCGATGTCTTCAGTCGAAATTGGACAATGTAAGACAAACAATTGCAATTTTGGATTCTCTTAGCTAAGGACCCTAACCACTACCTTCGACGTCTACGCTAAAAATTGATGAAAAGTTACGAATGAATATTATATTAACTTTGGTGGCTATTTAAACCACATTTCACACTAAGCAAAAGATCAAAACGTCTGAGATAAAAAAGAAGATGGAATTGGAATTTCATCTTGGCAAGTTCTGTATTCGACTGTCGACAAGTTGGGATGACTAATGAGATTTTGATGATGAAAATGAAATGGACATTAAAAATTAATAGACCTCTCTTTTCCCTCGGCATTGCAGATCATTATTTTCTTGTTTGATCCGAAGATATTGAAATAATGATTCTTGCCACCATGACACCACGCGCTTAGCAGACGTCATTCTCTTACATATTCTCTTTCAACCAGTCTCACTTTTATAGTTTATTATACAACTTTACTTCACGGGAATCGTGAAAGCTTCGATCGACCTGTCTGAATCTTTCAATTCGAAATCGCCGTATCGATAGAATTCCATCACGAGGAATGGAGAATCATGTGACGTATTGTTTTCTCAACAATCTACGATGCCAATCAAATTGGTCACGTGATACATTATGTCTATATTAGGCACGTTGGACTTACAGAATCTTAGAACTTTGTTGTTGACTTTAGTTGAAAACTTCTGAAACCTTGAAGAATATTTTGGAATCAAAATGGCAAATTTCTCAACATCTGCTATCATGCTGACACTGAGCCTAATTGTTCTTTTGGGTGAGTACTTTTCTTTGGTGTTCGAAATTATTTTCAGAAACAATGCTTACGCAGCCAAGACTATAGTTTTCAGTAAAAATTTCGACACCCTTTGCAATAAGCTAAATGCTCAAAGATTATAAATTTAAGGAACTGAATTTGATCCGATATTTCTTTTACTAAATTAAAATGAATCGTTGCTGAAAGCAGGGTTCAAAAGTAGTTTAAAACAGGAAATATGACAAAATCCTTTATTCCATCTTTTCTAAACATTCCAAGAGTATGAATAATCCGGGATAGATCAATGCCAAGAGGTTTGTAGGGATCTTCGAGAACCCTTAAAGTTTTTATTCTAGTAAATATGTTTTATTTCATTCTTCTTTTTTTTATGTTTAACTATTTGGCGTTAGTTATGTTAGTAATAGCGCTATGCATATTTATTTTAAGAAATGTGACCAAAAATAAAACAATTATTAAACGTAATTTTTCAATGTTCTACCTATATTTACGTCTTAATCTATCATTATTATTTGCTGGAATAACGGTACTCTGACGTCTTACGTCTTGGTTATAATTACCTGATACACATATTATAATCTTTTTTTAAATCTATTCAGAGAATTTCTTCAAATGATTTGTTATTGCTTATTTAGTCAAACCTGATCTATGTTGTGTTGTTTTACAGTTTTTTAAGACCACTTTGAGATATAGTATGCAGTATAAAAGAAAAGTAATTTTCAACATCAAAGGCAGAATTAGTTTATTATAATCACCTTAAGGTTGGCAAATATCTGTACCGGACAAGACAGCCGTAAAACGAATATGACTTTGCGTTTCTTGTACTTTTATAGACACGTAGGATCAGATAAGATTTTATTGATGCGCTAGATTTACAACACCGATTTGTTATGTTAACATTGCAATATCGGTTTGTTTATTTTTCTCTTTCTCAATTATTTATTTTTTTACCCTTTTTTGAATTTATTTTATCATAACGCACAATTTTAAAGGGACATGTTTGCTATCCGTTTAAGCTAATCAGTAATAGTGAAAACAGGTTTCCGTCGAAATTTGAGTCTTTAAATCCAAGAGTGTACCGAATTATCCGTGTTTGAAAGTTAAATGACGACTCGTCTTTTCTTCAGACTACGACCAAATATAGAAAAGTCACATAAAGAAAAAGAAATTGAAATATTAGATTGAAGTATTTTTGCGATTTTCGTCCAGTTGTAATAGTTCTGAAGACTACTTACATGTATTCAAGACCAAAATTAACTTCCGAAATTTAATCAAATATTTAATGAGAAATTCTCACTAACAAGTTCAGCCAAAAGACCTTGCTAGTAATTGGTACGTTTAGACTGCCGATTTCAGGCTGAATTGAAATGAGACAGAATCCAACTGACGTGTAGATGAGAATTATACCTTTATTAGTTTAAAATAGTTTAATTACAGGAATTGACCACACGTCGTTTCCTGACAGTCTTGAGCGGAATAGCCACTGACCACACACACCTGTTAGTTTATGAATCAATTCAAAACAAAAGACCGTACAGGCGAACCGTTTCAAAATGCAATCGTAATGGAAAGTCGCTCACTATGTTCATACATCGTCGTTCAATTCACGATATTGTATAGGCGAAATGATTCCTTTCGAAATGAAAATACTTCTACATACAACTAAGTGTAATGCAAAAGGTTGTAAAACGCCACTGGGATGGAAATCTGCTTACATGCATTTACGTCAAACGCAAAAGGCCACAGAGGCGAAATGACTTGACAACGGAGATGAATTGAAAACTTTCACTCTGCTCTTACTTTAACAAACAATGTTAAAGGTTGCACAGAAAATGACTCGAAACGCAATCGAAATGGAAAGTGACTCATTTTGCTCGTACGCCTAAGTTGTGCAATGTCGACGTAAAAATAAACCAAGCACAAACGTTCCAAACCGCAAAACGAAACCCAAAATCCAAAACAACATTTTGGCGAAACATTGGTAGCAGCTAATGAACTTTTCACATGAGGAAGTATATCAATCATAAGTGAGTAAGTACTTCATAACTGCCTGCTCATTATACACAGCAAAGTGTACAAATAGAACGTGCCAACAAAAAACAGCAACCGATCAATTTTGAAAGTTCAAGGGACGTAACTGATGAAAATATATTTATTTAATTAGTAAAGCAATTGAAATGCGCTCAATTTGAACTTTCTTTTGTAAACATTACAAGATTTCAGCCAAGTATACTAACTTAGAAATAAATTAAAAGGATCAGAATTAGAATTTTTAACATATGACTATTCTGTTGGAAAACACGTTACCGAAACTTCCAATATAATTACTTTGATGAATTCGTGTACAATGATGAGTTGAGATGTTTTTACGCTGAATTCTTACCTAACAAAATCCCCGGGGTCTTTCTGGTTTACATCAAGTTTTGTTTTTGTCTACACGCAAAACCCAATCTAGTAACCTAATTTATTGCAGTCTATATGTAAGCTGGTGATAGAGTTCGATTTCACGCATCCGTACGCTTTTCAAAATTAAAATTAGAATATTGGTTCCATAAATAAAATCCTATGTGAAAGTTAAATATGTCGCCATATACCCAATAGCTCAATTAAAGCTATCCGTATTACTTCTCAAAATAAGAGTAGTGCGTTCCTTCATCCCAATAATGAGAAAAAAACGTATTGTGTAAGTTTAGACTGCAGTTGTCAATGACAGGACACTACGTCATAATATCATTAATTTTCGCACATTAATGTAAATAACGCTCTAAAGTGGCCCCATGTTACGTTCGCTTATCGGTACACCGACAACAGATATAGCCTAAATCTAACAGTTAAAATTTTAACGGAGGGATTTGGCGAGACGTAATCGTAATCTAACAACAACTGATAAATAAAGAGTTTTGATTCATTGATTTCAAAAATATAGAACGTAAAACTTCATTCTAATTTATTTAGATAATTTCCTACACGATCGAGTTTCATTTTAATGCGTCTTGGGTATGGTCAAAACGTGTCGGTCTAATTACCTAATGGACTTCATTAGCTTGAGGCTTGTGGTTTGAATATGGTTATAGCATATAGGACATCTACAAATCTAGCTTCAGGGATTTCGTTTGAGGCTGGAGTATGCGCTCATAACAAAATAATGGATCCAAATAAATATTTTCGATATTGGAGATGATTCAAAAAAACCGGTTGACAATCGACTGAACTCGATTGAAACAAATTCACATTGAACCAAGTTAATCTATTACTCGGGAGTTTTTTTAATTCCAACTTAATTAAACATTTAAATCTTTATGACCGTTTGACTCTAATTTAGTACAGATTATCTCCGAACTCTTGGTATTCCACATGTCCTCTATAGTTGACCACGTACAATTCTTCGTTCTATCTATATTAAAACAATATCGATATTAAATGTGTAAGAACAAATATTGAAGTCATTTCACCCATTGTTCGACTTTATTATATGATAAACGCAAAATGCTATTGGAATAGAACGCAATCTTCTTTTTGTTGTAACCATGCCATAACTAATTTTTAATATAAAAAATTGATATGAGGATGTGCTCGATTTTTTTCTCTTTCTTCTCAATTTCCGCTATATTGATTTTGTACAGGACTTACACCTTACATAATGATAATATCCGTTGTACCACTTTGTCAATCAGCTTGGGACAAGTAGTGTTAAAATGGCCGTGTGTACCAATTTACGTGGTATATTTTATGAGTATGAAGACAGATGAGCTTAATGCATGCACAATTTTGTACATCGGACGAGATGAAATATTTAAAATATGGTAAACGTGGCAGTATGTGCCATTTACAAGGTTTATTCTAAAATATATCTTACAAGCCCGCATTGGGCAGTTAGAAATACTTTTTAACAAGAAAAGTGATTTCAATTTGTTAGCTTTAAGTCATTAAGCGTCGAATTGACGAGTTAAATGATTTTTTAATATGTATTTGTTAATCTGTATACCCGACATGAGCGTAGCTTGATATATCCTTTTGAGCAATTTGTTTTAACATTAATAATTAGTTCCAACTAAACCTCACATTACCACTTTACCAATAGGAGATATGGAAAATAAAAATTGTTTGGAACCTCTTTGGATGGTATTTGTTAAAAGATCCTAGAACATTTTAAAAACCATTCCGATAAGTAGTCAATTAACTCTTGTATAGCCTGAATCACAATAAAACAATTAAAATGCCCGCGATACAGAGAATACTAAATGAAGATCCATTGACAGTGTTGTTTTTAGGGTTCCACTTCGTGGGTTCTCTTAAAGACGTAAACTTATCGCAAGCTTCAATTGTCATCAATTATACATACGAATCAGTTAGCTTAAAAGCCATGCTAAATGTCTCCCAATGATGCATGCTCCGGTACAGATTGAATCTTGATATTGGCGGAAGTGACAACTAAATAATTCAATTCAATTCTCTCATGATTTTTTTTTATCTCATAGATGCTCTTACCTCATCTTTGGGATTCGTGCTGAAAGCAAAGCATTTTTGTCGTTTTCTCAATGTCAATGTCGTATTATCAATTCTAGCGAACACGCCATTTTCATGTATGCTTCCATGTCGAACATAAATAAAGTCCTTTATCTTTCCATTGTCTTTCTGGCGAATTTGGTGAATTTTGCTAGCGCAAAGTGTCTATTGAAGTCAAGGTATAGGTTCGTAATATCTTGATATTGTGAAGATGTATTTTCGTTAGGTTGACTTACATAAAAATGTACTAATCAAATACACAAAAAGTAATCTAAAAATTCATAGAATGGTTATACAGATATAAATGAAAATTTTCTGAATTTTATATATTTCCATTGAGACATTTTAAATTGGCAAAAACTGTGAATTTTCCATTTTTTGTCCTTTCCAAAACAATTTTTGCGCATAATTTGTATTAATTTGTGTTCAAGTTGTTTCATTTCTACGGGAAAAAAATTACCGTTTGTGGAAAAAGTTCGTTCTGGAGGAAAGAAAACCCTATGCGAGTGTTTCTCATATATCTAACGTCTACGTTTAACGATTTAAATTTCCAAATAAACTTAAAGGGACGGATGCTCCAGTTTTCATTCATCGTCGAACCTTCAAATCCATGAGTGACCAGAATTATCCGCGTTTCAAAGTTGACGAGTTGTCTTTCTTGAGACACTGCAATATAGAAAAACCATCTATAGAAATAAGAAAAGACATTCCTTGTTCGAATGAATTATGCGATTTTCGTACATTTCTAGTACTTCTGAAGACTATTTACATATATTCAAGACTCATTTTAGAATGTTGTTCACCATCAATTTCAACTCAAACTTTTTGTACTTTTCTTCTGGTCTCATATCTAAAAATATATAACAAAACAAATGCCGATGATTTACCAATATACCATCAATACCAATAATATATGATTGTCCATAGGTGTGTTCACTCTTCAATTTACTATCACCCCCAAACAATACAGGTGTAGAAAGTTCCTAACATGCACTGATTTCAGCTCACCCCCATACAATACAGGTGTAGAAAGTTCCTACCATACACTGATTTCAGCTCACCCCATACAATACAGGTGTAGAAAGTTCCTAACATGCACTGATTTCAGCTCACCCCATACGATACAGGTGTAGAAAGTGCCTACCATACACTGATTTCAGCTCACCCCATACAATACAGGTGTAGAAAGTTCCTAACATACACTGATTTCAGCTCACCCCATACAATACAGGTGTAGAAAGTTCCTACCATACACTGATTTCAGCTCACCTTCATACAAGACAGGTGTAGAAAGTTCCTACCACATACAATACAGGTGTAGAAAGTTCCTAACATACACTGATTTCAGCTCACCCCATACAATACAGGTGTAGAAAGTTCCTACCATACACTGATTTCAGCTCACCTCCATACAATACAGGTGTAGAAAGTGCCTACCATACACTGATTTCAGCTCACCCCATACAAGACAGGTGTAGAAAGCGCCTAACATACACTGATTTCAGCTCACCTTCATACAAGACAGGTGTAGAAAGTTCCTACCATACACTGATTTCAGCTCACCTTCATACAAGACAGGTGTAGAAAGTTCCTACCATACACTGATTTCAGTGTCGAGAAAATCTTACGTATCTCTGAGAGTAAAATTCATCATTTACTTCCAAACCCATTAGAACAATACTTTTTAACTAAACTGTTCTCACCCTTCTTTTGTTGATAAATTAAAGGACAGAAATTACTTTTTTCTACTAAGTAGCACACGTAGCAAATTTTTGAGATAGTAACCAGTCTGCGGAAAAGGCGAACCGCCGTTAAATGGCTAACCGCGTTTACTTACTTACAATAAGAAAAGAAAGAGAGGAGCTTGTTGGCAAATCGTTCGTTGTAAGCTGGCACATGAGCGAATTTTGTGATCGATTTCGAAATACGCTGCGATCAGGTGAAAAGATGCGCTCGTGTGCCCCGTAATTCTCAAGAAGACATTGTTTGGACAGACGATTTCTTCCATTGCAATAATCACTTCTGATCACATATTTCAGAAAAAATCTGACTTGAATTGAGGTACTTCAACGTTGAAATACCAACATGCATAAAGTGGCCCAGTTACATTACTCTATTATTACCAGCAGACCAGTAACAATGTCCTGTTATTACCAGTGGCCTAGAAATAATAGCCTGGTACTACCAGTGGTCCAGTAACAATATCTCAATACTACATATGGCACAGTAGCACCAGTGGTCCAGTAACGATGCCCTAGTACCCATAATTAGAATAACAACTTAGGTTCTCGGGGATCTTGGTAGATGAATTGCGATTGGTTAGGTATAGGTAAATATTAATTTCTCCTTGTGATTGGAATCTATTAGCTGGGAAGGCAAATATTTAGACTATTATATTCCCCCCTGTGGTTTGTTAAGACTCATTAATTTTATATGAAAAGCACACCATTCATAACAGCTATCAGATATACATCAATCAACTGGGACTGTTTTGTGCACTGACTTTTCTGAATTTGACTCTTCAATTTTCAGTTCAACATACTTTCCTTCGATTTTCGTTTTATGTCATGGCATTTGTTATTTGAATACCTTATTTTGTGTACTTTATGTTAGGAAAAATTCATGATATTTGCCATATTTTTAGATGAGATATAATATCATTAACACTTTGAGATATGAGTTATGAGATATTTCTCAAAGAGTCTTTAAGTGAGATAAAAAAATAAAAAAATTGATACTCTTTGTTATACCATCCATTTTTCTAAAAAGGTAACTCCTCCATTTTCTTAGAAAAAATAGATATATGGTTAACCTTTTTGGAATTGGTCTGGTAAGGTTATCCGAAGCAATTTACAGCAGAGTACTCTAAACCAAACCCTTACCACTCCTTGTCCCACCATATATGAAATGAATAATGGAAAAAAAAACAATTAGCAAATAAAAGAAACAAACAAAACAATAAAAATATAGAAGAGTTTTTTTTTATTACATTATGTCAGATTAATAAGTAATTGATATCTAGTTGATTAAGAGAAACATATATTTTGATATCATTGTGGCATTTCATCCCTCCCTAGAGAAATCATCCAACCTCGTAACTGTCTGATTAGTCATATTAGTGTCATTGTTCTCTGTGACATGTTTTCGTCGTGTATCATTTTACACATCATAAAACATCTTATTTCAAGGGCGTATATGGGCGTGATTAATTAGATATTAATTGAAAGTTCTTGTCATGTATCATATCACAATAGTAACCTATTTTGTTTCAAGGACTCTCATCTTGACGAATCAATTCCTCGCAAATCTGGTATTTCATAATATATTTTACCTAATATTGCTCAAATCGTGGAAAGGAACCACCGTCATGTTTGATTATGACAAAGCTCGAGATAATCCCCTAATATTTTTAAACCCGGGTTCCCTCTTAGTTATACAGGTCGGAGGGTTTTACTTAGACTTGCGCCCTGTGCGTTACAACTTATGTATATTTTATGTATATTAGGAAGATGACCTGAAAAAATTACACACTGGTGTGTCCAATGCAATTTTCGACACAATTAACCAAAGCCAGCAATGCATGGAGTCTTATTTCTTCTTATTTCATGTGATCATTTCTTAAGTAAGCCTAAAACTATGTTATTTCTTCACATCACACCTATTTGTGAACGCTGTCGCACTATATCAACACGCATGCTAACCACACGTCACGCGTGTGACAAAACTAATTACTGGTTTCACAGATACAAGGCGTCTGTTGGTAAAACATCTTGTGAAAACCTGATTGAATCAAGGCAGTCATTCGTGCATTATTGTGGCATCATTTATTTTCGATGTCACCATGTTTCGTAAATTTGTTCTTAGAAGAGTATTTATTTGTGGGCATGAAAATCGGGGCTTCTCAAATTGAACTGATAATTAATTTCTATGACTTGCGGATACGTGTTTCGAATACATAATCCACATCAGGACAGACAATGACGAATCAAAAAGAAAAACCGAAAATAAAATCTGAGTATACGTGTATGTCAAAGGTCACGTCCGATATTAGGAGGTGCTCTTGACAATACATATTTAAAAATGCGTTGACTATGAAGGTCAAATATATTTGAAGGTCAATGTTGTTTCTTGAGCAGCATGACATTCAATACAAAAAATAAATATCAGGTTTTATTAAGCATAGTGATCAAATAATATAAATTTATAAGTCAAAGACAAATTTAATCAAATGCCTTAAAGAGTGAATTCTTTTGCAGGAGTGTTGCATGTCAAGGTTAAGGACGAGTCCAAAGCATGTTGGTATCAAATACTATACACGTTATTAGATTTCTTTGCAGGTATATCAAAGTTCAAGGTCGATTCTTGAGCAGATTGATATTCAATACTAAGGTTAAATTCTTTTACAGGGGTATTACATGTTAAAAGTCAAGATGACAGCCAAGAAGAATTACAAATATCACCAGAACAGTTTGCATTCCTGGATAAATTGCTGTCGGTGCCGGCTAAAAGACAACTATGTCGCAGACCAGGTTTCATCTATAATCCAGTTTCTAGAAGCTGCAAAGCTTCTCTGAGTGTAAGATATATAATTTCTTAAATGGGAAAATTAATAAAATGAATGAACTAATGAATGATATCAATTTATCAAATATTTCAACCAAACCATGGTTATGTTTACAGTGCACATTGGAATATTGTTCGTCCAACTTCGGTCTACAAATATCTTAAACAAGCATTTCGTAGCCTACAGCTACGGTAGCAGTCTTATTTGATTATAAGCCATAAAATCCAATACAAGTTGATTATTTAACGATTTTTTCCTATTGGATTAACCAGACTGTTGTTAATTCTCGTTGTTTCTGAATTAGATGACTGGGCAGATTAGAACTCTGAATAAATTGTTATTATTCAATATATTTATTTAATTACAAAGAGGTTTTCGTATAACTACAAGTATGTTATTACCAGTCATTATACTGAAGTTGGTATTTGTAATAATTGGACACATTGCAAAGTTTTCCTTATATTGTAACGATATTGGATCTTGCGTCCGCATACTAAAATATCCGTAGAGGAAGATAATTTGAAGGGCCATCTTGGTTTCTGGACACTTATTCATATTTGTAAAATAGTGCATGGCGTCATTACTACGTCAAATGTACAAGAAATTCTTATTTCATTTCGTTTCATTTTAATTCCTTTTATTTCATTTGTATATTTTCAGGTTTTGAGAGGTCGAGGTCGACGATTTTAGATTCTCAGTTTTAGATACCACATTGTACAGAACACAGCACATCTAATGATCTGCACCAAATATTGATTTTTGATGATTTTGACAATTCACTGATCAAAATAATCGAAGGAGATGTGTGTTAAATATTTGAAGTCAGTTAAAAAAGAAAGAAAGCAGGCCTCTTTGTTTTAGGTCGAATGAATACTAATTGAAGCTATTTGAGACGGACATTTTGCGTTCATTACTACTTAAACCACGTAATAAATAAAGGAGACAGTTCGCACTTTTGTTTTAATGGCACTTGAAGGCACAAAATACTAAACTTTCTGAATGTCTAGTAAAGACCACAACCGAGACCGATTTCAAAACATAAGATCAGTGTATTGTATTTGTGGGTGAAGCAGTATTATAACCATATTGCTTTTATTACTTCTTCAAGAACCAACACAGTGGACTGCTTGCTTTTATGTTTTGAACGGTGCACGGACGCTGATACATTCCACTTTCTAGTAGAGCAAAGATTCGTTTTTCTGAATGAATGCTATTCGGATGGTATACAACTGCTGGGCTGCATATACCAGTTTCGTTTTCTGTTATCCAACTTAGCGACATTCGTACAAAATCAAAAATAGATTTAACGAAACGAAATAACAAATTTGTAATTTAATCAAGTTGATTTGAAACATAATATTTGGACTTTTAGCCCCAAACACATATTCGAAGTATAAATTTATTGCATAAATGATCTTGATTTCTTTTCACATGTAGGCCTATTCAATCGCCATTCATTGCAAGCTAATTCCGGAAAAACAAAAATTCACGGAATCATCCGAACATATTATAGATTCGATCAAGTACATTTGCCTATTGCCGAGTTGGTTTCTTGTCCAAATATCATTTTCAAACCCTTCACAAGTGTCCATTTTTCACTTCTTAAAAATTGTTTTAATTTGTTTTTAGTTAATTTAGTAATTGACTTCATTAAACCTCATAACGGTGATGCTGTTGTTATTTTAGATTTAAACAGGATGTACAAGATGTGAGTCAGTATCTACAATCTCCAGTGAGACAGAATGCCCGTTCCCGTAACCTGACAGAAAAAAAAATTTAGTCGGTTATATTGTTATCAACGAAACTTTTCAGTCGAAATTGAAATTCGATTCGGTGTAGGTTTAAATGTCGAGATTGAATCACAATCACCGAGAACTCACGATTATAGTATTGTGGAGTGTGGCTCTACTCACAGCACTTTACTGCTGTGGTCTGAATGTTCGTTGGTAAACACGTCCGTTATTCCCCTTTAATTGTCTTCTTAAAACACTTAATCTTCACATTGCAAAACATTCCAATGCGTTTTATACTGAACGAGTTTGTAAAATCAATAAGCATGCACAGCATAGCCTACAGTTTGCTTTTTCAATTCCATTGAACGCTTTTAACGATTTTCAACCTGAACGCATTACAACGTTTATTTATCCACTTTTATGAAACGACATGAAATTACATAGTTTTTTAAAGTAAATGTTTCGTTTTGTATCTATAACTTTCAGTTTTAACTCTTATATAAAGAAATTATACATGGATTTGGTGATATGCAACAGCAATATTTTAATAAATCCCCACGTCATGCAAAAGGCTAGAAAACATCTTTTGAATCCTTTTCATAATACTTGAAATCGTATCAGTGAAGATCTCTTTAGATTATTTCAGTCACACGCCAGTCAATTTCTTGTTCAATATTTGACGGGTGACAAGGGTTAAAGATGTAATTTGATTGTCAATAGCCGGCTACTCGAATCTCTTGTTATTGAAATATTAATTCTAAATATTTGTCAATATTGACTCGGTCTTAGAAAATCAACAAAGTCGACACATACATCGGCTCTCGGCTGAAGTAAGACGCCATATTGTCCAATTTCTAGGGAGACCTGTGATAAATATGAATTTAAGAACTTTAAAATACTAACCTAGAGTGTCTTTCTGGCACAGAAATCAGCCCTGTCTTCATTTGCTATGCTTCATCCCAGCCCCACTGAAATTTATCCTTACCCTGTAAGTACCTTCGGCGAAAGTGCGGAGTGCAATGGCTCAACTAGATGAGTTTAATCCAAGATCGATCTTCCATAAGCTTTGTATCTATAAACGTAGATTCCTTAAGTCACAATTGCAGGTGGGAATTATTGTCGCTACCATATGTTTTGGCACCCTTTTTCATTGGGACAAATTGTAGTCGATCATAGACTCACAGCAAATATCAAATAAAGTAACCCCAAGTTTTATGACTACAATGGCTGACATTCGTTATGCCCAGAGAGACATCTAGTATTACCTAGTGGTGACGAGAGTAATAGGTGTTTGTAAACTATGTTAAAGTTAATTCAAACCCTCGCCTTGTCGTCGTCTGTCGGACCACACAATAAACATCGTCATAATCCGCTCCTTATTAAATTTGTCTCACACAAAACTGTGAAATTAAGGCACAAAGCGTACCCTATCTCCCCACAATGGTTTTCTTAATTAGAATTATGAAATATATTCATCTGGAAAATTAGTTTCAAATATTTGTGACTCGTCGCTTAACTTCAAAGACATTTCGCTCCGTTATTTCCCTTTTTTGCATTCCATTTAGGATAATGCAGAAAAAAAATCTTTTTCGTTTCTTATTATTCTTCCGGACAACGAACGGTATCAGATTTTGATGTGTCGTTTTAATTAACCTATACAGAACGCAATCAAAGATCGTTTTTCTGTTTAAGTATATCGTAATACAATTGATGAACAATATACGTAACTACAGATGTCACTTCCCACCATTTCGATTCTCGAATAAGCTCTTTCATCCAGCAGTACGAATACAATGAAGTAAAAAAGAGTTTTAATTCCTTCCATTCTGGCCTAATAAGTCTAACATCAGAGAAAAGAGATATATTGTATATACCAAATAAACATTAGTAGCAATGAGCACTCTCTGACAGAGATAACTGAGTTGACATATTAGTCGCAGGTTGACATCAGTTGAGGGCATATTTATGAATCATTGGGTGTGGTCGTGTGAGTATGTTGGGAGCAATTATTCCAGGGTAAAAAAGCGCCACGTGTTGACGTGAATAGCTAGCTGAGACAATCACACATTTTTTTTCTCAGAAAAATTGAAACCCAATCGCGACATAGAACCAATTAACTCGACCATCTTGTTTGTTGATAGAAAATTGATAGTGAAAAATATCAAAAAACTTGATGAAAAGTTCTTTCAGCATTGTTATCAGACACACTTATCAGATCTGAACTTAAACCTTTGACCTGGTCTCAGTTTTAGGCGAAGTTATCTGACGAATGACAGGTAATCGATACCAGCTACGTTTTTTCATGGTTTTAATTTCGAATTTTGGAAAATAACCTCAACATTTACAAACTGTCTTGAGTACGTGTATACGAAAAAAATATTTTATATATTCTAAATGATGGTCTAACTGTTGTACTATTATCAGTTTATAAAAACACCATGCGTCACCTTACTCTAGGTTATATTCTAAATGGTTGTCCACCGTTGTACTATTATCAGTTTATAGAAACACCATGCGTCACCTTACTCTAGGTTATATTCTAAATGGTTGTCCACTTTTGTACTATTGTCTGTTCATAGAAACACCGTACATCACCTTACTCTAGGTTATATTCTAAATGGTTGTCCACTGTTGTACTCTAGCACATTAGCAATCTATTATCAGTTTATAGAAACACCATACATCACCTTACTCAAGGATATATTCTAAATGGTTGCCCACTGTTGTACTATTATCGGTTTATAGAAACACCATGTGTCACCTTACTCTAGGTTATATTCTGAATGGTGGTCCACTTTTGTACTATTATCAGTTTATAGAAACACCATACATCACCTTACTCTAGGTTATATTCTAAATGGTTGTCCACTTTTGTACTATTGGCTGTTTATAGAAACACCATATATCACCTTACTCAGGTTATATTCTAAATGGTTGTCCACTGTTGTACTATTATCAGTTTATAGAAACACCATGCATCACCTTACTCTAGGTTATATTCTAAATACTGGTCCTCTGTTGTACTATTTTCTATTTATAGAAACACCATACATCACCTTACTCTAGGTTATATTATAACAGTTGTCCACTGTTGTACTATTATCAGTTTATAGAAACACCATGCATCACCTTACTCTAGGTTATATTCTAAATGGTTGTCCACTGTTGTACTATTATCTGTTTATAGAAACACCATACATCACCTTACTCTAGGTTATATTCTAAATGGTGGTCCACTGTTGTACTATTGTCTGTTTATAGAAACACCATTACTTTGGGTTATATTCTATGGAAACACCAGACATCACTATGTATTCCAGAGGGTTATCCACAGGTGTTATTTTGCCAGTTTATAGAAACACCAGACATCACCTTTATCTGGATTATATTCCAGATGGTTCTTTGTTGTACCTTGTCATCTTACAATGGGTTATTTTCCAAAGAGTGATCCACTGTAAAAAATTATCGCAAAGGTAGTTTTTTTTTCAAATTCCTAGCATCACCCCTCGTACAAGATACGCATTTCACACCAATTGGTGAAAATATAAATATTACACTGCGATAGAATCATTTAAAAAATTGGCCGAGTTTGATTTCGAAATGGAGTATAAAAAAATCTTTGAAGATGCGTGTTTTATCACAAATGAAAATAAACTTTGAACCTAGAAAAAAAATCAGAAAAATATTTACATGTAACCGATATGATATCTCTGATTCAAAAATATATATGGAATGAACATAATTAGATGTGTGGACTCTCTGAATAAAATGGCTAGATGACAAAACCAATCGCAGAGTGTTATTGAACATGCACTTCCTTGTTAACGACACCCAACAGCATTACTAGTTGAAGTGAAATGATGTTTTACATCTAACTTTTATTACAGTATTGAGTAAATGAACATTTTGCAAATACAGCCGTATAAAACTTATCTTCTTCTTTTTTATATCAAACGTGTACATATCCGTAACTCTGTAAATCTTTTATCTTAAACAAAATTCATTTCATTTCTATAAAAAACTATGACGCAATTCATTTCTATAGAAATATGGCACATTTCATTTCTATAAAAACTATGACCCATTTCATTTCTATAAAAACTATGACATATTTTATTTCTATAAAATCTATGACACATTTCATTTCTATAAAAACTATGACACATTTCATTTCTATAAAAACTATGACACATTTTATTTCGATAAAAACTATGACATTTCTATAAAAACTATGACACATTTCATTTCTATAAAAACTATGACACATTTTATTTCTATAAAAACTATGACACATTTTATTTCTATAGAAACTATGACACATTTTATTTCTATATAAACTATAATACATTTCATTACTATAAAAAAAACTATGACACATTTCATTTCTATAAAGACTATGTTACATTTCATTCTATAAAAAAAACTATGGCACATTTCATTTCTATAAAAACTATGGTACATTTCATTCTATAAAAAAAAACTATGACACATTTCATTTATATAAAGACTATGTTACATTTCATTCTATAAAAAAAAACTATGACACATTTCATTTATATAAAGACTATGTTACATTTCATTCTATAAAAAAAAACTATGACACATTTCATTTATATAAAGACTATGTTACATTTCATTCTATAAAAAAAACTATGACACATTTCATTTATATAAAAACTATGACACATTTCATTTATATAAAAACTATGACACATTTCATTTCTATAAAGACTATGTTACATTTCATTCTATAAAAAAAACTATGGCACATTTCATTTCTATAAAAACTATGGTACATTTCATTCTATAAAAAAAAACTATGACACATTTCATTTATATAAAGACTATGTTACATTTCATTCTATAAAAAAAAACTATGACACATTTCATTTATATAAAGACTATGTTACATTTCATTCTATAAAAAAAACTATGACACATTTCATTTATATAAAGACTATGTTACATTTCATTCTATAAAAAAAAACTATGACACATTTCATTTCTATAAAAACTATGGTACATTTTATTTGTATAAAAACTATGGTACATTTCATTCTATTATATGAACTATGGTAGCTTTAAATGCACTAATTCAGAACATTACACCGTTACACTTTCAATCTATCCATCTGTTAGAAAATGTCGAGTAACATTGTTAAAAAAGTTGAGAATGACATGATGCCAATTAAGTGTTATATCACCTATTATCACTCCAATCTTGAGGCTTCAGTTGTCAAGTTTTTATTACGCTATATGTTTCTTATCGTATACAATATTATAACGTTACTTGCTGTTGATTCATAAAACATTCTAGTAGCGTCCTGTTCTCGTCTGATTCTAGATTTTCTAATCCAGTATGTAAATTCAACACGTTCCATTCTGAAATTGTCAATATTGATTATTGAATTCAAAATAGGAAAGGTTTATGCCTCTGTACTGGCTATAAGTTCCTCATTCTTTTCCAATCGTACCTTAGTCTCAGGAACGGGGATTTTTTTTTTAGCTATATAAGCCAATCAGTACTAGTGTTCACAGCTCACCATCGAAATTTGAGTCTTTAAATCCATGTGTGTCCAGAATGATCCGCGTTTGCTAATTATATTCAAGACTAAAATTCCTTTCTATAGCCCAATCATGCCCTCATGCGTAGAAATAACAATTTCGTCTCATTTTGTTGGACTGCGTGAAAAATACACTTTAAAACAATTGATTGGGTTGATATAAATTGCATTTTAGGTAGTAATTGTCATCAACTTATTGGGCTGTGGACTTTTTATTTCACGTCCAATTTTTCCCCTCCCAAGGCACTGACAGGAGCCATCATAGAGAATGTAAAGAGCTTAAAGAGCAATAGCTGGTATATAAAAGCTGGTATATAATGGCTGCTACAATACGATACAAAATGAATCAGAAGGTGAGAGAGCACGGTTGTTGTACCAGATCTGTCACATACCGATCCCTTTTTATTTTCGTCTTTCATTACAAACTGATCTATTGAAGATTACAATACCATAAAAATAAATACTTTCACAATTGGTTATGTTTAAATGACAAAATATCATTCACGTTGATTTATGGGGACTTCTTACAGATATGCTTTAGTTCTGGTATGACTCTTTGAAAGGGCACCATATCAAGCTTTGATATGTGACTTATATCAAAATTAAAGGAGATAGTTCAGAAATTCCCTCTGAAAATAACCTTTGTAAATACCTTACATTCTGTCGCAATCAGTGGCGTATTCAGGCCTGTGAAAGGTCTGATTTAGAAGACATCTAAATGTTCAAAATTCAACTCAGGTGATCTGGAATCCACCAGCTTCTGGAAATGAGTAAAGACTAAATTAGTACCAATTTACAGATAGGTCGACTGAAATAGAGATAAGATGAATAATTCAATGTCACAAAGCTTTCGCAATAATCGTATGTTAGAGTTGATCAAGCCATATCCGTCATCAGTTGTGCAATAATAATGCTCACTTTCTAAGTTATGTTCAGTGCGTAGACTCTATACTTCGGATCCCCTGCGGCCAACAGTGCGACAGTTCAATACGATGCCAAAGGCATGATATAAAACAAGTAAATGGCGTAAATAGATTGATTCATCCAGAACAGCGCTCACATTTTTTTAATCCCAAAATAAAAATAAATTCGCCCTTTTTAGAATGGATTTTTCCAGATGGCAAATGTCTGTTAACGATTTTCTTCGCTTTATCGAAAACAGAACATATTACCTCTGTTACCAGAGAAAGTTATGTGGTCTCGATCGTCTGTATTTAAAGCTGTAGTCCAAATTATAAAATGGAATGGACAGGCTTAAGCATTTTCCTTATTACTTTGAGTTTATCATCTTCACAATGTCAAACTATTACGAACTTGGTACTTATACCTTGACTACAATAGTTTCTTGTATCACTGAAGTTTGTAAAAAAAAAGGATTTGACTGGATTATAGCCCATTCTTTTTCTTACAGGGACGCTATCTTTAAGATTGTAGATAGTGGGATGAAGCCTACGCTAGTGGTCGAGTATGGCTCTCAAGGAATTTTGAAGGTTCTTAATGAATTTCTGTCTTACACAAAACAGAATCATGTCTTAGATTTGGTTGGAATTCAAGTCAGTGATAGTTTACGATTAGACAAAATAATTAATGGTCAAGAGAATTATTCAAAGTCCCTAGATATGAGAATGAAATGGAGTTTTATGTACTGCTGTTTTATTTTGCTCTTGATTCCAATAAATTCATTGGGCGAAATCGGGTTGCTGAGACCCCGGACCTCACAGTTACCGAGCAAGCGTTTAACAGACTGAGCCACCCATAATCATCGGTATCCTTTTTAGCCTTCAACATTCCCGAAAATCCCTTTTTACATACGATTAAAGCTAAAGACTTGATAAGAAACGACAGCTTTTGACTCCATCGCGAAATTAACGCTTACGTATTAAAGATTCATCACTTCTATTTCAAAAACTTGATTTAATATCCACCCAACGCAACCTCTTACTTACTAAAACCTACGATAGAGTGCATAAATTGGTGTCAGTAACCTCGAAGAAATTCATTCTTACATATTGAAGGTTATCCCCCTTTTTCTCCCCCTCCCATCTTTTCTCTTCCCAAGACGATAGTTTGGTCTGTAAAGTATTCGGAAGTCAAGTGCACCCACGTAACATCTTCGTAAATAACTCATAAATCGGCCAGTTTATAAATCACAATTTCCCACTTGGACATAGAATAATCTGTTTTTAATTGGAGCGGATTAAAATTGACCTGACATGTCCGAAATCCGCTGTCCTCGTCTGAAATGAATCACGACTGTCAAAAATTTGGTTTGACGTGAAAGATTTCCCTTACAGCCATTGAATCCACACGCGCACTGACTCGCTACTACTGTGAATTAGTGTAAGACGCGAGTAACGGCGTGACAGAATTTTACCGTTTTGCTTCTAAATAATTTGCCGTTTAACTTGTGAATTAAACCAGGGTTAATAGGTGATCTAAGGTGTGAGCCGACTTGAAAAAGGAACGAAATTATTTTTCCATTAAAAACTAATAAATTTCTATTATTCAATACACACCACGAAATGATTTTCTTTTGTGAAAGACGACCAACAAAAAGACTGGAATAAATTTAATCGCGACGGGTGTGAAGACATTCCAGTTTTTTAGTCTGTTTGAGATGCATGGTGGTCTGATTTAATAATATAATATTTCGTACGCGAGGATTATCATATCATTTTTGGAGATTTCATAATTTCTAGTCTCAGTTCGACGTGTGTGACGCGATAGTTCGGAAAGCTAAATGATGTTAATATAGCGTGGGTTTGTCAAGCTTATTAAAAAGTTATGCGCAGTTATGTGATATTTAAGCGTATTGCTCGCATGAATTTGTAAAACCACATAAGCGAAAATTTAGAATTTGTGATAATTTCAAGCAATTTTAAGAGAGTTTTACCCTTAACAGAAAACGGAACCGATCAGATCGTTGAAAACACATATTTCAATGGGAATCAATGAACAAGGTGAATCCGTTAGTGAAGAGTGACGCCATGTGAATTCAAGAATAATTCCAGGATCATTTGGAACTAATATTTAACAGCGAAATGGTTGTGTTTCTCAGCTCTTTTAAACATGAAGTTATCCATTAAGAAATTGATTTGTATTTTGTATCTGATTCTAGTCTGGATGTCCGCAGCAACTGGATATTTTGGGTAAGTTCTCTACAAATTTATATCCACAGAATGAAATGAGTTTTACTTTTTGTACCTTAGTCGGTTGTAGTGTAGTGTAATGTAATGAAATACAAGATTACCAAGTTTTGCGCCATGCTTTTCTGTACCTCATTGGTCTAAAGACATGTCCTTCATTGGACATATGATGTTGTTTTGTGCCTACACTTATATTGGCTTAAAGAAATACTACAATCTAAATTTTACTTTTTACTTTTACACTTGACCAGTGTTATGAAATGAATGGAGTTTTACTTTATGACGTTTGATGTTATGATTTCTTTCTCTCTCGATTCACAACTGTCAGGCTTTGGCTTACACTTTTCGATTTTCAAGTGTCGGGGTTTCTTTAAAGTGCACCTTTGAGATACTTCCCTATTATGACAAAGTCACACAGTGGGTTCTACAATAAAGAATTGTCATAGGAGAAATTAGATAGTCAATAGCCGTACAAAGTAATCGATAACAATAGCTTTCAAGGGAATTAAAATATCTTTTGTAGCCTACGTATGTGCATCGGGAACTTTTCTATTTTCACCAATCCCCTTTACAATCCCACGTATCTGTTCATATCGTACTTACCAATTAGGTCCAATTGATTTTGTTCAGGTGACGTATATAAAACATGAACAAGTCTTTAGAAATAAAAGGAACCACATACGTCGGACATGAAATTTGAATGGCACAAATAAAAGCTTTGAAGGTTCCCAAACACAGAAATCATAGATTAGAAAAAATAATTTTACATCTTTATCAGTAACGATCAAAAACACGACGTTTACACTTCAGAAATTACAGATTTATGCAAAATCCTAAATACGCAGTGACAGACGGCATGTATCTGCAGATCTGTAGAACTCTCCTGTGATGAAGATCTAGAAAAGCTGTTAACTGTCATCGCTACCTCCTTTAGCCGTACAAAAACTTTAAATGTTTTATCAATTTTAAAACGAATATATTTTCCGATCTGTTGAAATGACATGTTTGTTTTTAGAAAGTTCCAAAATTAACACAAATATTTATGACTTGAAACAAATTAATGCATGCGAATTGAACTGAATTTCTAAAATTAAATCACCTTGAAATTGAATTAGGATATTTTTAATCATGTTTAGAACTTGTTTAATTTTATCAATTTTGATTGGCCAGAGCAAAACGGTTGCTCCCAAAACGTGTTTTAGTTATAAAATCATCGTCCTTTTTGTCAATTAAATCTCCGTTCGCCTTGACGCGGACGTTAAGGAATGAAAAATGAAAGTTGCTATGAAATTCTGTCCCCTTGTATTATGCTTTTTAAGTTGAAATATTCTTTATATGTAATATTGTAGGCTTACAGTTTGAAAAGTACGTCTGTCTTCCCTTAATCTCGATTTTCCCCTAGTTCGTTTAGGTGTTATCGAACAAGAACTGACAGCATGCTATGAAATTCAATACCATGTTGTAGGCCTAGTTCTAGACGTAAATATTTTGTCATTCTCAATTATGTTTTCAACTCTTTCACCTATGAAATTTTGAACCCCATCCCATCTACTTTTTTCAATGACGTTCGGCTTTATCGTGTAGGCGGTATTTGATAAAAATGAAAATTGTGGCATGCCATGAAATTCTGTACCTTGCCGTTATTCTGCCTCGGTAGTAAATATTTGGACAGTTTGTTCTATTTTTGTCAGTTTATGATATTCTGTGATAAGAATCGAAGACAGATCTGCGCCATATCTACTAAATTCATCACATCTTGTCTTTAGATACAGTGCTGATGCACCATTTAAAGGGTCTCTCCCAATTAACTCCACGTGCCCTACAGTATTTTAGAGAAAGTTATGTGGTACAAGTGACATAGTCACAAAATCGCATTAAAAAAACAGAACAGCCTCTAAACGAAAGTGACAAAGTCGTGTTTGTTTGATCTATGGATGACTAAACACAAAAAAGAACGAAAATTACAATTTCATTCCATCAATCCAGTAAGGTAAAACATGGTGAATATAAATTGAATTTCATTAGCCCCACTCACTGGACTGGGAACGACTGAAAGTTATTTCATTAGCCCAATAAGGTGCATGGAAATAAGACATATTCCATTTTATTTCATTAGCCCAATAAGCTACTTCTTCTCAAAAAAAGTACAAGACAGAAGGGCGTCAAGCGCAATATTTTTTTGTAAATTTATATTACGAACAGTGATACACTTGCCAATACTCGTGGAAGTTTGGACCCCCCTTCCCCTTTTCGTCTTATTTTGGTTCAGTTACGTACATACCGTTAAGACGTAAAACTCCATTTCATTTCACCATTTCAGTTAATGTACAAGGGATTGACCTCATAATTAATATACTCTGTCAAATTTGTTGATGTTAAATTTTAACTCATCAAAGAGATCTTTTTAAACAGATTCCGCTCCGTTCTGACACCGTTTGTAAGACACAATCTGGCTGTGTTTGGGTAAATTTTATCTTAAAGTTTCAATATTTATAGCACATTTTTTTCTGGAATTTGACACACTTTTTGGCATTCATCCTTTCAATTGCATCATCGAACTAGAAACATCTTGTATATCTTTGATTTCAAAAGAAATAGAGAGTATTTATTGAGATCTATCTAAAAACCACTTTGGTAAAATGAATAAAATATAACACAAGATAATATATCAGTTTATTTCAATATCGCGGCATGAAATCCTAATTTCAAAATAAGAATTTGGTAATACAATGGTAGCAGCAGCAGAACTCTTTTTATTTTTGTATGATTTTTATTATTTCAGATTGACAAACCGTGAGCCCCTTCTTTCTCTCACGTGGGGATATCACAATACCGCTCTGGAACGTAATAAACACAAATATTCATCCGCCAAACTGTGTGAAATGTTAAAATTACATCGGAGACAGAAGCGGATGTGTCGGAGAGGTAAAGGAATAGCTGAAAGTCTCTTGGAGGCCACCAGACTTGCTGTGATAGAATGTCAGTATCAGTTTAAACATGAACGATGGAATTGTTCTCTAGGACAGTACAGACAAAACATTCTAAGACGAGGTAAGTTGCGGACGTTTATACGTGAACATTCGCTTTTTTTTTGTCTCCATTGTTATCTAACAAGCTTTCTACCGTTTTCCCGTTCTAATGATATTATATTGTACGAATCGTTTTTTGATGATCATATAGAAACGTGCGATTTCAGTCCCACAGTTCGTTAAGCTATTAAGAAACGGGTTTTACATGGCATGCATTGATTGGTTAAAATTAACGTCATTAAAACTTATTAATTCGTGAAGGAGAGAAAAACGAAATTGAATTCTATTTTTTTATTAGAATGAAACGTGGTTGACATTTTCGGTTTCAATTGCTCTATCGAATGACCAAGATGCCAGGTTTAGTTCTCTAAGGTTATGGACATCTACATAAAAGTCTTAGATGCTTGTAATATGGATATGAGGATATGAAGTGACGCCTTATGTAGAAATTTCTTTCATATCTTGACTTAACTTGGGTGGGTTCTATTTTGGCGGCTGATGTAATAGAGTAAACGAGGGACTGTCCCGTGGTATTATGAACCCATAAATATGGTCGATAACAGAGATATATACCGACATTATGGCTTGTTAAATTCTCATAAGTCTTCGTCTTATATTAAAGGGCACGATTTATGAGTTTATAATGTATGCTTTATTAATTTTTGCAAAATCCTGACCATTACTAGTAGATCCTCAGTGACTCGGCGAATTAGAAGTTTTTCGGTAACCTGGAGGTCATGGGTCCGATCCCAGTCGGATTTTAACCCTATTCCCTCTAGACCAATATATATATATAAATATAAATATTTTGACTACCCAGTGACACGTTAACAAGATTGTGACATGCCGGACATGACTGACATGACGCTATCCGTGTCATGTTACATCATATTTCTTACCTTGTAAACAGGTAAACAAATGATACAACTCATAAACAAGAAATAACAAACATTTTTACATTCTAGTAATCCTAGGGAGGATATAGTAGTATTTTGTTTACAAAGATAATACCTTGCGTTCTCGAAGATCCTGACTACCAGCTTATTCTTGTCCAAGGTTTTTGGAAATGATCTTTATCGGATTATCTGTATCCATTTACAGCCGGAAAAGGGAGGCATCTAGAGAAAAAGATCATTAAATCATTCAAATATGCATATTAATTTTGCTTTATCTGAATTTTCATCGTTACGAACGTTTTTGAAACGCACGTAAGGGGGTGTCACCCTTTCCAGGTGGACCACAGAACGTAGATTTAGGGTTATATAAACATAAACTTTTGAAGTAAAAGTATAAACATTTGTATATCCCAATGTATTTTATGAAATATGGCTAATGCTAGGATTAGAAATAAATCTTTGACGACCGACTGTCACCTTTTTCTCGTGAGCCACCATTTTATTAATGGCCGTTCGCCCCTCTCTTTTGGTAAGATGTCAAAGTTTTTACTCTGAATTCTTGGCTTTTTTCTGACACTTTCCATTTTGATGACAGTCCCAATCTCGTCTCTACTCTATGACAGATAAGAAAACAAATCAACTTTCGTGTCGTTAAGTTCGCAATGCTGGAAATTTGGAATAGTCGCATAGCCTTGGATACCTAGACTGTCTTGAAGGGTTCGTGAAATCGCAAGGCTGATAGTTACCCACACTGTCTTGAAGAGTAGGGACGGAAAGCGTAGAAGAATTGTTTGGGTCCTTCAGGTTAAATGTTCGTTTCATTTTCGTGAAATAGCAATACTGGAAAATGAAATTGTCGCATAGCCTTGTTTACCCGGACCTTCTTGAAAAGTACATGTAGGATCAGAATGGCACAGAAGAGTAGGTTACAAACTGCAACATAAAAATAAAAAATCTATATACAGTCTGGGCGTTCGAGTATTTTCAAGATTCCTTTCTCATGTTTTCGCGCCGCAAAAGTAGTTCGTCAAAACGAGACTGCAACAGGTGTCAAAACTTTGGACAAATCAGATAAATTTCTTCCGCATCCTCACATTAAGATAATCCTGGGAAAATAGGAAACTATATTTTGAAGTTGGTGATGGATTGGGGTTAAACGGTTCCCATGCTTTCTTTGAAAAGTAATTTTGACAATATAAAATGTAAACAATTAAAAACAACACGTTTATTTGTTGATGTCTATGCTTTATTATGTAGAATGGTTGTTTTTGAGGCTTGTTGTGTTTTGCACGTTGGTGTTGGTAGTTAACCTACCAAAGATGTTCCTACATACGGACCACCCTCTGGAACTCAAGAGTTAGGTCATGTCTTGTATTTTTAGATGCAATGACAGTACAACAGTGAACCAAGCACTGGACCGACAGTAACATGATTTCTAGTGTTTCTCTTAAAACACGATGGGAAATATCTCAGAGTAAGGTGATTTCTGGTGGTTCTATAAATATACAATAAATCACCAGTTGATCACCCTCTGGTATATTACCCAGAGTAAGGTGATGTAGGTATTTTTACACATCTCTGATTCACTCTCTGGAGTATAACCCAGACGATAAGATGAGATTTCAGTTGTTAACTTTACATGTTGGTAAAACTAGGGTCCGTAGACTGAAAACGATCAAAACAATAAAACAGTTTAATAAATACTGGTACTTGAATAGTGATCGATAAGCGATTTTCAATAAAAGAAAATAGCTTTGGTATGACTAATCTGGCATGTCTATTGTAAAGTCGCAATGGAGTCATTTCGTACAAATCACACAATTGACACAAGAATGAATATTTCTCAAGAATTGTTCACTCGCTTTGTGTTCCATTGTTCGGCGATTCATTGGTTCATTGTTCGGCAATTCGGTGGTACATTGTTCGGCAATTTAAAGGTTCATTGTTAGTCTATTCAAGGTATATGGTTCACCAGTTAGGACTTATTGAATATATTTACCCCCATGGGTTGTTAATAAGCAATGTGTGTATGAATCGTTCTACTGGTGACTTTTATATATCTCTATTGAGAACCCTGGACTTAGGTTCCATCCCTAATCTAAACAACTAAATATGTTTTCCCCGTCGACCTGCATCATTGACAAGGCGAATATCTGACGGTATTATTTCGACATATGCGTCAACTCACTGAGCTACCGCTGCTTCCGGATGTGCTTAGAGGACGATGTCTCAAATCAAGAGAAAGTATAATAAAATAGAGTTAATGTGGACATTCCCCTTTAATGTGACAAACCTTGTCTGTGGTGTATGTGAGTTGAAATATGAATGATAGCCTATTGCTTTAATTCAGATTGATTTGGTCTATTGAAAGCAAATTTGTCCTCACTTTGATCGAGCTGTACTGTATTGTTCGCTGGGGGTCTGTTTCCTAATGAACTCAACTATTCAGTTACGTTATGTTGCCTTCTCCATTTAAATGCTTTTGTTATAGTGACCGACTTTCTGAATACAAGTTTTGGTATGCACTGAGTTCCTTCCATTGGGTAAATTATTAACAATTTTGAGAATTATGAGATTACAGCATCCACGATTTACCTTGCGGCTTTCGATGTTTGGAGAGCCGAAGTAATTATGCGAAGGACGTTCCAGGGATCAATCCCTATTGATAGAGATAAAACCATTGGATTTATCAACCCGCTACCCCCTGGTCAGTCATGCAACAAGGGTGACACGGAAAAAGCGTCTAGTCGTTAGGACGATAAATAAACCGGTTGCTCTGTGTGCTACAGATTGTGCATGTTAAAGATTCCTCTATAATTAAGTTTGTGATCTGTAAATACAGGTTTACTGAAATTGTTCATTAATCAGTTTGTGATTATCAAACGGACACTTGGAATTATGAAAATGAAATGCTAAGCCTGAATTTTTAGTTCTGACAAGTGTATGGAATTGTTTCATGCAGTGGGTGGAATCAATTTAGCATTAATTTCACTTAAAATAACAGAATCATATCAAATTGGTTGATTAAATATCCTTTGAAGTTTCAAATTTGTCATTCAGGCACTTGTTTTTATTAAAGCTACGTCTCATATAACACTTTATCCGTTTTTATTTTCTTAACTAAACATTTCCACGAAACCCGAATACATCAAAGCAAGATTGTATAAATTACCTTGATTATGTGTTCGATTCATGTTGTTGTTACATGACGGTGTGTTGGAATCTGGTTCCGCTCAATATTACCAATGCTTGTCACTGAGGAATTTTTTGAGTTGAAATAAATTCCTGAAATAAGCTATATAGTTAAATGGATGTTTATGTTTTCGTATAGGTGAATGGGTTCATAAATTATAAGATCATGCTATAATGCAATGCATTTGAATCCGAAGTCATACTTTACAACGATATGCTCAAGTATCAATAAGATGTTTTGTTCAGTTCTCTTCTTGATTTTTATCAAGAAGGGCACTGATGAAAGAGTTACTAGTCATAGAGCTATTTTTAATGATCACAAGTAAAAGACATTCAGATCTGTATAATAAGTGAAATGAAACGGTGTTTCAAGTCCTACTACGTTTATATGTTAGTCTCTCCGAAAGAAATGAGGTCCAAAAGGGTATCACTTCCAGCTATGTCAGAATAGAACTCCGGACCTTAGAGTTAGCAAGAAACAAAAGTGAAATCAGGACAAAATATTGCCAAAATGCCAAAATGAAACAGACTAGCGTAGATAACATCGACAGAAGTACCCCAAAAAGTGACAAAAATAACAGCAAAAACTGGTAAAAACAACAGCAAAAACTAGTAAAAACAACAAACGATATGAAAATAGTTTGTGTGATAATAAAGAATAAAGGACTATATGAAAAGAAAATTATAGATATATTTATAACATAGTGTGTATTGTTTTAATAATCTTTATTAGTTTAACAAATGTGCATTATCACTTTTCATATTCAGTATGTTACCGTTTTGTCCGATTTATTATTTTTTGTCCGATGTATCTGAAACCCTTTGAAAGGAAAAGTCGCGCTGGCAGTTGCACAATGCCCTCTATACTTCTTTAGCAAATGTATAAGATTACATTTTTACAGCTGGTAACATCAAGGGTTGATATGTGAAAGACTCGTTGTACCCGTGGTAGAGCATAAGTAAACTTGAATTTAACTCATTCATTACCACTGTCAAAATGATAAACAAACAATTTTCGATCGCAATTCCATACTATTCTGTCTGGCACAGAATCCTGAAAGGTGCAGTAATTCTTTTAACAGAATTCACAGTACAATGGAATTCTTGAATAGTTTCTGTTAATTTACAGCACGATAGAATTCCTGGGAAATTTCTCCTAATTTATGGTGTTTTTGTAAGGCATTGTACTTTTGAGATCTAGGTATGAAAAGAATTCGAGAATTTTGTCTATCGAACCACAAAAATCTGACCGGAAGTGACGCCTGATACCGAATTGGTACCTTATGTTGTCCATTATGTAAGATGATTGGTTCAAACCGGAAGTGACATTAATGATCAGATGCACTAATGTGTTTCTTATATATACTGACTATTCAGATACGTAAATATTTTCTTTACAATCAGATAAAGCGCAAATCTAGCTATCTATATCACTTTTCAGAACGCAAAACAGATGTCCAATTCGTCCACAATTAAATCAAAACTCAAGTCGCGACATGATGTCGTAAGGAAGTCAAATTCAAATGAAAGCATAAAATTCTACGTCAGATATTATGATGTAACCTGTTGAAATGTTCAGCCCAGGTTTATGCCAATCTAAACTTCAAACCTTCAACGGGATAATTAGATCGAATTAAGTTGAAATAAAACGGTGACAGTTCTACGCTTTGATATCCGTAAACTTAAAAGCGTGATAATCAATTCTGTAGTCTAAACGCCGATGCAAGGCATGTCTATTGTCTACAAAACTGAAATAGGGTAATTGCCAATTGTAGATTTAGACCACGAAAATCAGACTGTTTTTTTTTCTCCTTTTTTAAATGGTATGAAGAAACCAGTAATGTCTTGATGGACTTTGATGTATTGATAGTAAAAGTACACGTCACAAACGCTTTTATTTCGAATGCTTTTTTTTGTTTTCTTTTTAATTTCAGGTTTTTCAGAAACGTCATTTTTGTATGCAATATCTTCCGCAGGACTCGTCCATGCATTTGCACGTGCGTGCAGTAAAGGTGTTCTAGATAGATGTACATGTGATGAATCAAAACACTTAGAGAATCATAAGACTTGGTTATGGGGAGGATGCGGTGATAATCTCAGATATGGACTGAAATTCACGAGGAAATTTTTAAAACGGGCGAGGAAATCCGGGAAGGACGTGAGAGCAAAGGTTAATCAACATAACAGTCGAGTTGGCATTAAGGTCAGTATCAGCTTATATTCAATTAGTAAATAAAAGATTTTTCCGGCAAAGGGGTGCAACTCATGACTACAAAGTTGGCTAATTCAGATGCCGACCAGTGAGCTAGTCTAAATATTTCTTCACAATGCCCAGTTATTACGAATTGCATCTGATGCCTTGACTGCTGTAATAGCAACCTTTCATTACTTTATTGTTAGATGAAGATTTGATTATTTCATTTTGATAAGAATTTATTGTTCATTTGGAATGAACATTTCAAATTTAGATGAATTTGATTGACTTTATTGAAACAAGAATTGTCCATATATGAAAATGATATTTATTAAATAGCTAAATATTCGTTCATAGATGAATATTTCATTCTTACACAAGTACAATTTCTGTCCGTTTTCTGCTAGTTAAAGATTGTCATTTTAATGTTTGACTGACAGTTTTGTCAATATTGGCAATATGATTAAAGTAATCGCTCCTTGGTAGAGTCAAGGCGTCATTCTCGCCAGTCTGGGGTCTTCTGAAATCTTGGATAAATAGTTTTAAATCATTATCTGGTATAATTGAGTTTGTTGTGTAGACTTTAATCACTGCATCTCATTTTATGCAAGTGGCCTCTGTCTACTGTTCCGTGGGAACGTTGATGATCTGGCCGCATTTGACATCACACGTATTGCACTGGAATACTAAAAATTCGGTATCCAGCGACCTACAGTGATACAAATCGGAACGACAAGTTTTGCAATCGGAGGAGGTACAACTTTGGAAATGGGCACGATTGTCCGTAACATTGGGGAACTCCCAAGCTTGGCAGATGAGGAGTTGTACAACATGAAAACATTGACAAAAGAAGCATAAGTATCGAACCTGGAACACATAAGTTCCACATCAAGATTATCAAACACTATAGTTTGTATATAGGTATCTGTATTTGCGTAATCTACTCAACCAATGTATGGCATTTTTTAAAACTCTAAAATGAAAAAAAAATCGTTGTAAGTTCAGTATGGCAAAGTTCGCCTGGTACTCTCTCTGGTAAGGTAGTAAAAACTGTGAACGACAAAACACACCTGCCAAAAGTAATCTTCTACAGTTTTATGATGAAAAAACGTGTAGAATTTGATCATAATCTGCTGTGTATTTAAGACAATATTTTATCACAATGTAGCAGTAAATTATGACTTTATTGGAATAATATTCTCAAGGCTGAACTGGTGTTTTTCGTCCTACTTCACTGCTCTAGTTTGAGCTGATGGAGATTGGGCTTAATTGAATTAAATTGAGTTTTACGTCTTGTTATTATTATATAATTTGTTGACGAATTAAGGCTGGCAGTGCTACACGCACTGTGTACAGTCTGTAGGAATAGCAATCGGAACTCGGAGAGACAGAGAGTCTCTCCGATCTGCATAACTGTTAAGAAAAAAAAATCGTTGGAAATCCAAAGGCATTGCCTCATCCCATAGTGCGCTCGTATCTATCGCCGCGGTTCCCTTCGTGTTAGGAGCGTATAGTCAAGATAATGGTAGGCATGGAAGCCGTTTTGACCCTAACATACCTAAACATCTATACCGACATAAGAATGATCCCGATAACTGCAAGGCTTTCTACAACAACTAATGACAGAAATAACATACATTTGCACTAAGTAGAAAAGTGGTCGTTGTGAAATATATTACTCTTGATCGATGCGTTCAACTTTAAAAATTTAGACACGGATTTTCAATCAAGAGTGAAACGGAGAACCTTTCAGAAGCCAGATACGATCGAGTTGAAAATGATATGGCACCGAAATAAGCTAATAATTGCATCTCATTTTCAAGTTTAAGATTCCAGTGCCAAGAATTTCTGGCAGATAAAATCACCTGACATTGTTCTCAGTCAGATAAACCAGAGATTGTGTCGAGATGGAATCATATCATTAAAATAAATGAATGAATGGTATGGCGTAACATGACATTAAGTTACAATAAACAGCTTATTAGTGTGCTTGTAACATTTACAGTTACAAATATACACTCCCTTGTTTTCGTTTAGAAATAGTATAAGGTATGGAATGAATGAATGATTGAATGAATGATATTGTAATAAATCACGTGAATAAAAAAGAGAATTAGATAACTAAAATAAGGAATGAAATACATTGTATAAAAAGATGAATACGAAGAATTAAAAGATTAATGAAGTAAATTATAGAAATGAATAAGTTAATTAAAATTTATATATAAAAATATTTCAATTAATAAATGAGTTAAATGAAAAATATCAAGTAACTAAATCATATAATAGAAACAAATAGAAAGAAGGATAGTTAATGAATATTTAAGACAATTAAATATAACATAAATGAATTAATTGAAATGAATGAAATGAATGAAATGAATTAAATAAATTAAATTAGATAAATACATTAAATAAACATTCGTATTTAGCAATTTTCAGGACTGAAGAAATCGTCTCATACTTATTGAATTGTCTTTTTACACCACCTAGTATTCCGGACTACGACGATGTCCTGACGAATAGGTCAAAGTTTATTGGGCCAGAGGGGACAAACTGCGTGCGGGACCGTATACTTCACGGCTCAGACTGCGAATTGACAAGATAGAGACGATTGAAAATAGCTTTAACAATCGAATCAGCGACAATAGCATGACAATTTGACACTAAACCAACAATATTTTAATATAAGAGGGGCTTTTTATACCCTGGGTTTAAATTAAGACAATTTATTTAAACAGTGCTCGTTCCAGACCCGTTGTTCAACGTTTAAATTGATCTTTGTCCCTTTTTCGGGTTTTGAGGTCAGAGAGTACTTTCAGAACTGAATTCTTTTAAGACCCGCTATATCGAGTTCGTCGCAAAGTTGTCTTTCGGATAAATGAGATCCCATCCACAGTCTCCACAGTTAAAATAGAAAAAAGTAAACTAATCCTGGAAACATTTCTACAAGGTGTTGTTTATACTCATTCGTCCAATAAAATGGAGAAACATATGGCCTATAATTTTATGAACACCGTTTTTGTTTCAAATTTCAATCTTCAAGTAAGCAAAATAAAAAAATACAAGTAAAGTCAATCAAAGTGTAAAACTTTCATTTCAATTACTAATTACAACGGACCACTTATAAGTGATTGAAATAACTCTGTCATCTTACTTTCAATTTAATAGGTACTTTATTAACTCTGAGTTGTCGACAAACACAAGTTGAAATAGATCCCTAGGGTAGGATAGACAGTCTTGTCAAAACTATTAAAGAAACGTGTTGACTCTACGGATTAGATTATCTAGGTACATAATGTACCATTTACCCCTACTTGGCCCCGACAAGCAGCTTCTGGGTGGTGAGGAATTTTTTACCCACCCAATTCGTTGACTTTATTGACTTTTTGTCTGTATTTGGAAACAAAGGCGTTGAATGTGGCGCCCATAACACAGAATTTCGAGCACAATTTGAAAATGGTCGGAAGGTGGTCATGAAAAACGCCCATTCGCTCAGAAAGGACCACAAACCGATGCCTATTTCACAAAACAGGAGATCTACAAACACAACAATGTCCTTGCAAAAATATCCTTTATAACTCTTTGACGTTACTCCTCTTCACTGGCCCTGAAAAGTACGACGTAAAATTAATTTGATTCCTTTGAAACAATTCGAAAATCAAGTTAATTAAGAGAAGTTCGCCCTTGATTAAGAAAAAACAAATTTGATATTCGAGGTCTAAAAATAAAGTGTGAAAGAATCAAATGGATTTTAATTTGATTTGACAGAAACACAAAAACTCCCACTAAACAGACACTGTTTAAAATCGTTTACGATTGGTGAACACTTTGGTGAACACTTTGAAAATAATAATGTAGTGGTGTCTACTGTAAGGTGTTTTTGTGGGGGAGGGTCTGTAAGTATTATTTATTATCCTTTCGCCAATGCGAACACGATAAAGAGAAAAAAAGAAAGAAAGCAACAGGTATCTTATTTTTTTTACAAGGATAACAAATTAGGTACTTGAGGATCCATTCTACCAACTGGCCCTTACCCGTGCCCATCTCAATCAACTAGAAAATGAGGAATGATTACATTTCACCAGTTATCGGTCGTCTAGGACCACTCTAACGTCAATGAATGACTTATTCAGAGTCACTAAGATTAGAACCCAAAGCCTTAAGTTTTGGAAGTAATTCCAAACACTCCATTGTTAACGAATGCCTGTGTTGTGAGTAACCAACATGCTAGCGTTGGCGACGTTGACAATTGACCTAGTTTGAGGCCAAGTGTACCTTTGACAGCTTGATATATTGAGGAGTAGAATTTTCTTCTAACTTCAATACAAACAATTACACGCCTAGTTAAACATGAATAATAGCCAATCATATCATTTCTGTCATTTTGTGCGAAACTGTCATTTTGCTGCGGGACTGTTTTTATCAGCTCTTCAGTGGCTTGAGAACAATTTTGGTGTCAAAAAAGACACTTTAGACATGTTTTCAGTAATTTGAAGTACTTCTTATTTTACTATTATGATAAAAGTGTGATTCAGTCTGATTAAGGTGCCTACACCTGTCATCGATGATCTGACGGCATACGTTCGGCACCATGCATGTCATAATTTAGCTAACCAATCAAGTGGTAAGGCAATGCATTATGTCGACATATATAGTAAGGTCTATTGCATCGAACAGATCAATTGATTGATTGATCATTAAACACGTAAAGAAGAATGCATATTTTTAAAACCAGATTTTGCCACAAACATAAAAATAACCTCTTTAACGGAAGTCGGCGCTCTTGGTAAAAAAAGAAAAAAAAAATGACAAAAAATTGAAACATGTTGTATTCTTTTTATTACGTAGGTCACATTACATTCACACTTTGTTAATTATTCCATCATATCTGTTTACCGTTTAATATTCCACTTGAGGCTTAATGATACATTGAAGTTTATTAATATTAAGACTTTCGTGATTGAATCGTAAGATTCGCTAGGTGGAAAATATCAAAATATTACGTTATTTTAAAGTTTGTGAGCATGCCCTTCCTACAGCAGTACTACCAACTACAATAATGATATAAAACCACGGAGTTTAAACCCACGTAAAACATTCGAGACATCACAATGTAAACACAACATAGATCTGAGAGTAGAATCCATTTAAATGGTTTACTTTAGCAATTAGTGAATGTAAAAACAAACCAAGTAGATTACATGGCAAGGAATCGTTCCTGGCATTCTCTTAGACTGGTCTGACATTGTACTTATTGACTCCGGAGCGAACATAAATTTTATTTTAATATAATAAGAGGGATGGGGTAAATAAATCGTCCGGTATGGATAGTACAATTACCAAGCATAAAGATAACTGGATGAATGGAACCGTTCATAGCTTTCTCTCAGACTCATCCTGAAATTGCACTCGTTTACACAGTCTTATTTCTCATGTTGAATTGGAAATAAATGACGAGACGTTACTGGTAAGGGCAAAATACATAGTTCTATAACATATATCAGTAACATGTTTACCTATAGATATTTAGAGCGCCATTATATCTGTAGGGGTTTAAAGCGTCGTTTTTGTTAATTGCAGTCAAACTAGACATTGGAATCCAATCGTAAAAGATATAACGATGGCTGAAATAGGTCACTTATAGCTGAGAAAGAAAAGGATAACATTCCTTTCAAACATTTCTGATGTCCAAGGTGGCGACGCTCATAGTCAGATCCAAGTTGTTCCTAAACCCCTTACAACTAGCGAGTTGAAGTCTTCAAATTTACTCGTGAACGATTATGAAGTATAGCCTACCATACAGATTAAAAATCCCGTATATAAATGAAATTTGAAATTTAAACTAATTTCATTCTTTATTTTCAGGTGGTAAAGGAAAACGTTAACACAACATGCAAGTGTCATGGCGTTTCCGGTTCCTGTACAGTCAAAACGTGTTGGTTACAGTTATCTCCCTTCAGTAAGATCGGACGAACATTGAAGAACAAATACGAACGTGCGAAAAAAGTATTAATTCAGACGAACCAAGCCACGGGCAAAAATCTTTTGGTGCGACGTGCGAACGCCGAAACAAATGCTTTGAACAATGAGGGTCGATCGCCGAAGCGAGGAAACCTACTTTATATGGACGAATCGCCGAGTTTTTGTCGGCGGAGTCGCTACACTCCGGGTACAACCGGCCGTACATGTGATAAAGACCGTGATTGTGAAACGATGTGTTGCGGTCGCGGTTATAATGTAAAGCATACGACTGTGGTCAAAGCCTGCAAGTGCCAAGTTTTTTGGTGTTGCCACGTTAAATGTAAACAGTGCCTTAAAAATCAAGAAATTTACATGTGTAAGTGAAGGCCGAAATTAGGCATTCGAGGTAAAATTGTATGATCACGTTAGTGCTACTGTTTCTGAATTTGTGCATTTGGAGATTTAAAGGATCGTAAGTAATTTTCGACACGTTATCTTTGAGAATTTTGATTGGTCGATGATTTAGTTCTCGACCAATAAGATTTATAAATAAATAATACATAAATTGTACACAAAGCGTTATTGCGGGGTCGGAATTTGAAATAGTTCATGTAGTTTTTGTCTTTGATTTCAAGGGTTGAGTGTCCAAGCTGGCTTGCAATCCCTGTGTAAATAATTATAAGATATGTTCTAGACAATGTACAACTGTACATTATTAAGGCAATCAATACCAATAATGATTGTATAAATCTTAAAGTTTTGATAAAGAGATGTCAAAATCCTTCTTATACTGCTATTCTCCTGAAATGGAAGTTACAAAATGTGTTATTGTGGTTGTTGCAACCCGTTACTGTACATGACAATCAAACAGGGTGAATTTAATGGGTACATTGCTAAAAGGCACGACAAATAATGCAATATTATAAAGTGAGGATTAGGTTACATGTCTTATGTTAAGATATTATAATAATTGTTAAGTACATTACTTGTAAAAAAGGAACCCTGATTTATTTAGGAATTTACGAACAATGACTTTCCAATTCTATTTTTAAATGTATACGAAAGGGAAATCCCATGAATGAATTGTAAATATTGGATATAATTGATTGTAAATATTGTACATAGTCAATTGTAAATATTGTACATAATGAACATACTATTTATATAACAAGCATACTGGATGATATCTCCAGTCTTTGAAGATCGAGTAGATATTCAGTATCAAGCACGAAACTACGCATGGTTCTTATATGGAAATAACCTAAGAACTATACGTAGTGTCGATATTCCAGTCATCATCGTTCTGATTGGTCGAGGATTTATTCTTGACCAATTAGATTCATCGAAACTTGATATTGCACAAAATGTTAGAATAAACTGTCACATTCTTTCACGTTGACGTGGTTTCTGTGTGAAGAGAAGTCAATGTTAAAGATGGGTTCCCTTATTTTCTTTTATGAAAATGAAAATGCTAATACTTATATGAGAAATACCAGTTTGTCTCACATTTCCATAATTAATTCATAATTAGCTAAATTAGAAGGGAATTATTAGCAGACATGGACATTTATGATTGGTTAAAACTTATATTATTATATGCAATAAGAACATAATGATATGATTAAGAATACATGATAATTCATTAGAAACACCAATTAATCATATTCTTTGATTAATTTGACAGTAAAAAATAAGGAAACCCATCTTAAATTCCTGTATATTAGTTCCATGGCCGGAATATCAGCTTGTTATTCAAAGGTTTATAACCAAATATCGACTCACGACTTCTTGTAGACTGACGATGCCTGAATTGGTAGTATGTGATACTATTATCGACATCATGATATATCACGCGTAGTACGAGTCAACCCTTGATGCAACAAGCAGGCATTCATAATTTCTTATACGTCATCGTTCACTTTGTCCAATCAACGACAGCGTTACATATTATACAAAACAAAATTGTGTTCTTTGGGAAAGCAGTTTTGAGCAATAGTTTTAGTTTCATCGACCAATGACAATTACAGACTAGAATCCAGACTTGCTACATCAAGGGTAATATGTTAGAAAACTCGTACTACATAGGAGCTATCACGATGTGTCACGGACAATGTCAATATTAATATATATATATATATATTTAGATTGTACTTAATTGTTAATAAAACCTTATAAATTGTTTTGGGAATTGTTTGCTAAAGTCGCCTTGTATTTAAGATGTTTCTGAACCTCAGTTTCCCCCATTTTTCTTAATAAAAAAGAGAAAGAAATTCTAACCAAAGATTCTCTTTATATCTAACAAACGCTTAATTTATCTCTACAGTCAAAATTTGTCTTTATAAAGACTCTCAAAGTTTTAAGGAAAGTTTTAATTTGAATGTACAAAAAGAGTTAATTTTGACCATAATAAGAACTAAATTGGAACGTTTCCCACATTGTTTGACAAATCGGAATGGAAAATACATTCGGCAATCCTCGGAAATTTCCGTGAAGCTTTATTTTAACTTACGACCGTTTGTGGAAAATGCCAACTATCAAAAGAATATGTTCAATAAATGTCACCTGGTCTTTCTTTCGTATATACTTATTTTGATTGTCTCAGATTATTTCAATAAAGAACATATCTCGAGCATAACGTGTGTCAAGGTCACTTGGATAGAGGTCAAGGTCACAATGTCTGGCTACCAGCTGGTACAGTGATGCTTATCGAGGTCACCATGACGATAGATCGGGATGTTTTTGTTTACATTTTATTTAAGAAGTTTTGATCGCATTTCTACTATGATGATGACGTGAAACAACTAAAGAAGTCTCTTAGACTCATACAGCCCTGATTCCGGTCCCTAACTGGGTTTGTCGGCATCATTCCGCCTATAGCTCATATTTATTTGAATTTGACAACTCTGATAATGTTTATTTGTATTTCGGTTATAAATTGGGCACACCAAAAGTTATCAACACACAGATGTCTTCGATTGGGCTTGTCAAATGCTTATGCTAACAGAGAGTCTACATTAAATAATAAAAATTATTGTCAACCAGGTTGTAGTTTTAGTTCTAATATGCCCAATTGCTATGAAACGCCATTAGATATAATCCAAAAGCGAAATATGACCGAGAAGAGGTTTTGTAAAGGTGACATAGATGTCATATACCCATTCTGCAAGACGGATGGTACTGCTTGGGTCACACAAATGGGTGACAGAAAAGCCCGCCTACAGACTCAAGAGTAAAAGTCAAAACTGTTTTGTGACACTAGATAGCAAGGAGATTAAAATGATAATCAATTCAACAGTTATCCTAACGGGTATTCATAACGGAGTTATGTCCCCTTAATCAACCACATGCCCATTGAATTAGATTGACTTATTCAATAGTTCATGTAATCAGATGGAATTTTACATTGCTTGTGAATATGCAGAATAATTTGATCTGAAATAGTGCACTAACTAGTGCTTAGTTTTCGTGGAATTGCAAGAACCACAGATGTCCGACTGAAAATTGGAACGGCTCAAACTGTTGTCAGTCTCCCAACTAAACTGTCTAGAGGAAATCTTTACAATCCAAAACCCTAGTATAGATGTACATAGTAATCTCATACTAAGTTAAATATTCCTTCATCGTAGCTTCACTTCCAATTGTACATACGGGCTATTGTAAAACAGCTTCGGTCATTTGAACCAATTTTGCGATACCCAAATTACTTTGAAATCTTTTGTAGGAGCTCATTTTTCATCGATTGGTAAGGCGATGTACGGATTCGTGTCCCAAAGAAGTAATTTAAGAAAAAGGTTTAATTTAACAACAAATAATTGACAAATTAGACTCAAAGCAAAGAATGTGTTGTACTTGAGAAAATCGGAATTGACATCGACTTTTTGACACACGTCAATCCTGAGTCCACAACGACTAAAATGAGTAAGATTGTTAGAGATTCAGCGGCTTTCAACAGATCAAAAAGTTAACGCCCTGGCCAAGAAAACGACGCCAGACCAACGACGTGGTGTTTATTCGCCTATTTACAGCGAATTAGAGAATTAAAATTCCTCGAAACTTGTTGCTAACTTGTGAACGTTCCCACAATTTATTGGTCGTTGAAATTAAAAAGCGGGTGCAAATAAATTGGAGGTATTCAGCGAATCTGGCTTAACTTGTTTAGGTAAATAGAGACTGCAAGCTACGAGCCGTAATCGTCGAGGTAGTTTAAAGACAAAGATAGAAGTTGGTTATATATTGACTATCCGCACGTTGCACATCAAACAGAGATAAAAGACAAGAAACGATTGTTGATACTTATAGAAAGGAAAGACCTGTCACCAATGTAAAATGCGTAGCATAACATTTTCATTTGGAAACGATGTTCCATCTACATCATTTAACAACATTTTCTTTCTTTCAACTCAATATATTAGTTGCAGATAGTCCATGTCATTTAGAAACGAACAATTGTTACTGTATTTAGTCATATTAGACGTTTCACCTTCGTCAATTTCAAACGTTTCATTTCTTTCTGTCCGTGGGAATTAAACTTTGTTTATTTTCTGTTTTGATTTGGATATTAACCCTTCTATGGCCCAACCTGTTTAGGAATAAATTAAGATTCATATAATGGATAGTGGTAAACATTAAGAAAGGCGACTAAATTAGCAAAGAGTCGCTAAGAATCGTGGAAATAAATTTAAAGAAGCTATTTTAATCTCTTGTTGCCTCTGAGATGAAAAGAAACCAAAATGAAACTTGTTATATGCGACAAGGAAAATTTTTCATGTCTAAAAAGAGAAAAGATAGACATCCTTATTTGTATGATTTTAGTCCCGCGAACCTCCAAAAACTACTCACAGGCTGTAAGGATTATATTGCTTTTTTACGCCAAATAAATGGTAGTCGTGGGTTCTAAATATAATCTCGTACGAAAGTCTGGTTACCATTGATAAGTCATGTTCTTCATCATTCCAGTCGATACAGTTGTAATTGGTACAGATGATCTGAATATCAAGGAATATATAAATATTCTGAAAAGGAGAAAACAAAATAAGAGAAATAAAAGAAAAACTTCACATGAAAATTTGCAGTTTCTCCCTCCGAAAAGGTAACAGAAAAATATGTTCAGATAATAGAAATAGATTATACCGCGAAAGGAAAGCATGCGATAGCCCAGCTTTTCTTAAAATATTTTGAAAATTTTAGTCGATATGAACAAATTGCCTGCGGTCGTGTCTGGGCCCGTAAAAATAGACCCAAAATTTATTTTAAAAACTGAAAATTTATCAAATATTAAATCAAGTACCACTACCCTCGAGCAATTGTGAATTTTCAATTATATATTTTTGAGGAATTTTTTAAAATTGTTAAAGTTGAGGGTGAGATCCTTCGACCATCTTCTTTTTCGCAGTCTGTTTAATAAGAGCCGGGAAAACAATTTCTTAAAATCTCAGTCAAAATTACTGACCACATATCAATCGAATATTCCAGTGGATGCTTTTCGCTATAGAAGTGCAATTTTCCAGACCATTGTAAGCAATATCTCACATCTGACATATATATATATAATATCCAGCAACGTTAGAAACAAACAATGACGTCTTTGCTGATAACTTTATGGTTTCAAAAACAGGTGCAGGTTTTTTTCTTTTCATCCTGATCCTTCAGGATCCCTTATCGATTGCATTATTCCCTTCATCTGTAAGTTCCTGGTTTTGATTGAACTTTATCAATTGAAAATAATACAACAACATGTATACGACCATTATACCCAGTATAGATACGCTCGGAACGAATGCCACGCCCTACTTCAATCCCAGACTTATCAAGAATTTTAGACAAAGTCATTCAAAAGCACTTCCAATAGAAATTGAACATTCATGTATTAAGTATAATAGCAAAAATGTCAGTTATGTGTTTTGATTTTAATACAATTTTAATGTCCATGCTAAAAAAATCTTGATAATATAAGATACCAACGCACCGTTTTAGCGACCCGGGTTGTGAATGGATCCTTAACATTAACTTAATGGGTGAAAACATAAGTATATTTAGTAAGGTATCCACGTCCAAATCTTGAAAAAGATTTAGAAAAATAAAATTGCTCGTTTTAAAATTGGATTGATAAAATATAGGAGGCGATCAAGTCACTCAGCTAAGCGGAAAGAAAATAAAACACACACATAAAACTATACGTTTATTGTCTCACAAATGAAGTCGTCATTTCACTCAAGGAACGTGACCCCTCCGGCCTGACCCCAAATTTGTCAATCGAAAATGCGCCAGTTAATGACAGTTTAGAGTTAAAAAGTGACCAATTTAACATTTGATGTCTTAATCGAGTTAATACTTTTCGAATATGTTAATTTATATCCATGGATGATTTTGTATTCGGATTTTGTGATTTTTCGAGTTGAATTGAAAGTTTTAATTTTTTTGTCAGATTGTCACCTTAGAAATTCATAACGGAACTGTTTGGAAATTTGGAGTGGGATATTGGATCATCGGACAGTGTAAAGTGGACGTAACCAAAAGTCTTACGATCGGAATAATTCCGGATTTAAAAGTGGAGTAAGACAAGGGGACGTTATAGCACCTTAGTCAGTTCGTTTATTGAACCAATAAACTTACGATGCATGTGTGATCTACTTCTTCATTGGTTTTGGATGTTTTATCGAGCTCTTCGTTGAAATGTACGTCTGTATTGTTCGGATCCATTGAAATACGTATGGGCTCAGTTTTATTAATTTTAACTAGTGTAATGCGTCTGAATTGAAGATGTCATAAACTGTAAAGGACTGCCATATCAATTTTCCGTTGTAAAGACATTTTTTACAAAGAATTTAAATACTATTAAATTCTTTAAACACACAATAAAATTCTTGTGTCCATTTAAGTCGGAATGTAAGACTCCGATTAGCAGTTGTCAATATTGTTAACTTGCCTAATCTCTTTTCAAATAATTAGGACAAAATAGATTTGTAGCCACTTGAAACGACAAGAACCCTGAGAACATTAGAAGTAGGCGGTGCTATGCCTATTTACCGATGTCGCATCATCCTTTGTTTAAACTTTTCTGACATTTTTCTAATCTTAACCTAGGAGTTTAAGATTCAAAACGTTTGGTTTTAAAACATCCGATATTGGCCGATCAGGATTAAGTGAAATTTTGGAATAAAATTTCCAGATGATCAGCGGAAAAACGTTGGATTTTGTATCAAGGATATTTCTAGAATGTGCCAATCAACCAAATCGATAAAATTGATACGAAATTTAAAAAACGGAATAGATGATTGCCTTTCTCTGATGAAACATTAATTGGGACGGGCAAAAGGAATTAAAAACTCTAAGCAAATCGAATGATTGCATATGCACTTAAGCTTCCCAAAGGATTGAAATTCTGGATGGCGAAATTTTCATCAAAGTTTTAAAAGAAATTTTGCATAAAATATATGTTCCATTTAGTTAATTTGTGGTTGTGAAAAATTTTGAAAATTTGGAAACAAGATCCGGCTAACTAATGTGAAATACGATGCGTCTATTGTATGTTCTGGGACTGTTGTACGTCAGTGTTTTACTAATCATGTGTAAGAAGGGCAGGCATCGCGGCCGGATGAAAGGCGTTCAATGGTGGTGAGTAAACGTTTTAATGTTGTTTTCGAAGTAAAGGGGTAGAGGTGTAGAACTAGAAGGCGGAAAGTGTAGGGTGAAGGGGGGGTGGGGGAGGATAAGACTGGCTTCTGGGCGAAATTTTAATTATAACTATATTTTCGTTCGCTTTTTGTTCTTATGAAGAATTGATATTTCGGAATACTGAAAAAACATGAAACGAATCAATAATTAAATCTAAATGGTGAGACAGATACTTTGATTAAATTGATTTGACTTTATCAATATAAAATTCTTTTACATTTTTTCGGGGTTTGGTCTAAAAATATACAAAATTCAATATTTTGAAAAGACCTTTTAGAACAAATTGTATGTTGTTTTCCACAATTTGCAAAACCATAATATCGCCAAAATATAACTACAATTATTTTCAAAATAACAAACATGACACGCAAAAACAGTCATTAATAGTTTCTACGGGTCTTCTGTTTTAAAAATTGATACAACCAAGTTCCCGAAATAAGTCGGAGCCACCCAAATGTTCGCAAATGATGGGGAATAGCTAATTTCTATGCCATATGTTGGTAATTGATTTAAATTTACAATTGAATAAGAATAGATTAAATAAGATAGTGAATAATAATAGATAAATACGTCCAGCAATTTGTTTATCTGAAAAGCTATCAAATATGTTTTGAATGTGCTAAATAACAATATGACAAGACCTTTTGTTCTTAGATCATTGTTCTTGAACCAATAATATAGAACCTAGAAATATGTGAAGTGTCGAAACGTGATATATTTTTGAATTAATAACAATATTGCATAACATTGTTCCTGTTTATATTTGAATAATTAATCAATCATATGGCATCTAATAAATATGAGAAGTGGTTGTAGAAAATATGCAATAAAATGAGATTTTACATCACAGTTTTCTGTTCCTTAATTGGACTGTTCCTTATTAAAAGACAATGTCAATGTCATTTGTCTATTCCTTGGATTTCCAAATGTCGACATAACTTTAATTTGTGAATCCTGAACCTGAATCCTGTCATCTGTTCTGAAGCATCCTTTAAACATGTAGATGATTAAGGTTCATATCCAGGTAGGAAAATGTCTGCAACTTTTTTTGGTAATTTTTCTTGCAGGTCCTTGGCCAAAATGGGTCACAGAACCAACGATCTACGAACGTCTGTAACCCAACTTTACAATAACCCAAGCTTACTACCTTTAACGAAAAAACAGAAAAAATTGGTAACCCGAAATCCGGGTTCAATCATGGCAATTGCAAAAGGTGCTAAAATGGCAATAGACGAATGTAAATATCAATTCAAAAACAGGCGATGGAATTGTCCGACCTATGTCGATGGTCACGGTGGTTCTATATTTGGTAAAATTCTCAATACAGGTAAGGATTCTTATTGTTCTTCACATTATAATGGTAATAATAAGTAAATATCTTGATTTTTTCTGTATTTTACTTAAAGTATTGTTGAAGTAGAAATAAACGAAACGAAATATCTGTAGCTGAATTTAAATCAAATTGTAATGTCTCTTACTCATAACAATGAAATAAAAATTCGAAGAATTAGTCACAATTTTCCCACAGTTTGGATAAAATGAACCCAGTTTTTTTCCAATTTAGACTTTTTTTTGTCTTTTGAGCAAGTGAGGAGTAATTTAGTTAGTAAACATTACTTACTAAAGTTAGTAAACATTACTTATAAAAGTCAGGCTTCTCCGCCTTTTTACTTTGAAAATTTTTGACTAGATTTACAATATGGCTGAGAGTTGACCACGACATTTTTACTTATCTTTCTTACAAAGATCAAATAATTAAATATACCCCACCCCATTTTTGTTCTCATGTCTTGGGAAAATTTCATTGCTTCTGTTTCCGAGACATTTGTCAAATTCCGATGCGTATGTTATTCTTAAATCAGATCAAATTAATTAAATGTACTAGGTCATATAATTATATTTGAATACAGTATATATATACCAATAGGTCTTGCTCAAAATAATCATTATAAGATAATTATGTGAACTGTTCAAAGTTCATAAACCCCATAACTTCCGCCGCAACACTCATTTAACTCGGGCTAAAATGCAAAAAGGAACATTCTAAAACCGGAAAAAACAACATGATCCTATTGTATTATTAAGATGTTCACCCCATTGTGTACGACTATAAATAAGTTCCGAAAATTACAGCGTACAAGCAAACTCTACGAGGCATTTGAAAGAACATCCCCAAAAACTACAGAGCAAACCTGAATCATTGAAGAATTACAGAATGACAGAGTCAGATTGATGTAAACCTCCAATGAGTTACTGTTAACGAGAGTTATTAATCGATGGTGTTAATTTCACTCGGACTACTCTAATCAGTCTCACCATCTCGTTCATTATTAATCCCTAGCTTATCCTAGGTATTCAGATAAGAGGCCAACCATTGGTAGATTTTATTGTTTTGATGATACAAGGTGAGAAGTTGAAACTCCGGGGTCAAACTCTCAGATCTACCATGTGTCAATAAACAATTAGATTTAATTTTACCTATTATATCTGCAAGATTTATGGCTTTTTCGATATTGAAATATTTGAGTTGATACTTAAAACAAAGAAATTTTATAATGAATCCCAATAAATACGCTCAAACACGAGAAAACTGAATTTACAGAATCGCTTAAATAATGATATATAGGTATTTGAGTGAAGATTATAAAGTCATTCAGTCAATCATTCTTTTCAAAACTTATTCACCATAATGCCTATAGACTATTTCATAGATGTTTCAAAATTGATCATGTAAATCGTCACATACTCCAATTTTATATCATTAAATCACTCACATTTGTAATGAATAAGAAAGGTCTTATAATGTATCCTTGTCTGATCCTTTTTATATCTATGGTAGTGCTGGGTATCACCAACCATTCCACGTCACGATACGTGCAGCGATACACGGGTCACAATACGATACTTAACTTGATATCGGGGAAAAGGATTAACATTAATATTCTATCAATAGATGGTTTCCATATATAATAATATATAACTTTATAATTGTGATACTTGGTAATGTAATTGAATTGATAGGAGTGGTTAACGTCCATTGTTTTATAAATAGTTTCCTACAACTTCAGTCGAGTCAGTGATTGCATTATAACCATCTTATTAAATTCCTAATTTTTTTTATCTAATGAGAGGGCACTAATCTATGGTAACAAAGCATGCATCTTGAACATGCTCCATGGCAATCCCGATTACAAGAAAATCAAATGCAGTTTTCAAACTTAGTTAGTTAACGCTATAATTTGTAGAAAATCCATATTTATGACATTTGCATGAACTACATAGTATATGTATACAATAATACCCGAGTATTATAGTAATTGAAATGAAAAGTGATAATATAAATGTACCGAGGGCCCTGTTGCGATAACACCCAGGACAACCCATGCATTATTGCATGTTTATCGACTAGAACATACGGGTACGCACAACCAGGATAAAAATCGATGTCACGGCTCCGGAATGTAACGTGGGAGACACTGATTTTTGACTAATACTCGTAATGTGCTTGACAAATCTATAAAATTTGAGATCAATCGCTCTCACACCCTATAGCTACAAAACACTTTTTGTGACAAGGGGGTACAAGTCACTAACGACGATAACGTAACGATAACGTTACGGTCTACTTAAAGCTTTATCCCGCCAATGTTCAATACCGATATTCAATTTAATCAAAACTAAAAAAAATAAAACTGAATAACTGATCGCCCGATTACTTGTTGATTTCATCGTCTGTGATTTTTAGTTAAAGTCATATGAGTGAATAAGTGTATATGTTAGGATTTTACAATACAAAAGGTGTGAAAGAATTGCTGTTTTTAGCTAAGCTATATTTGAATTGTGTAAAATGCATTGTTAATGACATAAAGTCGTCTAAATTCTTAATTTACCTTTTAATGGAACCCTATCTCAGCCAAACATATCCTTTATCAGACATGTGTAACTTCAATAAATAAATGTTTAGAGGACTTGGTGGAATGTGCTACCATCTTGCTATATTCAGATAATGAGACAACAGCTTAACCCTCTGGGTTATAAAGACGAATCATATGAAAAGATTTTGTAAAAGCTGACTGAAATGTGCATGGTTTGATCCAAGGTTACGGTTTCGCTTATTTAATTAGAAGTAAAAACGACATTGGCAATACTATATTGTTTTGATTTGGATAAAATCTCAGGGTCGATATATATCTTTGGATTTTTCAGCCTGTTTTTCTCTTGTAAGTCGTGACGGTTGGAGGGCCTGTCTGCAAAAGGCATCTAGTCGATCGAATTTGAAAATAAACTGGGGTTCTCTGAGTGCAAGGCTTTGCCATTTATAAATCTACTAGCAGCAATAAATAGGAAATGAATGGGCAAAGGCCACCGTCCTTTCCTTTTCGTACTTGTATTGTACACTGTCTTTGTTAGCTTCAAACAAGTAGGACGTTAAACCCCATTTATATTTCAACAGTTCGATTGTTTATCAAATCAAGATTAAAGACAATATTATCTGATTTATTTCAAATAGATAAACTTTACGGATTAAAATTTCGTCATCGACTTTTGATCAACCCTTTGAAAGCCAATGAGAAATATGTCGTATTTCCTCCTTAACTTTAAAATGACACGACCAGATGGTTTACGATTTCATTAAAATCTTTTGTTTTTATAAGTTAGATTTTTTCAGGTGGCTCAAGTCGTTCTTGAGATAGATAGAATCTGAGAGCAATTGGGTTATCAATGGGACGTGTGAGAAAACATTATCAATCGACAATACCTCTTTTGAGCAAAGTTGCAGTATGTTCAAACATATTGCACACATAATAGTTTTTGTGGCTGCTTGAATAAATCCGATGCCTAGATCCCTGGGCTGGACATCAAGCGCTCACTTTTTCAATGGATGTGGCTAAGCCATTCTTTTACATTATCTTGAATGGCTAGTGAACTTAATGGTGCATGTCTATCTCAATGTTTTGAGTTGTTGTTGGTTTATATTTGTTGTGGGGGATTCCTCTAATAGCACACTACCAATATGCCAAAGAAGGATAAGACGTAAAACTCATTTCAATTCTCGCATAAAAAACCCATTTACTTCCTATTTTAATCTGAATTCGATCCTCTACAGATATTTCGTCCCTGAATCATATACATAAAAACAAATTGTTTATCTAAAACTTTCCTTATATCTAGGAACTAGGTGTTAATGGTTTCGAAAACATTTATTAATAATGTGTGAACCCTTTTTAAAGTGAGTTTTTACCCCCTGAGTGGATCTGAAACCAACCCCACGATCAATTCGAAGGCAAAGTGTGAAATCTATCGACATATTTTGTCTATGATACAGGTGACGTCACATGTTCGGTTGGCAATATAAACGAAGCCATTGAGTTTGGAAAGTAAATCGATTTTGATATTTTTCTTGAAATTTTTCTTCATTGAACAATTTTGCCTGTTTTCGTCATCTATAAATTTTTGACAACTTTTACCATATTGTTGCCAATATCTAGTACCCCCGAAACAGGACGTAATACTCACATATTAATGTCGCAAACAATTCTGTGGGTTTTTACTTTTCAATATACGATAGGAGAAACATACCGAACCCAAAAATGATTTAGAAAAGTAAACAACTTATAAAATTTGTTATCAACCATCAAAAGTTAGAGAGTGAGCATTTAACACCATCCTGCTAGACTCCATTCACAATTATTACACTATCTATCACTATATCTGAACAACTGATTCAAACCCGATAGCCATAAAATAGCATCGAGGATACATAAAACATATATAGGCGAAACCGAAAATCATCCTTTAAAAGGATTTAAAGACTTAAAGAGTGTAGTAAATGACCACCCAGTCTTTTCATAAACATGAAGCTCGGCTAATTTTTTATGGGGTATACATTTCTCTAAGTGATCGCAATTTATTATTTAGCCACCAAAGTTTCTTTAATGATGTGATTTATGCCGCTTTTAGCGTGTTACAGTCGACTGTTTCCTTTTCGCACGCCTTATTTTCACCCTTGCTATTGTGTATCAAGATTTTTATGGTTCTATGTCCATTAAGAAGAAATGAAAAGTTCGTTAAAAGCCTAAAAGTTTATAGTTTATGATGCTCACTGAATTGATTTTGGGCAGGTGACTTCATAAAAATACGAAATTAAAACCTTACATGTTCTGCTCGTTTGCCCTTAATGACTCTAACATACCTATCAAATAGTCTATAGAGACATATTTTTGAGATGACAAAAGTGACTTTTACTTATTGTTTGTGCAATTTGATTCAACACTTTTGAGTTCATTCGCTATGTCGACTCTCATCCTCTATTGGACACACCCACAAAACAACTTTGTTAATTGTGGAGTGTTGGCAGAGTAGGCACCTTATATTTTTGAAACTTTGCATTTGTGCCTTTCTGAGACCCCAGTTAGCTAATTTTATCTATAAAATATACGTGTATTATGAAGGCAATAAACCAAAAAAAGAAATGTCTCACCCTACCCAGTTGTAAGGGATTGCGACCAGTGATTTGTACGGGCATCTTGATAATCGTTAATTTATTCAAGATCACCAGATAAAATTTATTTTTAGGCCCTTATCAATCTATTTTGATATGATTTTGGAGGCGATTTATGGGATACTGTGGGAAAATATTTAATTCGGAAATAGATATTACGAAAAATATAGACTTGCCTGTTCTGTATCAGAAAATCTTTTTTTCGTTTTAAATTTAGATCTTGTCAGCAAAAATGCATGCCTTATGATTGAAAACCATGTATTCTTCTACATTTATTTATCAATTTATTAATTCATTCATTCTTTTATTCATTCATTCATTCAAATAACAACACAAGTCATGATTATCTTGAGGTAAACCCCAAAATTATTTATATATTTGTTTGATGTTCTGTATTGAATTAAAAAGCAAACATAAATCATCACATTCAAATTCAAAAGGCGGCACACAATTAATTCAATGGTATTTAAAAAATTCAGACATAACGTTAGATTATAATCGAGATTATTTCTCGAATGAATGAAAACATAACGGCAAAAAAGTCTACCTTGCGTTATACCCTTTTTATAAAGTCACTTTTATACTTAAATTTATTTTAAAAGGCTAATCTTTATTAGAATCTCTATCGCGTGTGTCTGTTTTGTTAATAAATACCTTTTTTACAATTGTACAGATGAATTATACAAAAATATTAATAGGCAATAAATAAATGGTGGTGTTCTATGAACAACTAAAGGGGGTCTGGAACGACCTTGCGACTTGCAAAGTCTATGAGCATCAGGACTTTCGATTTTCAACGACCGTTAGCAGCAGGAAGGATCTTGTAAAATTTGATCGATGGCTGAATTCTTTTAAAAAATTGCAGTTGCCACAAGTTGCCTGTTCGAGTTCCACTTCCCAGCGATAGCTGGATATTGTCGTTGCTATCAGGCGGTAAATTTCTGATACAAGCGATGCATCTTTGTAACATTAGGACGGATATTGCATGAGTCTAACGTATTCAAAAGATGCTAAATGATGAACAAAAATTAGGAAAAATTGTTTTTTGTAGATTTCTTAGCATAAACAATTCACGAATTCATACAGAAAATTTACTAGAATACACGGATCAGAGCTATATTCAGCTATGTGCTTTGAAAATGCAAGTAGATATCAGAGATATGTAAAAAGCGTGGTCAAGTCTGTACGATTTTAGAATTAGAGGAATTTTCTGGTGAATTTCATGTATGTTTATTTCAGAGTTCCTTCCCTTCTTACACATTAATCTAACTCATTATAGGTGTTAATAAAATCATACATTTCTTTTCCTGTTTGAGCTAATAAAAGAGAAGACACAGCTCCAAATATCCTATCAAACTACAGAATGGGCATTATGTTTAAATAATGTTGTTGCAAAACTACACGTTCTTGAAGTTTGGTTTTCGATTTTGACGAAAAGGATGAAGATAGTTTACACCCATTTGGTCCATATAGCCTCATCATCAGAGCAGAAAAAAATAAACGTAAAATAAATCTGGCTGGTTCAAAAACTAAAATACATCCAATTATGTTTTTCTCATTGCAGGTTGTCGTGAAACAGCGTTTATTTATGCCGCTACTAGTGCTGCTGTTTCGCACTCTATTGCACGTGCGTGTTCGGAAGGAAGTATTCATACGTGCTCTTGTGATTTTGAACATAATAAAGTTCCTGTTGGGAAAGACTGGGAATGGAGCGGATGTAGTGACAATGCTCGATATGGACATAAATTCTCTCGGAGATTCGTGGATGTGCTCGAGAAAGGACGAGACTTCCGGTATATGATGAATTTACATAATAACGAGGCTGGACGAGTGGTGAGTCGGCATTTTGTTTAGATATAAATCCAAAATTAAAATCAGATTACAATTTTTTTTCCCAAAATTTTCCATTTCCATTGTAAGCTAACAATTTTTCTATTGCACTTACGTTCTAATGACGTTATTCTTTACCAATCAAAGCGTGTTATGTAGAGCCAGTTTCTTAATGATAATGACGAATTGTCGGATAGCGCAAACCAAAGTAGACAAAACTATCAAAAAAAAAAAGAAAATAACCGTATTCTGATTTCAATTGGATTTAAAATAATTAAGGATGCCTTTCTGATTATTGGATCTTGTTGCATGGGTGCGAAAAAATGGTTCAGACAATTGGTAAGTGACTAGTTCGAAATTTGTCTCACGGTGACAAAAATCAATGACATATTCACTTAAGGAATGCAAAGCGAACTGTATCTATAGAAGAAAATTTCAAATCACGTAGAGCAAGATGCTATAAAAGATGTATGGCCCAGAGCTGTTAAACTAGGACAATAAACAGTAAATTTTAATTATACCCTATCGTCAAAACAAATAAAATCTTGACGAGATCAGAACATTGATATCTTCTGTGAACTCTCCCTTGACTATCGTGCTGTATCAATGGTATACAGAGTTTTCCACGAATATCCCTTGATGTAACAAGCAGTTTATATAGCAAATCGAATTACCTTCAGTGGGTCCATATTCATAAATTTCTCTAAACCATCGTGTTGTATCAATGGTAGTTTTTGACATTTATCCTTTAATGTGATACCAGCTTCATAGTCATCACATGGCTAATAATGATATCATTGCTGAAGTTAGGCTACCTCTGGAGAGTCCACTTAAACATCTACTGTTTCTACTTTCAGCATGTATCGTCTGGTATGAAACAAGAGTGTAAATGTCATGGGATGTCTGGTAGCTGTACCATTAAAACATGTTGGATGCGTCTTCCTCCTTTTAGAAATATAGGTCATATATTAAAAGATAGATTTGATGGTGCTTCAAAAGTCCTTCCTGGTAAGATAGCGTCATAAGAATGTCATAATTTGCAATTTCCAGATCTCTGAAACATAATCCACATTCAAATATTTTCATCAATCAAAAGAAAGCTGGGTTCTGGTAATTTGCAACTAGGAAGATGAAGGGAAAAACAAGATGAGCTTAATACTCCATTTTGGTTTGGTTATCTGTTTAAAGCAGCTAATCGTATAACATAAGATGAACTGGGTGTTGGGTGTTATGTATTATGTTATTCCTATAAAATTGTTCGGTATTTGGTACTATGCTTGTCGAATTGATTGGTTCCATGTTTTTCTTGAAAATCTATTATCTCAATTATCTCTATTATTCAGGCAATACTGGAAGAGCTGTTAAGAGAAAGCGACGAAGGTTCAATTTTAGTCCCGTTAATCCAAACCACAAGCGTCCTGGACGACGTGATTTAGTCTACTTTGAACATTCGCCAACTTTTTGTGAGAAAGAAAACATGATAGGATTTGAGGGGACGGCAGGCAGGGAGTGTAACTCTACCTCACTCGGTGTGAACGGTTGTGACCTTATGTGTTGTGGACGCGGATACAAATCCGAAACGTTTCCTGTGAAGGAAAGATGTCATTGTACTTTTCATTGGTGCTGTCAAGTAAAATGCCAAGTGTGCACTCGATTAAAGGTCCGGAACACGTGCTTATGATTATTTGGATCGCAAGAGGCCAGTGTACTTTCCATCGAAGCTTTGAAGAAAAATTTCAAGTGGGCATTCGATTAAATCAAATGTACGCGTTCGTACACCCGTTTCAAGATAACAATCGGATTATGTAATGGTTACTTCCGGATCAGACGTGCACATGACTATTATGAATTTTTGTTGTTACCATTATACAGTTGTCCGAAAACTATTTATAAATGCAGGGGTCGAGATTTTATTTACTTTTGCATTGTTATTAAAATAAGAATAATTTCATTCTTCTTTAATGTTTCTCTGTAGAAATATGCATGCAAATCTTTTAATGTAATCTTGTTGACTTCTTTGAATTGATGTGAATTGAATTTTGCACTATGTAATTGTGGTGAAAGGTTGGTTGTCATATATTTGAGAATTTACTGATTAGTGATTTACTAGTTCACATTGACATCTAAATATATGGTACGTCCTGTCCTGTTAAATTAATACGTACTGTCGTACTGGTAATAGTGTCTAGAAAAATGCTACGTACTGATTTGTACTGATTTATAAGAACATTCGTACTAAACCCTTTTGGTTCTTGCTGGCATGGAACTAATTTGAAATGCAAATTTTTCGTTCTGATTTATGAATGGTTCGAAACGGCAGAAAAAAGTTTCGAACTCACTTATAAATGGTACATAGTGACCATACTGTAAAAATAGTAAATTGTAAAGTTCCAATATCGTTGTTTATATTATAAAATTATTATATTTATTTCATAGAGATTATACTTAATAAATGTTTTATACAAATTTTGCATTTGTGTAGCTTCTTTATATTGCTGAAATTCAGACATCGGAATTGGAACGGAATTTACTATACTTTCATAGGGATACTTACTGCAGAGGACATCACTAGAGGCATGCTCACTTCCGGAACACATGATGTCACACAACAAGAAGAAGAAGGTATTACGTTAAGCCTTACATTATCATAGGTATACTTACTGCAGCGGAAATCACAAGATATGCAGGACACGGTCACTTAAACGGAAACACGGAACACTCAATGTCACATGTTAAAGGAATACTACCACTAAGAATGGATTTAAAATTTTAAAGTCTCAACAAGTGAATATATTCATCAGTTGGACTTACCAGGTGCTATGACTAAAGAATACAATCAATACAATACAATATATCCATTAAACTAAATAATTATTGAAAACCGCTTCTAAACATGTTTCAAAATAACTTAGTTTAATGAATTATTTCTTAGTTTTATGTATTTATTGTATTAAAGCGGGATTCTGTTGAAGAGTTATGACACCAGGTAAATCCACTGATGAACGAAGGCTGATTTTGGCTAAGTTTGAAATTTCAATTTTTAGGTCATCCCACGAGGAAGTATACCTTTTAGAAGAACAAGGTATCAGTTTTGAACTACTTTATGTTTTACATTATCTACAATCAACATTATTACATTATAAAATACTACATTTATTTTCATATTCTATTGGACATTTATACACAGTATCGCTACAGTTAAAATTTACACTGCACTGATATTTATAAAAGATTTGCACGATATTTAGTATCTATATTACTACGATAAAAATTTACACAAAGGCATTCGTTATATCTATACGCATTATACATTGAACAGAAATACGTTCAACCAGGGTACACTAGCAGAACGAGTCGATTCGGGTGTATTGCATTCCTCGATATACATGTTCGAGTGCACCCAGAACACGGTTACGAATGAAACTTAGTATTAAAATACAACTGATTGAAGTGAGATATCATAGTCGTGTATAGTCCAGAAAATATATCTCACGCGGGGACTTTGCGAACATAAACAAGAGCAGTCCACTTTATTTTTGGGGTAGCTTGATCGGTAATTACAGGCTAAATAGATATTAATTTGCCCTACCTCGAAACAGATTAGACAATTATGGAATCGTTCCAGGACTTACATGGATATATTCGCTTTACTAGATATATATATGTATTTGTTAGACGTTTAAAGCATAAATGAAAGTTCTAAACTAGAAATTACCTTCATAAGTCTACAAAGTTATTTTGTCTACATGAAAACAATATACAATAATACATATGAGACTTGTATCCAAAAGACAACCATCCAACCGCACTGATTGGCCCAACCGGAAGTAATAAAGAATATTTGCGACATTTCTTAATTGTGGCGAAATTTAAAACACTTATAACTTTTAGGTCAAAGTTAAGTAGTTTCTGTCCTTTTATGATTTTATGATATAAGCATTTTCTGCAGAAATTTTTACTTCCGGCTGCGTACACAGACACTCGGATGAGTGGATTTTAAGGTCACCACAATACCTATGGCACTATAACACAAAGTTAACAAACCTCTACAATGAATTCATATTGCATAATATCAAAAAGCACTATTGTGGCATGAAAGGTGATTGCTATGGCAATGGTACTGGGAATTTTGTTCGAAATCTAACCTTTGCTGTAATAAGTCGACACTTCCGTTGCTAATGATTAACAGCATCATCTTACGTCTATTCTATTTGACCAATCAGTGTACGCGTTACATAATTAATTATTATTAATGATTTCGCGCCATCTTTTGCCTCGAAGATCATTGTTGGACGAGAAGAATAATCAAAATTTAGGCCTCAATTTCAGCTTGTTGCAGCAAAGGATATATGTCAAAATCTCAAACCATCTCTGTTATAGCATAATGTGTCGGTGACAGCACTAAAATGCTAAATGAACATGATTCTATTGCATGCAATGAATATTATTCCAGCGATTGTTTATCCACAAAATCTCTATCCAACATTTACTTGTTGGTGTAAAAACCATCAACGATCGTATCATATTGAAAAGGACCGTGAAAGGCAAAAATGCTATAAAGACATTTTATGACATTCCATAGAAAGCCCAATAAAGGGATAGAGTCGTCTGATTATTCGCTTTAGCAGCAGAGCTCAATGAAAAAAAGACGTCTGCTTTGCAGCCTGTGAAAAGGCTAATTTTGGAATTTAACAGTTGTTGTAGCAAATTACTAGACGACTGTATCCCTTCAGTAACGTGACATTTGTCCTCGTATTCACAATGTATTTTCATACATATATTTTGCATACAAATTGGCATTAAATTAATTAATAACACTATATAATAAATAAAAATATCTACTTGTATAACATTTGTTCTTTGACATTATATGTACATTAAAATTTTGCATAATCTATCTGCATATATGGTCAGAGGCTGATACATCGATTATAAGAAGCTTTGATGCTTGCAGCACTAACTCGTTAGTGCTGTTACTACAGCACAAAGCTGATGACATAACGTTAGACAATCTTATTGAAATAGACCAAACTTCCATTTTATAATTCTAATCTAGCCACTACATTAAGGGTCTAACGATGGTGCTTTTGATAACTCTTTGAGTCAACCTGATGACTTTTAATATCAATAACGTTATCCACTACGATTCTGTTTGTTTCAAAATGTTTCTATTTCAATTTTGATTACATTTTGTAGCTTAAATGACTAAAACATTATGTTCTAGTACTACATAACAAAGTCAGGTGATTACATTACTTTAATATCAATATCGATTACCATTAGGTTTATCTAGCGCAGGTTACGTTTGGTAACGTTGAGAGTTCGCTTGTAATAAATTCCATCACGTTTCCAAAAAAAAAAAATCTCGTTACGTTCTAGTACTACTGCACAGGTCCGTTGATTACGTTCGTTTAAATTTTCGATTACGTTTTCAAACACAGGTAACATCATATCTTGCTAAGAAGGCTCTAAATAGAATAGCAACATACATTCACAAAATAAACACGTCATAAGCACCTCGTTTCCGTTTTAATTTTCTGACACGTTTCACATATGACCTCACAACACCACATGAAACGACAGTTACAATTTTCTTTAATAGTCACTTGCTTTTTAGAATAGTTCCGACCACAGCACAATAAGTCACAGCCCCCTACCCCCATTGACGTGGGGTCACATTCCCTACCCCTCGTCCCTAACGCACCTTCCTTTTTGTTTCTTCGGCAGAAATCCGGGGACTCCTCCGAATAAACTAAGTCTTCTTTTGATGGCGGTTTGATTGTATCTCCTTCCGGTATTAAATATTTCCCATCATTCGAACTGATGACCTTTGACCCGCCATCGAATTTCTGTTTTAGGCGATTGCCGACGTCTCTAAATAATGGCATTTTTCTCCAGCAGGTTTTCAGAGTACAAGAACCGGAAAGTCCATGACATTTACATTCTTTGCGCATGTATTTTCTGACAGCCTGAAATATAAAAGTTATAAATTACAAGCAGCCATTGTATCGGCCATATTGCATTTGAAATATCATTAAAGCAATTAATAAAAAAAAAAAAAAAAAATAAAAAAAAAAAAAAATTGGTCAGAAGCTGTATATAAGTTTTCTATAATCTCACCTGCCGCCCTGCTTCATTATTATGCAACTGTACTAATGTTGTGACATCACCACGGCGACGTTTCCTTCTACGTGCATCCATGAATTCGCGCGATTTCTGATATCCAAAATCCACGTTATCGCCACAACCTCCCCACTCCCATTCTCCGTCCGTGGCTATATCTCTCAGGTTGTTATCGCACGTACATTGCAGTAGTCGCCCCATACTACAAGCCTCCGTTACAGCATATACTACTCCGGCCGCTGTTATGGCATACACGAACGCTGCTTCTCTCGTATCTGTAAGTAGAAAGTAGATATGACTTATAAGTAAATAGTAGCCTATAAATAAATGATCGGTAATGATATATATATATATATATATATATATATATATATATATATATCTGTATTTATATATTTTACTTTGTGAAAAAGATCTATAAAGGCTCTGTGCGTCTGATACATATTACCCTTGATAGCAGACCAATTCTCTTAAACTAATAACCCCACTGTGCTATATCTGTCATTACTCAATTTGATCACTTAACAATAGTTTAACACACTTTAATATCGGAAACTATACAAATTGGCAACATCGTCAAAATCACGATTTTGTTTACGATGAATCTAATTGGCCGAGAGGCAAGTCCTCAGCTAATTAAAAGTAGCGATGAGGATATATGTTGGGTAGCCAAAGGATTCCCTCAAACATATACGTAAATACTTGTACAAAAGTGCAACAAATAAAATTTGCTTTATTTCACTCCATTTTGTAAAATTTTCAGATTATTATTAGTACAACGCTGTTTGTACTCTTGATACTGGACAATAAATTATTTGGTAGTGTTAAAATTAATAAAGTTCTTAGTCTTGTTTGACAATACGAACACGTGCTAAACAACTGTCGGATTTCAACAATAAACTTTGTATTTTATTGTTATCAGAAACAAGTATGATGTAGGGCTCATAAAATTTGAGAAAATTCGACCTCGGATTTGATCTTTTCCTATCATGGCGATGGTCTGTTCTTTAACTATGCGCACAGCTTTGTCCGCTATTCAACTATGCACACGACAACAGACGACTTGGTTCTTTCAAGCCGCTAAAATATTAATTTTTAATCTAGTTTTTTTATGAATAGTTATAGACCCGAAGTTAAATATGCGAAATAAATTAATTTTACTCAAAGAAAAGCTGTATTTGTAATACTCGAAGGTTTACCGCTCAATAAATTTGTAATAAAAGGCATTAGGGGCATTAAATGCGCCTTAAAGACGCCCTGCTATGACCGTCATCGACGTAGGTATGATAATCTAAATTTGACATTGGGTCGACTGCAACAAAGGCGTTACATATCTTTTCATAATGCATCATATTCTATACCACAAATAAGCAATCGTCATTCCCTGTTATATTCTTGGTACTGTCGATTTCACGTTATTTCGTAAAATGGTATGCCACTCGTGCGGCGATCGAATCCACTCAAATATGATATGGAATTATATGAAATAATAAATGTTTTACATCTTAATTTACTGCACCCTATTGTTAATGAAGACAAGTTAGATGTGCAGTGTGCAATGAGAAAAATGTATTGAAAAGCGGCCACCAGTTTTTTCCAACTGTCCAGGGTTCTCTAACTACACATCTTTCGACACACTTATCTTATTTATTGTGTTTTGCAAACGACAAAACCATATTTTCGTGTCATTTCCCCCGACCTGCATAACTTTGGGAAACCGAGTTGTAGGCAGCGTATTCTGGAATACCAGTTTAGCGGGCAAGCATGAACCAGGTGAGCCACCTCATAGATATTATGGCATTTAATTTCTGATCTCTATGCGTCATCTCAGTGTGGTTTCTCAACTCATATCCCGGAGTAACTAAAGACATCCACAAACATCTCAATGTCCACTCATAAAACCACCATAAACCCTTTCAATATAATGGTAGATATGATTATTCCGAGGAGCACGACGGGAATGCTCGTTTTATGATCCCTTAATGTCATCTTGTTACTCTTTACATGGTATTCGTGGACCACCTTGAAAGTTCAGATTAAAATACTAGAAAAAGTAAAATTCACGTCGATGTTGAGACCTCGTTTTAAGTTAAATCTTTTCCTCTCTCTAAAAAAGAGCATGGTCCGGTTTTTGAAGGGATTTTCATGTAGTTCTACTATTTTTGAAGATTATGTACAAACATTCAAAACCCAAATCAATCCCGAAAATGGTGAAACATGCCGTTTAAAGGAAATAACCACTATATCAGCTGATAGAAAAGAGTTTCGGCTCTGCATATCATTTTTTCAGCACTCCCGGTGATATTAAAATCATATTCTAAAATATTCAAAACCAAAATAGTAAAATACTAATTTTAAACATATTTCTACCACTTTACATAATATAACTTGAAAAATGTGTTTTTGCATTTTCAGCATTTTTTTTTCTTATTATTAGTAACATATAATTGATAATTTGCTCAGTAAAGATATAGAGTTTAACTTAATAAAAGAACACAGCATCTTTCTATAGAACCACGGTTCCAATCTGCATGAAACTATGGCAAGATATTCTACAAATTTCTTTATAGCAACCGATTCTATAGAATTGTTCAACAGTAAAAAAAATAAGTAGAGTTCTTTCAACTCAAGTTTTTTTCTGAGAAGACTTCAAAGAGATTTTGGTAGTTAAGGCAAGAACCAGACTCCGTAAATGATATTCTACACCCCGTACACACAAAACGTTTTAATCGGCATTCGTCATTAGCTGTTGGTCGGGAACATATCTGACTTAATGAAATGATGTGACGGTTTACATCCTTCTTTACTGCTTTTGGTTTGGGTTAATAAAGATGGCCAACGTCTAGCAGTGAGTAATGAGTTAAAGTTTTTAATAGTGGCATTAAAAAATACCGAGGATCTTAAGGTGCAAGGTTTTAAACATTTAAAGAGACTGTAAAGAGGTTTTCTGAAATTTGTATGTGTATCGGGACACTGAGAGTATCAATTTGCCCCATTCCAATTTTGTGGTTCTTGCAATTTCACAAAAGAATACTTTTATGGCATAAGGTACGAACTACTTAGTTTTAGTGGAATTGCAAGACCCACAGACACAATCATTACTTTAACAGTAATTACGAAAGCTGTGACATTTTTCTGAACCTTCGGCGATTGTGTCTGATTGCCATTTTAGTGTACGAACAGTTGACGTTAGCTTGTCATACGGTGAAACGTTTTAGTTTCCAATCAGACTTGGATAAGAAATTACTGTGTGAATACGGCTTAGATTCTTCGCTAACTATCTTTTACTTTCGACTACAAAAAAGAACATATGTCTTTTTGAAATCGGCAACATCAAAGGGTTGGTAGGCCATAAATATGATGAGGTTTCGAAATCAAAGCAATCATTATGGCAAAGTGCACACAGCGATTCCTTTACTGTGCCAGAAAATGACGAGAAAGCTCTGATAATATTTTGTCGGCTTCTTTGATGTGTAACCTTATCCGTATCGCACGCGCTCTAACTGATTGATGTTTGCCGCTTCAAAGAGATTTTTCTTTTGATCTTCTAATTAAATGACCCTCACTGCAGATAGAATTCTGCAAAAATGGCCTAATTTCTTGGTAGAAAATACTTAGCTCTATCATTTTACTAGTTTCGTCTGGTTCTAGCCAAACGTACGTCGGTTCTTACTCAATCGTTTTTGGGGTTTTGAATTTTCAAACTTAGAGAGTATTTTAGCAGCCTTTTATACAAAAATGGTGAGTGTCTTCTAATATATATTTTCCTTTATGTCTATTCACTCACATTTTTTGTATTTTATTAATATCTTTCTGACAATTTGCTGTTAGATTTGTCAGTGGCTAGTCAAAGTTGAATTAAGGTTTAGGACCAGTGTGTTGAAGACGGTACAGAAAGGAATACGAAATGATTGCATAGGATGCCTAGGGTGATATTTTCTATTAACAAGAGAAAGGAATATTGTTTATTTTGACCGCGTTTCGAGTGGTTTGAGGGAATTGGATATGTTTTTCATATGTTGATATTAATGATTTAATTTAGTGAAGACGGTACCTAAAAGTATGGACTTTGGTTAAGTTACCCATTGATAGAACGGACCAGCTGTGTGTTAGGCTTGTCTAGTGTTTTGTACTTGGGGTAAAAGTCAATGGCTTTGCTCTTGTGACCCCTCCCACGTCTTCGGATAGCCTATTTTGGGAATTATATGAACTTTGTGCCTTTTTTTATGGGTGATCTTATTAAAATTCAGTACAAATATTTCGTTTCGTATTTCCTGTGCTATGACACCGTTCAAAACTTCAACAAAGTACAAAAACGAAACGAATAGTGAATCAGATTGAAAGTTTGGTTGTTAAAAGCCAGTTTGCTTGAATGAGCTCGCACGCGTAGCGTGTGAATTTATGAATAGGAATTCAAGAATTCCATGACTTTAACAGTCAGACCGGCCTTATAATGTTGGTTGGTCTTACTTACCCTTCATTACGAACTATAACAGCTTTTAGGAATTTGGTCATATGAGCACTTGTTTTTTTTTTTTTCATTTTTTACTAATGAAAAATAATTTTATATGTTAATCTCTTAAAATGATGAATTTTTTGTGTATGATTTTATGAAGTTTAACACAATTTCACACATTGCACACTACGTGACGTTGTGGGTCATCTTCAGTTAAATTAGGACGTAAAACTCTATTTTATTGTATTGTAGCGCGCTGTAAGAGCATAAACTGACGCCTGTTAGAATCAAAAGAAACAGAACTTCGAATTACATTCCTTCTGTTTCTGTGAACGCGTGTGTAAAGACTGCGCCTTCGATACATATTTTTTTAAAACTAATGGTTACATTTAACAGGTTAACTTTTTTTCTTTTTTCTTGTTTTAAACAACAGAACGTGCTCGCGAGGTTGTTAGAACGCGTGTTTCTATGTCTTTGTTAAATATCAATTTTTGAACTTTCGCTCCTGTGTAAAAATTTTCGTACATCCAAATTTATATTAGTTAACATCACACTCCACGTGACACATTTGAAGATCAACTTGACGTAACATAACGTTACATATTTTGGTTAGTCGATAATACAAACGTACTATTTCTTTTATAGTTTTACATCGTTATTATATAACGTAAAATATATATGAAAACATTTTTTACGTTACAAAGAGTAACAAAGGCTTTACAACTACGGCATATTTTCTAAAATAAGATAAACCGACGATGTGTATTTTTCATTTTATGGGTAAGGTCTTCCCCTCGTAGATTTATACTATTTTATTAAACTTTGTTCGGAAAATGAAAATAATGAACTCAAACTCAATACTGAGTTGAAACACTCAATCACAGTGTGACGTCGGGTTTTACCGGACAAGAATTCTTGTCCCAATAGCGACATCCGTCACATTAAATGTTAAATTGGTCCTCAATTTGAATAATGTATACGAAGAATGTAAGTTATCGTAGATGCACAAAGCCTTGTGATGAAGATGACTATTTGTTTCTAGAAGTTTCGATATTACCACTCTCACTCCTTAATTAACACTCCAGGCCCATTCAATCCCATGATTCCCTGGGGTGAAATTATTGAATGAGTCACCTCCCCTTATTTGATATACAAGTAGTTATAGGTATCGTATTATATGTACCGTTATATGACGCGCATAATGTATTTTCCACGTGCTTTTCACATTACTGATCAATTTTTAGTGGCCGTTTAGAAGAACTCCTTTATTTTTTATTGCCTAAGGACGATTATTTTATATTTTATGTTGGAAAATGACACAATGGAAAATAATTTTTGACAATCCTTTAAAAGTAATGGCAAAAATAAGAAAAATGATTAAAAATTGTTATGGAATATAAATTAATTTTCTTTTATACAGAATTTTTATTGTTTTTAAATTTAAAAGTTGAAATTGGTTGGTTGAAATTTTTATCCATAAGCCTTCGCTTGCATTATTTTCTCGTTTACAAAATATTTACAGAATTTAAATAAATTAGAGATATATAAAATTGCCCGCTTTTTTGTTTTGCCCATAACATTTTCAGAAATGATGAACTTATGAACTATATTTTTGAGAATTCTCGAAATTTACACAAATACATTTTGGTGGAATTATTTAAAAATTTGACTGACAGATGCATGACGTTACGCTCGTGTTTGAATCTTTGGTTTCGATTTCTTTTGATATTTATAATATGGTGCCACGCTCGTTTCTAGAACGCACAGGCGCGTGCTTAAAGAATTACTCTCCCTTGCATCATAAATAGTTTTAGATATACCGAGTCTTTTAAAATTGAAATGAAATAGAGTTTTTTCGAAACTTTTCAATAAAAACTGAAATTTTACCTTCTTTTTTACACCGATAACGGAACAGACAAATATTGGAAGTGTGCTTTAAATGCAAAAATTAAGTAAGAAAAGCGACGTAGCAACCATACTGAAAAATTCTAGAATATTTCATTTAATGAAAAAGAAAAGCTTCTATTGCACATTTTCCCGTAAACTGTTGCCAAAAAGCGGTACAACAATGCTCTTTTTTTGTTATCCATGTAGAGGAATCTTTAATGTTTGTAAGTCTATCTACAATGAGTTCGGTAGCGGATGAGGATGTTAAATGTTATCAGCCATGTGTTCGAGCGTCGACGTTTTGTTTACTTTTTCTTTTCATTCGCTTGGTTTACAGGTTGTTAAAACTAGTTAAATAAATTATTAGATAATTTTTTGATTTTTTCATAAATTTTTAATAGACAATAATATCAGGCAGGGAAAATTTCTGGATTTTTTTTTTTAAATATTAGACAATTATTTTTGAAACATTTGCTTATAAAATGCCATGGAGTTTTACGTCCTACTATTCCGAACTGTATATAAATTGATTAAAAAAGTTAAATATGATTTTGCATCTGCGTTTCTTCATCATAAATTATATTCGACAATTCGGCTGAGATGTAAAATGTGAAACTTTTAAAATTTTATATACAAAACAATAAGGAATTGATTTTCTGAAAATATAAAATGTTTTTGAATGTGATATACATAAACTAAAAATACATCAATCGATTGAATAAATGGAAAATCCTTTTCTCTTAACAGTCATGGCGTTTGAAAGCAAAAAAGCGCAAAATGAAACATAAATATCAACCCTCACTAACAATTCGGACTATTAGACGATTCTGCATTTTTCTAATAACTCAAATTTATTTGGAAGCAATTTTCTTATAATAGCATTTTCTAATATTTGTACTTGGCTTTCGATTTTAAATTAAAATGATTTTCTCGGACTGTGTTATTCTAATTCTAATTACATTTTATTCAATTTTAAATTCTATATTGTGTTTGAATTCAAATATATTGTTAGGACTTATTATCATTCCTTTTTGGTGATTTTCCGAATTCTACATTACTTCCTAAACATTGATTGACTTAAAATTCATTTCATTTGTTTTGTTTGATGAGTTTTAACCTTTGCACTTACTATTTCCTATTTACTGAATTTATGATTTACAGATTTATGATTACCAAATAATTTGTTGTCACGACACACAATTTTAGTAGTATACTATTGTGGTGTATTGAACACAACGTTTCAACGATTTACATTCCTATCATCAGGTGATGTTAATTGTTTAGTTGTGGTGTACTATCAAACTTCGGAGTTGTATATCATAAAATTTTGTCCCGTTATTTAATGTGACAAAGTGTCTGTTACTGATTACTACTACGTTTTCTACATTTAATTCATGACGTTTTATTTTCGGTTTGTTGAATTCTGATTTTATTTTGAAGTCATTTAATATAATTCCACAATATCTCTGTCACAATTGATTTTGATTTATTTAATTTTATATTTACCTAAATAATAGTCTTATTCTATATTTGATAGATTTCTCTATTTTGTCGCCGGCATGCGATTTTCATTTCAATGAACATTATTTATTCATAAATTCATAATATTGAAATAATATCCAATCAAAATTAATTACTTGAATATTATATTTGTGGAATAAATTCGCGAATTTTATGAAATTATTAAATAAACGTTGGTTCATTATTTTCGACCACGAACGCGGATTTCCATTTTTCGCCGAACTCTTTATTTTCCAAATAACTGTAATTATGAGACTTGTGATGGCAAAATATTATTTTTAATTGGCATGCAGATTGACTCGAGCCTGAGAATTATTTTTAATTATCAAATTTAGGCGTCTTTGATCTCTTTGAGACCAAAAGAATAAAATTAGTCCGTCTTTATTAGTCATTTTCAAGCATTCAGTAAAATTTGATGCAGTTCTTTTTGAAATGCTACGGGCCGTTTGCGATATTATGATCAAATATTTTGTAATATTGGCATAATTAATAAAATCACACTTCTATTTTATTACAAATTTACGATGACATTTTTTGTTCTTTTCGTTTCAGGAAAAAAAAAATTAATATTTTGTTGTAAATTTCTACTATTTAACATTTGTCACATATCAAGATTCTGTTGTTCAAAATGAATTCGGAACAATGAAACAAATTGTGAATTGTAGGTTAGGCAGATGGCACACTTTTTGAGTGTGACTGACTTTTCGTTGATTTCATTATTTTATTTTATTAGTTTATTATTCCAATTACATGTGTAGTTAATTAAGAAAACCAACTTTAATTTTAAACAGAAAGGCATTTATGGATACAACACAGAAAGGCATTTATGGATACAACACAGAAAGGCATTTATGGATACAACACAGAAAGGCATTTATGGATACAACACTAAGTACAAGAAGCCAATCTTGAGTCCGACTCCTTACTTGGATTTTTTTTTTATTAGGGAACGGTATGAGAATGTACTACGGAATTATCGACACATTAGAAAATCGCAAATCATGTCCGAACTCGTAACTGATGTATTCGCTTCTTTTCTTTCCAATTGTTTCGTACTATCATCGTACATTATAACCATAAGGTTGTACATATGGGATAAGTGTCCTATGCGGTGTGTTGCGAGGGGTTATCAATACAGTAGAAAATGGAAGAAGCGAATCGCTTCCACATTGCGCATGGACTTATAACAAAGATAGAAACTAGTCAAAACACACGAAGGATGCCCTCTAAAACTAAAACAATGTCACAATGATTAAACTAGACAGGCATGATATGCCTAATTTAAATTCTATTACTAATAGCTTGTAAACATGCAAAATCTTACACGTGTGTGTTTTCAAATTATGTACCCACATTGAAGGAATTTAGTAGCTAAAAAAGGCTCATGATCGGCGCCTCAAAGCGTCTCATTGAATCCGTTATAGTAGACATGAACGAAGCGCTCATATCAAAGGGCAAACTCCGATCAACTGGTTGGTCGTAGCTTCCGACTTTTTAAGGGATAGGGGGGCATGACGACAGCTATTGATTTCAAGTGGTACGTTGACTAAATCTAGCCATGCACAGATCAGATTTTCCCACATTCCACCAGTTGATGGCAGTTATCGATATTTCAGTTGCTCTCAGATTCTAAGAGTCATAACTTACCACACAAATTTTCTTGACCAGTATCAAGTACTGTCATAGTAGGATGTAAGCACGTGTAAAATAATGCCCATGTTACTAAAAAATAAATGGTACTTACCACGTCGCAATATTTTGGACAGCGAACGTCGTAATGTCGTGCAGTTCCATTTTCTCGTACGAAACTGGTATTGACATTCCATTAGCGCTACTTTAGCTCCCTTTGCCACTTCTTCGACTATTTCCGGCTCTTTCCGGCAAATGGCACGTTGTTTGCCGGCGAGTCGACGAGTTTTACGACATATGCTGTTAGTATCCATTACTAAGGGGCTACCCACTGCCCTGAAAGAAAAAACAATGACCTTTGACATTATCGCTCATTGATAAAAATATACACCCGGTCCATGCGTGTTGAAAATATCTTAAAAGTTGGATATCGCAAAAGAGTTGAACAATATCGCTATGCTGTCTGACAACTTTGACCATAAGGAGGGCAGTGTGACGTCAAGCACTGTTTTGTATTTCTTAGTTAGGACACTATAGTCTCGTACGGCGGCAACCTAGACATCTATACAAAGGCATTGTCTAATTACAGAACTCTGGCTTTCAACCGCCATGAACACATAGCTAATAAATCTTGTAGATATATCATTTGTACAGAATGGTGTATTGTAGATAAGCTTGTAGAATTACCTTCCACAGGCTATCACGTGTTTCGACAACCATACAGGTGGAACAACAACATGTTCAAGTAACCGACAAATAGTTAACTTACAACAAATACCAGACAAGATATGCAACTGCTTGTAATTTGTTATAACGAAATAGAGTTTTACGTCGTAATTCAAATGAATAATATGTCATAAAGAACCGTACTTGGTAACTTTTATAAAGTTGTTATCCCATTAGAGAGTTCGAATTGCTTTTTATGATATTTTATGATTTATTTAGATTAACTTGTTATTCATTTAGAGTGTGAAGCTAATTATTGTTATTTAACACGCCGGGGTGTAAGCGGTATCGTACTTAACGTTTAGAGTTGTTATTCTATCGCTCACATCCCGAGTTCCCGTATTTATTAATGTTATTCTAGTATTTTAGTTTGTCAAATTGTTATCTTCTAAGAGTGTGCAGGTAATTATTGTTATGTATCATTTGGAAGTGTTAGAGGCACGCGACACTTGAATGAAAAATTGATCACAAGAAGGAGCTCTTGAACATATCTGAAGATTAGTTGAAGAGCCCTCGATAGTAAGATGGTTTTGTTAACTTGGTGGTTAAATCTTGGACCAAAGGGGATGACTTGTTATGCGAGATAATATTAATATGCCCTTTTTGCATAAGTCGAAATGACTTCCGGATACAGTTTAATACTCTAGAGGCGACAGGGCCTTGCAACTTAAAAAAAACATCGTTTTCTTATCCTTCTGCAGCTCGAAGAAGTGCTCAGTTTCTAGCACAAAGGGCCTTTTTTTATTGTCACATTCGATCCACATGGAGTTTTTTGCTATGTCGGCCCCTGCCTCATCACGAGCAAGCCTCAGAGTCACTGTGGATTCTAAGAAACGAAGCGATAATTACCATAAATAAATAAAGGTGTATCGTAGACAAACAAGTTTTCAACACGAAATGAATAACAGGAATATTTTTCTTTATAGGCTACTTAACCCTGTCTTTGATTCTTAATTGGAACCGTGGAGGTCTGCAGGAATATTCAACATATGTTTTATGGTTTTGATTGCCTCGGTATTCCAAGTCCCGAGAGTGTCAGAAATCGTGTTGCTTTTGTATTGTTTTTTGAAAGTAATATCTTTTTGAGTTCCATATTGACGAAATGCTTCAAATTAACAGGCGCTGAGATAATCTTTCTCCCGTTGATCATAAACCTATATATTTTTGTTTTTTAGGAACTATAAAGATATAAAGATCACGTGTTAGAATGTCCTTTAGTCTAACTCTCCTCCGCGAACATAATCATGAAAAAATACGTGGTACTCTAAATGAGATGAAATAAAATCGTAAATCGTAAAATCATCCGGCAAATTTTGTGATTTGCATACAAAAGTAACAATATAAGTTGGAATATAAACGTAAAATTTTTGTGCATTTATTGACAATGATAAAGGGTCTAAAGTATCCCCTTGTCTTACTCCATCGCCCAAGTTGTACATAATCGTAAGAAAATCCGCGGCTTAGCGAAATTTTACATACAAAAGTAATTAAACGAGTACAAATGTAAATGTAAAATTCTTTTTTAACATTAGATAATGATATAGGCTTATTCCATCGCCCCACTGCAGGACAGCATCGTAAAACAAATTTGCGGGAAATTCTGAGACAAATTTTTAGTGTGTGATTTGCATACAAAAGTAATAAATCAAAGGAATGAAAATGTAAAAATATAGTATATTTATATACATGTATAATGATAAAGTATCTAAAGTGTCCCCTTGTCTTACTCCACCGCTCAACTTTTACAAAATCGTAACACATCTGCATCCAAATTTTGTGTGTGAGATTTGCATACAAAAGTAATAAAACGAGTGGGAATGTAAATGTAAAAATCTTGTATATTTATAAATAATGAAACAGGCCATGAGGTATATCTCTATCCACGTCCAAATACCTTCAGTAAACACTGATTTTCTTTCATCTTGGCCACCTCAATCTCACCGTAGGGGATTGTTGTCGGTTTTGAAAACTAAGAAATACTTGACAAGTACTTGGTTTGCTTGTTTAAAATAAACACCAATAAATCAAGGGGAAGTGAAATTAAATTCTGATTTATCTTTTCGCGATCTATGTCAAAGTCTTCGCGCCGTAAGAAATTTCTGCTAACATCCATGAAACATATAGTACAGCGTATGGACGTTTTTGACGCTTTCGACTTTCGCTGATTTCCTCATTCACTACTGACTTGTCCCATCATTGATGATTTCCGCTTTCACTACAGTCTTTACATTTTCAATCATTGTTGAATTTCCCCCATCATTGTTGGCTTTTTCTCATCGCCCTATTTCAATCATTGCTTCCCCGCCATTGCTGAATTCCACATCATTGCTGAATTATTGCGTCTTTGCTGACCTTCCCATCATTGCTGAACTTTTCCTATCATTGTTGACATCTTCGAATCATTGCTAATCGCTTTTAATCATTTTCTTCGTTGCTGACTTTTCAACCATTTCAAGCCAAATATCACCCTATTCTAACATCCATATTATATTTTCACCGAACCACTTAATAGTGCATTTTGCCAGGTTGCCAAGTAAATATTGTGTCGGATTTTGACGATTTATGGTCTTCTGTCTGGGTTTAGTTGGGATTTAAAATTCTCCACAATCCTCAAATGTTTCTGGAATGGTTATGCTTTTATACTTGGTTCTGCCATCTTAGCTATGAATTCATTTGTTTATTTCTGATAATTTCTGAAACTATTTGTGCTTTAAATTATTTTTACCAAGAATTTGTACCTGAAAATGCAATGATATGGAGTTTCATTGAATTTTTCTCCGAAAACGTGGAAGGCTTAACATTGAGAGAAAACTATTTTAGTCAAACTGTGGCATTAAACTCTCTTTTTTTCATTTCCATCTGTCGATGAATCTTTATTAACTTGGTCTTGGCTTAATGTCAATGGCAGTTCTTCAAATTTGCATCAGACGACCAAGTTCGCGAGAAAGCGACCAAAACCCTTAGAAATATGGTATTCTCCTTGTAACTCTTGTATTTATATTTTCGGATATTACCAGCAGTATTTGATAACATTTAACCCAAGCGTTATCACTTACGGTAACCTGTTACTTTTTTAACCACCTTGCATGTAATTTATAAAATCTGATAGAATCAGGTAACATCCCTAAAGGGTATTTAGGCACTCATCGTAGCTCACGCCTTCTCGATTCTTTCATTTCAAGAGCCCAGAGTTTCGGCCTCTCAGATTGCACGCCTGTGGACTATCGAACGCCTGTGGTCTATAAATACAATATCAAGTGTTTATGAAACACCGATCCGTTTATATCCTATACGGCATTCTAATATTGAAAATAAAAATATTTTTGGCGCGATTCTTTGGTATTGACGAGTACCAGCTCGCGGTCATTGTGTCTGGTGCTTCTCTTTTAAACAGCTCGTGTTTTCGCCGCCCTTTCACAATCCATTGTTTATAATAGAAGAAACTTAACACGGCGTACACGTGCTCTTCACGTTACGTAAGAAGATGAAATTAATTGTATGCTGTTATCTTGTAAAAGTAAAAAAAAACATGGCGGAAGTGTGGTCTATTTGTATATCAGTTACTAAGTACCGTCTACGTCGTCATTTTGATAAATGAACCTGTTAATTAGCAATTGTTCTTGTCAGAGTCACGAGAACGTTCAGAAATTATAAGTAGACGTAAACAATTTTTGATTGGTTTGTATAAATAGGTGACCAATCACCGATATGACCTTTCATATCCGGTTGACCGGGCCTTAATAGTCGTGGGTAATCAAACACGACCTTAGTGACTATTACGTCTGTCTGCTACTCCTAAAATCTCTTATTCTCGAAATTATCTTGCATTTTCTAATTAATTTTCTTCAAGAAATTATCAGGAAGCGACCAGAACCGTAATACCGAGCCAGAACTACTTGATTTTAAATCTAAAATGATAAAAGTTAAGTAGTTACATGTTTTTTGAATGGAATAAGAATTTCTTTGAATGAAGCGAGGTGTGGCGGTGCCTCTTTGTTTTATTTTAGTTCGATTCAATAAAAACATCATTTTTATTTTGAATTTGAAAATGATATTATATGCTTTGTGGACTCTCTTATTTAATGCGATATTGACAAACAAAAATAATTGAATGATTAGCCAAGCAGAATCTTATACAAGATTGACAAACGAAATTGATAAAATTAACCACGTAAAAGCTGTTAAGATGAAGCCGAATTGACAACCCAAATACCCCAAAACGAATTCTATTTTAGCGAAATGGTCTCTTTTAATTGAGAATAAAAAATAAAATTATATTATTAGCCGTTTGGACTCTAATTACACTATACCACATTGGACAACCGATATACCAAATGATATTATTAACCATGTGTCTCTGAAATGATGACGAATTGACAGCCATCAATATCAAAATGATGTCTATATAGACTCTCAGAAAATTATGTCAACTTGACGAAGCCAATGGAGAAATTAGTCGCCTTTGGTTCCAGAATTTTGACATTTACCAATTTTGAAATTTAGTCCCAAACTGGCTTAAAACTGGTGGTAAACTTTTAGTTAAGAGCCCTTCATTTTAACAAAAGTCAAAAAAAAATATGACTGTTGTTGTAACAGTAACTGTATATGGTTATTTTTCGCTCACTTTAATTTTAGCATATTAAAGTGATACAACGTCTTAGAATGAATATAACATTTAAGTTCTCAAGAATGGTCAATAAGAGTATATATTCATTAGTGAACTTACCTGTTGTCATAAAATTACAACAGAATCCCGGCCAAATCTGGAAAATTGGAAAATTCATAAGACTTAGTAATTATTGAAAAACGCTTAATTTTGATATTAAGAGTTTTTCAATAGTTTATTGCATATTTATGGATAATTACTAAGTGTTATTAAATGACAGCAGGTATATCTACTGATGAATATATGCGCTTATTGGCAAAGTTTAAAATTCTTAAATTTTATGTTCATTCTAATACGTAGTATTCCTCTAAAATATTTTTGTCAAATAATAGCCTTCTTAAAGGGCCTCGGAATATTGTCTCATCGGAACGCTCGTCAGCTATTCAAACCTGCATTACTGACAAAGGAAAATCAGGCTGAAAAAAGGCCAAGTTACTGTGTCAATCTTTGCACGGATTGATCTAAGAAACTCCTAGGTTTGTGGACAGGCGTTGAATAACACAGGAAACTTTCAAACTCCCGGTCTTAATTTAAGTTGTGATGTATTGTTCTTTTGTGGAATTCTGTTTAAATTTGACTTTGTGACACTTTGGTATTTCAAGTTATGTTCCTAATTTCATAGTTCAAGCTCGTAGGTGGTTTCATGCCGATTAAGTAGCTTATTACAGTTCCTGGGTATAAAAAATGCGATTTAATTATGAAGTACATATTGTTGTGCCTTTGAATTACTTTAGATAAAATGTCGAATTTTTGCGTTTTTTTAAATTCCAAATTGGACCTTCAATATTCGTTCGATGGACTTAGTTTACTGTTTTAATGGGCAAAATAAACTATTTGGCGATTGGAAAGATTTCTCTTATTTTCTTTCTCATTTATATACAACTGGTATATTTGCTTTTGCAACATGAATGTCTTCAGAAACCAAATAAGGAAGAGAAAATTACGACGCACAACTCAGATTCATTTTTTTTCTAGACGATATAGGGAATGATGCGGACATGTTCGGTCTTGTTTGGGGTCTATTTCTGTAAGATCTGAGGAACCGATTTAGAAACATCTGAGATTAGAAAGGGCAAACCACCAACAAGTTTCCCACTTTGATGACATACAAGATAAAGGAACATATTTATGGTTTTCTTGGTCCAACAATGGAATTGTATTCAAATATAGAATCGAAAACTAAATTTGCAGTGACTCAGTCAGTTAGACGCTTGCTCGTTTACCTAAGGGGGAAGGAGGGGGGTGTTACCTGCTTTGATCTTCGCATAGGTCGTGCTAATTTCATTCTTTCAGTAATAGCTTTGATAGAAATTTGTCCTCTGAATAATAGTTTGGTAGGTATATGCCTATTTCCTCTTTATAATTTGAATAATAGATTTGATAGGTATATGTCAGCTTCCTTCTTGTGATATGAATAATGATTTTGTAAGTATATGTCAAGTTTGTCAAATTAATAATTGTTTTGATAGGTATATGTCAGTTTTCTCCATTCTTCTTGTGATACGATTAATATGTTTGGAAGTTATATGTCAAGTTCATTGTGATATGAATAATTGTTTTGAAAGGTATATGTCAGTTTTCTCCTTGTGATATGAATAATAGTTTGGTAGGTATATGTCAAGTTTCTTTTTGTGATTTTAATGATAGTTTTGATAGTATATGTCATTTTTCTTCTTGTGATATGAATAATTGTTTTGATAGGTATATGTCAAGTTTCTTCTTGTGATTTGAATATAGCTTTTTTTGATAGATATATGTCAGTTTCGCATTGTGATATGAATTATTTATTTGATCTTAATTTCAAGTTTTTTCTTGTGGTTTAATGACTGTTTTGATATGTCGAATCTCTTCATGTTCTCTGAATAATGAATTTTACTGGTAAACATGCTAATAAATTTTATATGTCAGTTTTCTACGTGAGATTTGCAAAATGTTTTCCATTTTTTTTTTAAAGTGTTCTCCTTTTGATATCATTGGCATTATCAAGAATGCATTATCAATGTTATCAAACAAAGACTACTCGTCGATTACATGCTTAAACCAATTACGACTCAATTTGTGTCAATAAAGAAATTACCCCAATTCGTTTTTCTTTGATGTCCTTTTCGCTACACGCGTTAGACACATATTTATGACGTTTTTGAAATGTTATACATTGTCATTGATACCTCGACAGGGCGGAGGAGGTCAAATTCAACACCAGATTCGATTTATTTTTAGAATTATTGAAATATTTTCCCAATTACAATTTGTCGGTCATGTGATAGAGTCTCGCGATGGCGTTTCTAAACCTTCTTTTTGTAATCGTCATAATCCGAAAACTCTTTTATCTTTTGTCGGTTTGTATGGGAGTTAATCCGTGTTAATTCGTGAGTAAACCGAGACGCTGAAGTGAACTGTTTGCATAAGACATGTAGAAGAATGTGATATTGACTGGATATTAGAGTTGTATTAGTTCTGGATGATCCCGACTAACTCTACACCTACACAAGGTACAAGTTTGTGTTGGTACTTGAGACTCAGCTGCGAGGTGCTAAGTCTTTGCGGCGAGACACAGTTCAAATCCAACCAAAATATGACTCAAGTCTTTTGTTCGATGGCCAGTGTACTCTAGAAGCGACGACGTTTTTTGACCCGACTCGTTCAGTTCGTGGGAAACGGTCTATGCATGCAACGCCTCTCGCTTAATTGTGACGTCAACAAAAACAATCATGCGATGAAAAATACATTTAATGAAACGCCTTACTATGATGCCGATTGACCGAATATTCAGTCGAGAAAAATGACCCATTGATGCATTATTAACTATGGAGTGTGTCTTGCAGTGTGCGAGGGACATAACTATGACATAACTTAACCTTTCTGATGTCCTAACTGTCGTGGCATCTTAAACAAACACTACGCATATAGGTTCCCAGTTAAGGTCCCAATGGAATAATACGACGCATTCAATCGACCAGACCTCTAGCTGCAGAAAATAGGATTAAAATTCAAACAATTGCTATAATTGAACCCCAACCCCATCACTATTTCTATTCCATATCATTATATCAGCAAATTAGTTATATATGAAATTTATTTGCTCCATTGACTAATGCCTGCAATTAATGTGCTGTCTGGCTTTGTGAACCTACTTCCAATATCTATCACGGTTTGGTTGAAAAGTTCTGAGGCACAGGATTAGCCTTGAATTGGCGAGTCAAAAGACCCCTGGAATTGTAAACTAAAATAGGAAAAGCTTCGAAGGCACAACATTAACCTATGGCGTGATTAGGGATCGACCCCCATCCTTATATAAGCGAGATAAAAGACCGAAATGTAAACCGAATACGGACAAGCTTTCAAGAAGGCACAACATCAAAAGACCGCTGGATAGAAAAGCTTTGTATGTAATTGTGAGCTGGATCCAGAAAACCTTCCAAGCGATTGGCGATCGAACCCCAAATCTTTCATTAGAGAGTCAGATACGATCGCAACAGAACAGTCTACTGCATGTCTGCAGACGGGACTTGATAATAACACTAATAATGTTTTTAAACTGGTTAACCCTCGCTACGAGCAGTTATTAAAATATTAATTTGATTAGTCTGTTTTATTCCAAGTATTTCATGACTTTCTAAGAGGTAATTCCCTTGTAATTATGGAAGTTTTTCAAATATGTCATATTGCTACATACAGGCATGTAGAATGTTAATTTGATACAACCACCCGAATAACTCTACATTGTTGTCTTCTTACTATTTACGCAAGGAAACTTATATGAGTTTTACGTCTAATTCTAGCACCATCATCAGAGCAATGAAGATAGGCAAAGTGATATATTGTACAGTAAGGGTGTTAATGGTAGAACAGTATCATTAGCCTATTAGGGTATTATTGTACTTTAGAAAACACAGCGATATCTAATGGAGTTTTAGTAGAGCAATCATATTTTTTGTTATAGTTATAGAGACTTTAAGACCCATTTAAGCATCTTATTGTGTTTATGAAGACGAACAAAAGCAAAGTAGTGTGCAACGGGAGGAATTTTACCAAGTCATCAATTACGTCCACTATTGTTAACCGTACTAGAAAATCAATAATACCCACAATAAGATAATCTACTTTATGTCCAATGCTTAAAATCCCTTATACCAGCTTGGTCCATTTCCTCTAGGACATTAAGAAATGAAAAAGTATATTCCACGGGCTCATAATGTCACACAGTGGTATATCCCCTGCCCACACTCAACCCTATTCCACTTATCTCCCACGAACTCAACCCTATTCCACCTATCTCCCACGAACTCAACCCTATTCCTCTTATCTCCCACGAACTCAACCCTATTCCATCAATTTCCCTCAAAGCACTAAACACATTTACCTGAACAAACCGATATGTTCTCAAAGATATGTTTTGGACACTCTCTTCCATCCAAAGACCTCCCACGCATTAAAAGACATCTCATGGGTTAAAATTACCACCCATTCATTATAGCCCTGGAAAACTAAAATAAGCACTAACTTCCACAAACCGATAATGTTCGCAGGGACTGCTTTATATCCCCCTCCCTTTTCATCCAAAGAACCCCCAAGCATCAAAATCCCCACCCAATAAATTCATACTCCTGGGGCACTAAAATAATAAGAAACACTCACCACCACAGACCAATAATGTTCGCAGGGAAAATGAGATAGAAGTATAATCCAATCAAAACACCCTGTACACGCATCGCTATCCACGATTCTTTTTTTCTCTTGTCTCTTGTCTTTTCCTCTGAAAGGTCAATGATCACTTTTTTGATTAGATCACTTGGTAGTATCACTTTAATTTGATTATATAACTGTGCTAATATCACTTTAATTCGATAGTATCACTTTGATTTGATTGATTATCTCAGTTGGATGGTATCACTTATAATTTCAAATTTGTATCGCATTGATTTTATTATATCACTTGAGTTGATAGTATAAATTTAATTGATCGTATCACTTGATTACACCGATCGTATCACGTTGATTTGATCACGTACTTAGACTGTAATCACCAAGTTTTGTTAACTTTATAATCCCAAAAATCAGCATCAGATAGAAGTCAATTTATACACAAAACATTTTAACACAACAATCGCGATGTATGAAATTTCCAAATTGGAACATCTAAACACAAAATAAATCCAGGACTTAAATTTGACACGGTTAATTTTAAATCAGTTTTTAATTTCTAGACACTTTAATAAAATTAGAAGAACTAATTAAAATTTTGGAAGTTGAATTTGAAGAATTTTCTTGTTTGTATAATTGATGCCAATCCAAAAGAATATAAATTCTCCAAGACGAATCAGGAATATTTATGGAAATTGAAGATACGGTACCTATTGCCAGAAGTTAAGCACTCAATTGCCAAATGAATAAAGAAATAGATATAATCACATTGAATGAAAATTGAAATGCCGAACTTCTCAGACGCGTCTATACTAAGAACTTGCATCGATGCATCAACACCGAGCCAAAATTATTTTTTATAACTTTTTGTGAGTTGTGTAAAATGGGTATAGGCAATAAAAATTTCAATATTGGTTCATTTAGTTGAATGTAATTTATAAAGAGGTGGGGTTTATCCCACCTTCGTTTTACATTGTGAACTCAGTAGAGTTAAAACACTGCCCACTCGTTTTTTTTTCTCTTAGCATGGGTCCAGAATCCTAATTCTGAATGACGTTTCCACTATCGCAATGCCGTTCCAATTTGAACTTAATTCGGTGGAAAATTTCTTCGTTGTAGTGACTCCCATTTCAAAATTTCGTCGTTGATTCGCATTAAATGTATGACAAATCCCTCAATCCGTGTGTGGCCATCATAAATCGTGAAATCACACGTTTGATTTCGACAAGCAGCGATCTGGAAAGGTCCCCTTCTTTTTCTGAAAGCACATAAAAAAGTAACAAATATGTTTATTAGTTTTCACAGTCAAATTTCAACATAAAATATTATAGTTATTCGCCCTTAGATGAAAGGGGGTATATTCAATGAACTTAAAATCTTTTTTTCCATTTCCATGAAAACTGTAGCCCTACCGCATAAAACTGCTAGAGATAGCCACGTTGATAGGCAAAATGCTACAAAAAATCTGTCTACGTAATGCAAGAAAAACGATGCACTATAGTGATGCAAATTCGAAATTTAAATCTAACAAAAAAAAACTTATTAAAGATCTAGGAAACATCATCGGAAAAAACACAAACGAATAACAACCACAAAAAAATTATCACAAAAACAACATCGTTTTAGTTAAAAAGATATTATTCTGATTGACTATAGGTAAAATATTAATTCTAAACCAATTCTGAAAATATCAAAATCTAGAAAATACAAACAAACAAATACAAATTGGAAAAAATGATATTGAAAATCTAGAAAATATCAACGAAAACTTAATTTGATTGTTACCATTTGATTTAATGTACTTTTCCTATTTTTATTGTAAAAGTTATGCTTATTCAAGTCAATTTATTCGAAAAGCGTATTTTATTTAAAATAAAAACAGAAATCAAATATTATTTTATAGAACTATTTTGTTAAAATTGAATGAATCTTATTTTCTCATGTAATTTTGTACAATGGCCACTCAATACAAACGAGTGAACTAATCCGTAGAGAAAAAAAGAAACCTACATCGAATGTGATTTTGTGAGTTGTATTTTAATCGTAGTGTACTCTTAACAAAAGCGAAAAGTCAAAACTGCATTAAACTGGACTTACTGTAATATCCGTAACATTCGGAAATTCCGATTAAATGACATAGGTAATGCATGCAATAAAATAGCTACTTAATTGTTACATATAGCCTAAAATTACCTAGCAAATTTCTCCTTAAAAGCGTAGACAAAGGACAAAACAAGACGATAAAAGTTATTGTTTGTATTGAAACAGACAGGACAATAAAATTGTTGGGGTGGTGTTATTCACTTTTCAACAATATATTGTTCAATTAAGACGCTTTAACTCAATTTACAGAGAAAATAGGGGTGGGGCAATGACTTTTAATTAATTTTGAATTAACTTATGGACTACATTAGCTGAACATTTTATGAAGTTTCGAATATGTTGCTCTTGAAGTGTAACTAAAATTTCGAAACAATATTTGATTGGATAAATTAAATTTCTTACTCTGTAACATTTAGATATTACAGCATTTTGTAACGAAGTTTATATACGTTGAAATGAGTTTTTTCCCTATGCAAATGTCTCACAACGTTTCAAAAATATTACACTTTTACACCTAACGCAGCATCTTGTTATGCTTTTAAGCCAGAAGGTCTTGTTTACGGCAGCTCTCGGAAGTTTCTGTAACGCTTCAGGCTTCAGCTACTTGCAGACCATTAGCGAAATGTCCAATATGGACCATTTTATCGTCACATATAAGATTTTAGGAATTCAATAAAATTAAAGAAGTACACTACACACAAGCATGTTAAGTTTCTCTCCTTACTATAAATGAAATTCACGAACGTGGGTGATATTTTGGTTTGTTTCGTTCTCTTTGAAGTTTTTAATAAATGGCTAAATTCCTCGTCTATTTAAATAGATGTATTATATTGTTCTTTCGGGTTGATAAAACATCTAGATCAATTTTTGTTTAGTAATTTAGATACGAAGTGCATATTGTAGGCCTATTTGAAGATATTTTTGTACCTTGGGGCCTTACTACACTTTATATCCTCTCGTTTGGCTATAAATATATCACTCTCAACATTAACTAGGATGGCTATCTTGTGTCTATCGTTAATTAATTTACTAATTTTCTAAGTGACAATTACGCCACTTTTCTGCTAATACTTAGTACAAGTGGAATAAATGTCGACCATTAATTACGTTCATATTTGGGTACAAACCGTAGCACAGTCGGTTACAGCCTATGATTTCTGACGTCATTTACTTGGTAACTTTGCTAACCCGTCTGAATTATTTAATGACACCCTCGTACTGGGTTTGCCAATGTATTCACTCAAAAGAGTCTATTTCGATATTCTAAAAGTCCTTATTTATTTTTTTTTTCGAAGTTAATTCACGAAACAATGGTGCGTGGCCGTTGTAATGAACTGCAATATTCGGTAACCCTTTAATAAACAATATCCAAACAATAACGTTTTGTTTATAAATTTAAAAACAATTTAGACACATTTATGTTACAATTTGACACAAAAGTTATATAAATTACGTTTCTTTTTATATATGGTGTGCATTTTCTCAGTCGCATGCAAATCACCATCTCTATAAGAATAACTTAAGCAATTGCCATTAATTAATAACGAATGGTAAAAAAGATAAGTTATATTTATTAACTGCATTTTGTCCCATTTTGACCTATTCTGTTAGCTACAACGCGTTTTATTTAATTTTCTACAATCCTTTTTATTTCGTTACATTTTGTCCTAAATGCTGTCATATTCTGTCCATTTTCTTTATTTTAGAGTTTGTCCTATTCTATAAGCTACAGTTTATCCTATTCTATTAGCTACAATTTGTCATATTCTATTAGCTACAGTTTGTCCTATTCTATTAGCTTTAGTTTGTCATATTCTATTAGCCACAGTTTGTCCTATTATATTATGTAAAGGATATCCTATTCTATTAGCTACAGTTTGTCCTATTCTATTAGCTATAGTTTGTCATATTCTATTAGCTACAGTTTGTCCTATTTTATTAGCTACAGTTTGTCCTATTTTATTAGCTACAGTTTGTCCTATTCTATTAGCTACAGTTTGTCCTATTCTATTAGCTACAGTTTATCCTATTATATAATGTAAAGGATATCCTATTTTATTAGCTACAGTATGTCCTATACTATTAGCTACAGTTTGTCCTATTTTATTAGCTACAATTTGTCATATTCTATTAGCTACAGTTTGTCCTATTCTATTAGCTATAGTTTGTCATATTCTATTAGCTACAGTTTGTCCTATTATATTATGTAAAGGATATCCTATTTTATTAGCTACGGTTTGTCCTATTCTATTAGCTACAGTTTATCCTATTATATAATGTAAAGGATATCCTATTTTATTAGCTACAGTTTGTCCTATTCTATTAGCTACAGTTTATCCTATTATATAATGTAAAGGATATCCTATTTTATTAGCTACAGTATGTCCTATACTATTAGCTACAGTTTGTCCTATTTTATTAGCTACAATTTGTCATATTCTATTAGCTACAGTTTGTCCTATTCTATTAGCTATAGTTTGTCATATTCTATTAGCTACAGTTTGTCCTATTATATTATGTAAAGGATATCCTATTTTATTAGCTACAGTTTGTCCTATTCTATTAGCTACAGTTTATCCTATTATATAATGTAAAGGATATCCTATTTTATTAGCTACAGTTTGTCCTATTCTATTAGCTATAGTTTGTCATATTCTATTAGCTACAGTTTGTCATATTCTATTAGCTACAGTTTGTCCTATTCTGTATGTTACGTTTGGTTGTGTCTTGTTTGTAACATTTTGTCCTATTCTTTATGTTAAATTCAGTCCTACCTTTATGTGACATTTTGCTTATCTATTAGCGACATTGCGTCACATCATACATGCTACATGAGTTTCTATTTTATTTGCTATATTTTGTCCTATTTTTTACATTTCTTCTTATTCTATTTTCTATATTGGTTTTCTTTAGTGATGGCATGCCTTCTTCATTACATTTGGTCAGTTATATTTATCTCATGTCCCAAGTACATGCACACAATCTAATATCCAACAAATTCTTCCCTGATTAGCATTTAAAAAATAAAAAACTGCAGACGAGACACAAGTCCAAAGTACGGGTAGTAATTTATTGAATAGACATATTTTGGCAAAAAATAAATGCTTTTGGCTAAGCCGTTATGAATTATTTTCGATTTAAAGTATGTCATTGCCCAGAGGCCTGTTCATATTCACACACTTATAATAAAAGTCAATCACTTAAAAAAGTTGATGAAATTTGCGATAAAAATCATAAAAAACCGTTCCCAATATTTCGTTTATTGTTTTCTGATTCATTCTTTTAGGAAGGGTCAAATTCATTCATTCATTAAAGCTTTCATTTTCAAGAAAGGATATGAATGATTCTTTACTATCATTTATTCATTCAATCATTTTAAAAAATGGCTCATGTCAGTCAGTCATTCATTATTCATTCATTCATTAAATTTTAAAACATTATTCATTCATTAGGGAAAGACCGATGGTAATGAATTGAATATGAATAAATGAATGAATGGATGATAACAATTAAAAGGAATGAATCATTTGAATGAAGATCGATAAAGGGAAAAATATGACAATATATGAATTGAATAAAGTATGAAAGAAGAAATATATTGAATAATTAAATGATTTCAGAGAAATGAAAATGAATAAATGAATGAATATTGAACTGGAAATAAAATGATAATGGATTTATAATAATATACTAAAAAAATTATTAGCTATGTGGACAACAATGGGCAAACCAAAGCAATATTAGTTGTATGGACTACAAATTGATGCACAGATGAAAATGCAGGACATGAAAGAATAACATTCGGGAGAATGAATTAATTAAAAAATGCTGATTAATTAATATTAGATATAACAAACATATATCAGCTTTATGGAGCTTCAAACGGGACGTCGAAATAACAAACCCTAATTCCACACAAATGAAAATGGATTGAATGAATGAATAATTGAATGAGTTATAACCGAATGAATGAATGAAGTCGGAAACCAAATATTACAATCTTGAATTAACGATGAAAAATATTAATGGATGTATGAATAAATCGAAGAATTAAAAGATAGTTAAAAGATAGTTAAAAGAATAATATAACAAATAAACAAATCAAAATAAACAATGAATAATTATGCAATTTCACAAATATATAAAAGCATAACACATTATATTTTAATAATTATATATTAAATAGGTCAAATGAACTATTGATATATGCCGACAACTCTGACATATATTAAACTTTGCGGCAAGATCAAAGCAAATATATTGCATATATATGATATATATGAATTGACTTTCGCTCAAGATACGAGATTTGTGCGTTTTCTCGGGGCATATTAATATTCGTGTTAAACGTTACAAAGTTTTGCCATTAGAATCAAAGAACATATAATATTAAAAGTTTCAAAAGGACTTAAATTCATTAAGATTTTGACAAATAAATTTTGTACATACCTTTTTTAAAGCCGATTCAATTTTTCCTACAACAGCGAGTATCCATGTGGAAGACAATATGAAATCGGCCAAGTTTTCTCAGTTATCACAAATTATAAAACAAATCTACTTCAAAAGATTAACATTGAAATAAAAAAATATATCTATGATACAAAAGTCCGTAGCAGACGGATTCGACGAATAGGTCACGCTTGCTTTCTGAGGTCACATGGGGTATTCACGAAAACGAGGCAAAAGTACCGGGTTTTTGAATGGCGACGGTCAGTGAAGAGATAAGACTCTCAGTGGTTCCGCAGAAAATATCACTTCCGGTTTTCACAGCTGATCGAAGATCGGTTGCCACAGTTTCCAAGTTTGATTGAAATCGCCTTGTTTTAGAAGGAAACCATCACACATGTGCATTGAATTCGCGGCCACGCTTGACTATTTTGGTTAGATTTGACTCGTTAGCCGCGTTGTGTGTATCAACAGTTTGGGATAAGGCCAATTTTCTTTCCTTTCTTTTCAAATGGTTTGAGGTTTTGTTTAAGATTTTCTTGCCTATTCGTATCGTAGACAATACAAAATATCTTCAGTATAAAATATGGTGCTATTTTTTATTGCCTGTTAATAATGATATTAAATTGGATAATATGGAGTTTTACGTCTTAGATGTTTTTTTTTTTAAAAATAGTATATGGGTGTTTTTTTCACTGTTTGTCAGTCTTACAATTTAGTATATTAGTAAGCAATAAAACCACAATTATAATGAAAAACCAACCTTATAAGCTAATGAATGTGACTGCAATAAAATAAAAGTCTTTCATACATACTATTTAAATTTCATTATTATTTCGTTTTATGTGCTTTTCTCATTCCTGAATTTGGGTCTGTTACAATAAATAAAAATACGACAACATTGTAGAAGCCAGTCAAGAAAGCCCATTCTTAACACAGAAAACTATCATTAAAAGCTCGTTGGACAAATTCGCAGAGTTTTGTATGACACAATCCACCTGTCAGCTATGTTATTTTGCTTTGTCTAAGTTTTAGCTGTCAACATGCTCTAGTTTCGATCGATCGATATGTGGTTTCATTAACTATTTTATCTTCATTATCAATAATGTCAATCAAATTAGTCTTTTATTTACGCCTGGTAAACCGTTACTTAGACTAGATCAGATTGTCAGGTGATGTGTACACATGCTCACTTCCGGTCAATTTACGTTAGACTTTTACCGTGTCTGGAGAGTTTTTCTTATCTGAAGTAGAGAATTGGATCCTTTTAAATTCTATCATTTATAGCACTATCATTATTGCCAACACCAGACCAAGCACGAAATTTTCTGGTCTCCATTGACTGGATTGGCGAGATTACCGATGCAGTTGGTAAAAGAAGTCACCATTGCCCGAGGTACTGGCCTGGACACAATTTCGATGTCATGCATGGTATTCGCTACTTCTATATTCTCCTTAACGCTCGGTAATCACCATTTTGCCGTTTGCTAAGTCATGTGGGCATATCGCCACTGGCGGCGCCATCATCCCGAAATCGAGCTTATAAGTAGTGGGCATTTGAGACTGAATTAAAAATGCGACAATACTCAGGAGACTTCATAGTCGTAAACCTTCATGGAGTGTTTGAGAGGGTTTTCTCTAGACAAATTGCGTAGTTTTTGTATTTTCGAATATTGACTCAATAGGGGCACAATTGAGGGTGTAAACAAACCATTTTTCTAGAGGAGGGGGGGGGGGAATGCCAGTCCACTACTGGCACCACCACCGAGTATTCCACGCGTTATAATAGTCCCACGAGTACGTAAAACTTCAATTCATCAATTTTACTTAGTTGATACTAGCATCCAATCGTGAATCATTTTATAGGTTGAATTTCTCGATGGTATTCAAATCATGACAGTTTATTTAATATTCGCTGATAAAGACCTACGTGAGGTGGTCGTAAAAAATCCACGGTAATTTAATTTGGACGTCAGGTGGTGTTAAAAAAACACGACGATGATATTTAATTTTTAGCCCATAAATCTCGAAAAGTTAAATATATTTTTAATCACTGAATTTTGTGGCCTCAATAAAAAAGCAAGTCTGTGTCGAATGCCATGATAATTTTTAAAACATTACAATTTTATGGTAACCTTACTCTAGGATGAAACCGGTGCTCATGATAACAGCCGGCTCGCTGAATTTTGATTGGTAAAACGGCGGGCTATAAAAGTTGTGAATCGAGCGATTGGAGGGGATAATTCAATAGTTTGCACATCATTTAGTTGTTAACTACGACATAAAAAGTTCCTTAATCACATCAACTCGCTTCCATTTCAAACACACTCGTCCATACTCGACAGCTTCCTCTAGTTGGAACAAAGGATGCTGTTCGAAACTTTAAAAGATAATTTGGCGGTAAAGCTTGTTGAGATTGAGTATTCTTGATCTTGCAATCTGCATCTATGCATCATTGCATCTGATAGTTGACTTTCCCAAGCTTAATACCGAACTTCCGGAGAGCTTGTTTTCCATATGATATGCATGTGGATGCTTTAGGATCGTTGACTCGACAAAACCTTTAATTATTACTTTGAATTTTTAAACTAGGTTTCTTTTGTTAAAACCTATTACACCTCGCAGAGAATGTTAAGCACCAAGATATGCATGACTCTTTCCATCCACATGATATCGCTATGTGACGGTATTAGACATGGGTCATCAATGCACTGACAATGACATCCAATACAAGATGGTGACAGTCTTATAATAAACGAGTCGTCCATCTGTACGTGGGTCCCTTCATCTACGAGTGATTCCGTGTGGCGTGTGCCTCGTGTCAGCGGCAATCTATTGGCACCGCCTGAAAGTTTCTGTTATTTTGACTGTTGTTATGTAAATTAAAGTGTTAAGAAGTGTGTATTCGAGATAAAGTTAGGTTTGAAAAAGTCGATGACAGTTTTATTGCGATGAGGTAACCGGAGGAGTAGCGATTTGACTACCTGTTCCTAGCCCAGATATTTTCTTAAAGTCATAGTTTGGGTTTTATGAAAATTTGTTTCAAAATTTGTTATTGCTGTTTATGTGCTTTGAATTCTAAAATACTTTCACGGTTTTTGTTTTGCAATATTTCTTTGAAAATGTATATGTTTCTAGCCTTGATTATATCGATATTTGTCTTTGATTTGAAATTTTTAAAATTAATCATTTTAACAAAACCTTTGATTTTGATTTGAATCAATCGATTCTGTATTTTGTTTCGATTTGAATAATTATATATGTTTTCATAATAATAGTAATTGCGACATTAGTTAGTCCTGGTCAGTTTACAATTTAGCCCTTTAACAAACAAACAACACCAAAACAAACAATGCTTAACAAATATAAAAATTGACTTCAAAATATTAAACTTTGAAATTGTTGTTGTTACGGAAAAGTTTATCTTTGTATTGATTTTGTTTTGGATAAAATATTATTTTTGTGAGTAAACTGTGACTTTAATGTATACTTCTTAGCGAATTATTTACGTGTTTGAAAGTCTAGACTAAATTCTGTAAATTATCTGTGTATTTTGTTCCTATCATCGTGTCATAATCATTATATTCTACATGTAGTTATTCTGAGAGTGATTCCTGCTATTCTTATATATTACCCCCCCCCCCCCCCCCCCCCCCCCCCCACACACACACACTTCCATCATGTAAACTGTATTAGATTTGTGGACTCTCTCTAGGGATGCCAAGATGAGACCCACCCTCCTCCAACCCTCTATCATGTAAACTATATTAGCTATGTGTAAAGAATGCTTAGATGATCAACCACAATACCAGTTAATTTTACCAGTTATTGTGGAGTTGACTATTGTAAGTAAACATTATTAGCTATGTGTACTCCTTGAAATGGATGTCGAGTTGACTTTCGTGATAACAAATAATATATGGGCTCTTGAAATGAATGCCAAATTACCAAATACCAAAAATAAAAGCCAAAATGGCCCATTAAAATTTGCTTCCGTTTGAGTTTTACGTCCTGCTTTATCTGCGCCTGACGATTCTATGTGCAATGGCATATACATTGCATTTTATGTTAAAACATGGCAAGTATATCAAAGTAATACTACGCACAATATTTCAGTATGCTTTAATTGTTTGGCATTACGGATGTACTGTGGGGTTTCAGATAATATTCTGATATAATATATGACATTTTATCATTATTACTAGCTGAGGTATGATAAATTTTCCATTTAAATGATAAATAGTAATAAGATAATTTGACAAATCCTAATTGAGTTACATGATAGATGGCAAACTTTTTTTTACACTTTTTATCGGGTGTATTTTCTACCACCTACATATCTTGTTTCTACATATTGTTTTTTAAAATTTGTTTTGATTCAATTTGTTTTTATTGTTTTATGTGTGCCATTAGAAATGGTCGTTGCGAATTAAATTTTGGGTTATTTCATGTTTCATGTTGCTCTACAATAAGTCTGTCTTCTTTTCTTGCAAATAGAAGAAATGTTCTGTCAGCTTATAGGAACACCGGATATCACCTAACTTTGGGTCATAATCAAGAAGAAAGTCCATTGCATAATTGTCAGCTTATCGAAACACAATCACCTAACTATGGGTTTTATTCCACGGAGACTTTAACTGTGGTACGGATGTCAGATTACAGAAATCCAGAGAGTCATACATTGTAGTACGGGTGTCAGCTTACAAGAACAACAGACATCACCTCACTATGAGTTATATTCCAGAGCATGATACACTGTGGCACGGGTTAGACATCACACAACTTTGTCTTAAATAGATGGTGGTCGACTGTTGTACCTTTGTGGGTTATATTCTAGACAATGGCCTGCTGCCTTACTATTGCTAGCTTATAAATACACCAAGCACCACTAACATTGTACTTGAGATTTTTCAAGATAAAACTGGGTAATTTTTCGAAGAGTGGTTGTTTCATTTACGTTAACGCCATACATCACCTAACTCTGTGGGGCCTCTCCAATGTGGTTTGTTAGGCATATGACTTTTTTCTTTCTTTCTCTTAGTGTATATCGAAATTTTCTCATGAAATTCGACAAACGAAGGTGTGGAATAGATGAAATTCCAATAGAGCTACATGTTCTAGGGATTGCCAAATTCTGCATCTTTCAACAGCAAAGTCTGTCAATTGCGTTTTGACCTCGTTTGAAACCTATTTCTCGCTGCACTTTATATGTCAAAGAATTTTTCCAGACGCTCGCTGTCAGGTGTCAAAACGTTGCCGAATATTTACGATGCCGTATTTTTATATTTTCAGATATTTTTGAAGACCTGAGAGAATAGAATGACGAATAAATCTTCCGACTTCACCCCATTCAAGTTGGAGAAAAAGTTTGAATTTGATAGAAATTCCATTCACCCCGATCAGCAAGTGAATTGCAGAGACACTTTTATTGCTTTGAAATGGGGAATATCACCTTCGAGTCTTGGCATCAAATTTGATTGCGCTAGTATGTGGGTTTTAATTCGATGCGCGGCTGTTGTGATAATGAGGTAATATGAAAAAACAATGGTGCCGTTACAGGTTTAAAGATGGGTTAGCCCTTTCTGAAAAAAGCAAGGAAACCATAAGATGAAGGAATTCGTGATATCATGGAATATTAACACATTAATCCTTCCCGTACAGAGGATATTCGTCATAAGTCTCGGGAAAATGCATCATTCTGAATCCTACAAGGGAAATCGTTCTCGAGAATATCATTTGGATCATCCAGGGAATATATTTTAAAACGCCCAAAAATGGACGCGCTTGTGAAATGTTCAAGACAATATGAGTGTCCCCATTCTGATTTATCAACAGTGTTCGCTTCAATTAGGTCTCCAACAACCCTTGCTGTAGCGGGTATGTCATCAATTAGCGATCTTGATTTATCAGAGGCAATCATTGTGTGACTTAAGCCTACTTATGAGGATGGAGTTTCACAACAAATGGAATGGAATCGGCAACTATGGGTTTTGTTAATACATGTAGTTTTCATTCCAGTGATATAAATACATGTTCTATATCTGCACTTTTAATTTTAGTGTTTAATACTTCAAAAAGATTTGAGGTATATGTCCAAAAGTTATTATTCATTTAGAATATGATAATGCATATTATTTTTACGTTATAATTCAATGAATCATGAATATTTTTGATTTCAAAATGAGAAGATGTATTCATTTTGTCAATAATAAACACCATTAAATATTTTGTGAAATTATTTTTTCTGTATTACAATTATCATTTCATTTCTTATTCTTATGCTACTTTTTTTTATAATAGAAATATTTTAAATAGTGTTATATTAATACATATTTACCATTTCATTTCGAACTTGTTAATGTTTGTAATGTTTTATTTCCAATTTGATATCTATTATTTGATTTCAATAATAAAAATACTTTTAATATTGTTATATTTAAACATGGTATTTATCATTTCATTCAAAATATAATTATCTGTTATATTGTTATTCTAATTGATATTTATTATATCATTTCAAATTGGTATTCCTGAAATATAATCTAACTATATTGATATCTATGATCTCATTTTAAAATATTGCAATTGTATTTCATTATATTTTTAATATTTTAAAATTTATGCCAAATTTACAACGTTGAGTCACTATTTTATGTTATAAATTTATCACTATTTCTATTTATAAATAAATGAAATCCAGTGTATTGTTGCTTTGCAGTTTCCTCGAGACTCCCAGTTGCATTCACAGACTGCAATAATCAGTAAATTGAGAAAGATGTCTTCTCCGTTACAGTGAAGGGGACATAACTCGAATAGAACTTTTCTTATGCTTATCCAGTATTTCAGAAGAAATATAACAGTTATAGAACAGAAATCATTTTATTTTCCTTTTTTGTTATTTTGAATATATAAAACATATATATATATATATATAAATATAAATATATAGTTCTAGTTTCATGACCTAGGACAAATGCAAATGTATATGCACACTGTACAGACTGAATGAAAGTAGCTGATCGAGACTGGTTACTTAAGGTGTCTTATATCTTATTTCATTGTAGATGAACCATATGTCAAATGAATTTTAAAATGCAATTTCCGAATAATCTTGAGTTACACTAGCTAGTAATATGACTCAAATAGATGACAAAATCCTTTGAATTTCAGAAACCACCAACAAATTTTAAAATTTTATCAAATCTTAAATAAATTATATAAACTAACATCAAAGAAACAAGAACGGTAACTCATGTTTGTATTTAACTGTATTATCATATTAGTTTCAATATACATCACTATCAACAAGGTGAGAATAGACCACATGGGATTTTTTATAAACACTTGAAATTTCAAATATACATGAATATACTTCACAGGTTTTTGGCGTCTCTCCTCCTGGGTTTGAACTAGGAATGAATGACAATTTTATTAAGGCAATGGTAATCTAACGTACACAGTCTGTAGCACACGGTGACTCTGAGACGAGCGACTAGACATTATCTCTTTGTCGACCCCTTCAACCTGTAGAATTAATAGGGGAAAACCATGCTGCAATCTCCTAAGGTAATAAATCGACTTGTAACGAGTACAAGACCCGTACGATAGCAAACATCTTAATTTCTTACTAATAATAAAAATTATCCAATAACTATTCTATGATAAAATTCTCATTGTTAAAAGTGCTCTATAATTGATGTATTGAGCACTATTCTAACAGTGGTATTTCTATATAGCCCTACAAGTGATGTAAAGCGCACTATTTTAACAGTTGTATTTCTATATCGCTCTACAATTGATGTATCCAGCACTATTTTAACAGTGGTATTTCTATAGAGCTCTATAATTGATGTATTGAGCACTATTCTAACAGTGGTATTTCTATATAGCTCTACAATTGATGTATTGAGCATTATTTTAACAGTGGTATTTCAATAGAGCTCTATAATTGATGTATTGAGCATTATTTTAACAGTGGTATTTCAATAGAGCTCTATAATTGATGTATTAAGCACTATTTTAACAGTGGTATTTCTATATAGTTCTACAATTGATGTATTGAGCATTATTTTGATAGTGGTATTTCTATATAGCTCTACAATTGATGTATTCAGCTCTATTTTAACAGTGATATTTCTAAATATCTCTACAATTGATGTATTGAGCACAATTTTAACAGTGGTATTTCTATATAGCTCTACAATTGATGTATTCAGCTCTATTTTAACAGTGATATTTCTAAATATCTCTACAATTGATGTATTGAGCACAATTTTAATAGTGGTATTTCTATATAGCTCTACAATTGATGTATTGAGCACAATTTTAACAGTGATATTTCTATATAGCTCTACAATTGATGTATTGAGCACTATTTTGATAGTGGTAATTCTATATAGCTCTACAATTGATGTATTCAGCTCTATTTTAACAGTGATATTTCTAAATAGCTCTACAATTGATGTATTGAGCACAATTTTAACAATGATATTTCTATATAGCTCTACAATTGATGTATTGAGCACTATTTTAAGAGAGATATTTCTAAATAGCTCTACAATTGATGTATTGAGCACTATTTTAACAGAGATATTTCTAAATAGCTCTACAATTGATGTATTGAGCACAATTTTAACAATGATATTTCTATATAGCTCTACAATTGATATATTGCGCAGTATTTTGATAGTGGTATTTCTATATATCTCTACAATTGATGTATTCAGCTCTATTTTAACAGTGATATTTCTATATAGCTCTACAATTGATGTATTGAGCACTATTTTAACAGTGGCATTTCTATATAGCTCTACAATTGATGTTTTCAGCACAATTTTATCAGTGAAAAATTTTTGTTATTGATTTTTCGAATTTTTTACTGATTATTTCAAAATGAAATTGTTAGTCAGTCTCCAACTAGTTATGATAGTCTTAAAAAAGATATTGTTTTGATAAAAAGAAATTGCAGGTTTGTAATTTTTTTTTTATTTAATATAAACACACTTCCCTTTCAGAAATTTCTATTTTATTTTAAACTAAATTTAGAATTTCAACATTTATAACAAATCTTAATTCAGAAAAAGCAAACTGTGCAATAAGCAAATTATTAATAAGAACAATTTACAATTAGCAAAATTAACAATAAACAAAATTTACAATAGGCAAACTATACAATAGAAAAATTTACAATATGCAAAGTTCACAGTAGCTAAGTTATATAATAAATAGGCAAATTATACAATAAGAAAAATTTACAATAAGCAAACTTTACATATCAGACATCCAATATTTTCGAGAAAGAGTTCTGTAAAAGAATAATGAACAATATCAAGTACAAGTTTATAATCATTACGCAATAATTTATTCAAATCATTTCAAGTAACTCCATAAATTTATACAACAAATTACAACATATAATTTTTTACAAGTGCAAGAAATTTACAAAATCTATAAGCTTAAATATTTCAAGTTAACCTCATTTATGTCAAATTATTTCAAAAAAATTAACTTGAAATTATATTTCGAACTTTTGATCGATTTGGTCCAACAATTGTCAATGAATACTTTTGTTTTCATGCATTTCATAAAAAAAAATTGATAGATACCAAATATTCATTAACAAATCTCACATTAAAACGTCGAAGATATGTTTAGAATTTCATTCCATGGGGTTAATTAAGGGCGATTATTTGACGCCGTCGATCTGTAAGTTTTAAAACAGTGTCGTTGCGTACCAAGAAAGTTATTGACGCCCCACATTTGCGATGTTGAAAAAAGTGTGAAAACTTGTTGTATTCTGATCGAGCGATACGATTCACCTTATTGAAAATAATTCAACGCTCGATGAACATGTTGAAAGTTTAAAGTCGAATTGAACATCTTCATTGAAGTGGCAAATCCTTGAAAATTGATAAAAATAACTCAATTGGTAATATTTAATGTGTTCGATATTGTGCTAGAGACAATTATATATTAAATAAATAGCAAACTGTACAACATTTCACATTGGCTCTAATGTTATGTGGACTGATGAGCAATGGATAAACTAGATTAGTAGGAGCTCGTTGGCGTGTGTTGACATCCCCCCTCCTCCCCTGAGTGATTTTTTCAACATATCCCAATAAGATGCATTATAAGGAAGGCACGTAACTCCATTTTACCAAACGGAGTGTTCAATTCGACGCACACTCACCAATCCTTTGACAGAACGCCGTAGGTTTTCTTTTGACAATATCATTATCTGGACGTCTAGATAGTGCTTAAGTACTGTCTGGCCAACGGGGGTTTCTTGCAGTCTCTGCAGAACTACTAAAGTCAGAGATGTGATAATGTGATACGTTGTTGACCTTTAGCCTAGGTAATGTTTTAGGCCAAACATGATACTGTTTGGCACCTTTTTCAACATCTGTTCTGCACTCAATTCACATTTAATTTTTAAAACGCGTTCATAGCTGATCCCCTAATAATCGTCTAAATATTTTCCAAACTAGCTCGATTTTAGGTAATCGTATTATTTTTTAAAATTAACAGCACATTTGTGGTCAACTTGTCAGCATTTTATTCCTTAGTAATTCTTAATCGTGTTCGTAAGGCAACTAATAAAACGCATTATGGAATAACAACGCCTGTTCCCACGACATGTATCCGCCCGTCCTAGGATTGAAGCCGTCCTATTATAAAGAGTTACACCGATGTTTACCTAAAACTTAGGATGGTTTCTAGGCTGACCCACGAACCACGGCTATCTAGAACATTAGTATCCGCTGCTACAGTGTTACGTGTAAACACATTTTTTTTAATTAGTTGCGAGCTTCTGTTTAAATTTCAGAGTTTGAGTGTATGAAGGTATGACGAAGTTATTATACGCTTTTGTCTGCATTATAAAAGACGGGGATTTTGTAGGATTATAAGGCGCTGGTCCTCAATCTTTAAGGAAGAGCTAAATATATAAATAGTCATCCCCAAGGGTGAAAAGGTGAGTGGTACATGTTTTTACTTATTCACGTACCTTAATCTGCACTGTGACTAATCAGGCCTTCGTTTGAACAGTGGTGGATCAGTCAAAATGAAATGAAAGAAGTTTTACGCTCGACTGTTCTGTACCTTATCGGGCAACTGTTCTGCACTTTATGGTAAATAAATGTAGGTTTTGGCTCTAACCTGTTCAGAATATAATTTAAAGTTTGGCTGTTTGAAATATTATTTGGCTACTGTTATTTGTTTATTAGAAAGAATTGTGTTTTGTGTACGTTTTAGTACAATGACCATTTTGCAACAGTCGAATAGGCTAGACCCTTTTGCAGACCAATATTTACCGTCCTATCCGAGCAATTAATGAGGGGGAAAGAAACCTTCTCGAATTTCTTGTGCCACTGGAATTTGGCTTATCAACTGGGCATCGCTACCTAAGAGTCCGCACGATGTTTTTTTCGTATTCAACCATCCATACTTAAGTCATAAAATCGGTGTTATTTAGGCAAGTCAGTTAAGGTTGGTCTTGATTTGGGTCATTAACTAAAGCTTCTATTGTTTGGAAATTCGTTTTCCCACGTATACGCAATTTGACCGGGAAACTAAATTAAGAAAGGAGAATTTGTGTCAAAAATACCAAGTCGTTATTTACTTCTTCGAAGAAAAAAATTACATGAGTCAATTGCGTGGTTGTAAATTGGGTTTATGGATTTGTCAACACTTTGGTGTATATCCCACTAATTTATATTGAATGCGTTATAGGCTGTGTGAATGAGCTTTTGTTGGAACAGCCACGTCGCAGAGTATCACTGGCTGAACATATCCTGCTTCGCTAGCGACACAAACCATAGTATATAATATGAATTATATAAATAAACACAAAAACATAACTAAAGTTAACAACAAGCCTATAAAAGAGGGTTCTGAGTTCTTCGATTTCAAAATAACAATGCCATTGTCGAGAAAAAGAAGTGATTAATTCACGCTTTGAATGGAGCACCATTGCTGATAACGGTAATGCTTGACGGTTACTTTCGGAAAGGTGGTTAACTGGCGTTTGAAAAAAAGCACAGTTCAACCATCTCCATGTAAACAGCATCGCAATATTTTATCAATGACTGTAAGACTAGAAACAAAAACATTAAAAACCTAAGTGCATTTCTCCGATGATACGTGCTAAATTCCAGCAAATCAAAACAATTAAGTCTATCATCGACAGGTTCATTTCTGTTTTTAAGAAAATCTATAAAAATGATGGTTTAGATGATGTGATATGCTATTAAATCACCAGCTAATATCACGGAGTCAAACGTTTGCCGGAAGGCCGGTACCATCTTCATAATATTAAACTATTACGAACTTATATCTTGACTGCAATGGCCACCTTTGCGTGTCACAAAAGTTTGTTAATGCAGCGATTTAAATGGTTTGCACGCTAGCAGAGGCCTCAACAGAAGGCTTGTTAACAATAAGCCACATCCCGGAAGTGTCGATAAACGGAAATAAGTTCTTGAACATGGCAAATCGGAGCTACCGTTAATATGGGTAGTTAAAATGGTGGCCATATGGTAGGCATCAAGGAGACCTTCCTATATCTATCTTTATATCAACAGTTGTAGAAATACTTCAATCAGTTTAAAACCTAACGCATTGATATAATCTCAATTGGCTATCATTATGAGCAATTTGACTATTAGATGTTTTGGATGCTTCTGGATTGTACGGATTAATTTTGATTGATGATTCCAAAAGAAAACTTTTTTCAGCTGATTCTTTTAAACTTTACGTATTGAATGCAATTGATATTTCTATGATACCGTATAAGAGTGACTGGATGTTCCAAGCACAAGGAAATTTGGATGTTATGTCTGTAATTAAGTACCGGATATTCAAAAGTGTGAATATGATATCAGTAGGTAAGCTGATTTTATTTTGAGAATACAGTTTATTTTACTTCTATTGCAGATTTCTTTCCTCAAGGAAAGCCGTGGATGTCATTTGGGAGCTAAATCTCCATCTATTCTGTATTTGGACGCGTACGCTTTTGACTCCAACTCATAAATTATCCATTCTCTGAACTATTTGCTTTGAACATGTATTTCTGACACGGTGATACCACCAGAAACGACAAGATCGCTACTAAGTAGACCAATCACTTTGTCGCAAATACGTATACCTTTGTCACACTAAAGCACTAGAATCTACCAGTTTGCGAACTGGATAAAGTATCTCTGCTTTCAGTAACTTCATTTTTGATCAGCCCTAAAAATCACTCTTTAACTCAGATATATTTGCCACTGTTTCCCCGTCATATTACGGGGAACCTCATTTCTTTTATTACATAACACCCTTTCTGTCACCGCCCCCTGTCACTTTTTGGTCTACCTTGCAGTTCTCCTTCGGTAATTTGCACTCAAAAATCATTCTTTTTATTCCTAAATTTTTTTGTTTTTGCCACGGTTACCCCGCCATAATCTGTTAGTTTGCCACGCGAGTAATCTTGTTTATATAACAGTCGTTTTAAGTGGTTAAAATCAAAGAAACTACTTGAATATTTACTATACATTTCCCCGCGTTCTGCACTAAGTGTGTTTCATCCTTTTTTAAATGTTTCATTTACTTAAACCACTACAGTAATTCTTACCTGGTCTGCAACACAAAATACATTTTTAGAATTTTTGTTTTTTTATACTAAGTTTTGTACTATAGTACCTTTATAGTCTAACTAAAATGTAAGCGAGACGTAACCTTGATAAAAACCGATGAAGAACGGTTGCCTATAATTTTCCAAAATTACTGAAACACGACCAAAAATGCATTTCTGTATTTTGTTATGTCACCAATAATAAGAGATGTATTTATTACACATACGTATATATATGTAAAGTATAATATCAATAAAAAGTTCGCATAAATATAGTTAGGATTTTTACCTGTTTTCAATGGCATGAACTAAAAAGCCGTTTGTGGAAATTCCATCAGATTCGGACTGTTACGAGATTGCTATGATTATGCGTTTAAGTTTCATCGAGAAAAAAAAATATATTGGACGGACTGTCGGGCCGAACGCCAAAGGGCATTGAAATACGACAAAATTAAAATAATTGCGTAGTCACTGTGAACATACAGACATTTACCAAGTTTCTTCAAAATCGACGACTACAGCCCCTACTATATCGACAAATTCTGTTGACGGACTAAAGGATTCGATGGACGACCGAAACACATTTGCTATATGAGAATTATTTTTTTTATCGGGAAATCTAAAGGATGAACGATGACTCAAGCCTGTAAAATGACCCTGTGCTTTATGACTTACTAATTGCCCAGCCTATATTTCCACGGTGTGACGAGATCAAAGAATGGGAATGTGTCACTTTACGATGTTTTTATCTAAGAATTCGAGGATTTGCTAGTGATACTTTATAAATGATTGGCGTAAACATGCAGATCATTTTTGTGGTGTTTTAAGGGCGGTAATGGATACTTTTTTCATAGCGACGTAGGAATTCTTTAAAGGAATATGATCGCCTGTAACACTTGTTAAATTTAAAATCTGAATATTCGTTTAAATATAATTGATAAAACTCTCAGAAACAATGACGCATGGTCAGTTTAAGATTTTTAAATAATTTTTTAAGACATATACCATAGTCAATTTTAGTATTTAAAAAAATATCAAAATTAAATCTGAAGTTGCGTTCGTCTATAATTCAAATACAGAATCTGAAGATCACACAGGCGATAGTGACAGTACTTCTGGCCTTTATTGTTGGGATTCACATTTGTGAGCAAAGCCAATATGACATTAGTACACTTTGAGGGTTTATCTTATCATTATATAGGCTCCAGAACCCATATCCAACCTCTAATTGCAGGGCACCTGGTATCACTCTGCAACTGGGTTAGTCAACTCAACATCAACATTGATTTCATACTTTAATTTGGTGCTATTATCGCAAAAAATATAGACTTCATAAAGCAATACTTAAATCACATTTGTCTGGAATTTTAAGAAATTTGTTATTTCTACTCAAAATTAATTAAACACTTAAGTCAAAGAATTCCACAGTGAAGTATTTTAAGGACCCTGAGAAATTATCGAATGTGCGATTTGAATATGGCAATATTATGTAATACTGCCGACATACGTTTTGGGTATAAAATCTTCATCAGGGCAGCTAGGTTTTGATTTGCTATAATAAAACTTCAGGCGTATGTCCGTAGTAAGTGAACTCACCGAAAAGGAGCGAGATGCCAACAACTAAATATTTCTACAGTACAATACAGTGATCGTTATACAAAACGAAAATTTGAATATGATTTTAATTAACATACTCAACCTAGAGCACATTATTTCACTCTGTGACGAGACTTGCCAACTGAAATTCAGATTTTAACAAGTATTAACAGTTAATTTTCCCGTTCAAACGATCAAACCTGTGCCGTGTCATTCCCTTTCAGAGAGTTCACAATACCATTTTTTGAATTTTCTTTGAATATTAATTAGTGGACCAAACTGAACTTTAAATATATGATACTATAATATGTGAGTTGTGGTCACGTGACTAGTAGTAATACTAAGGTTTTGAATAATTAAACCATATAGATATGGGTGTATGGGATAGGTTTTTATTTGATTTATTAAGGATACTGATATGTTTTGATAAGACAAGTTATGTCTTATACCAATTAAATTTCCTAGGTTTTGATTTCTGGAACTCGACGAGCTAGAATTTGGGTGATTGGTATTGGTCAAAGTAGGTATGGAAAAGATTTTAGTGTCAATTCTTATTATCAAAAACAATGATATGTGTTAATGATTGGGAATCAAGGTAGGCTCATTATACCATTATAATATCCTAGGTTTTGTATGTTCGGAACTTGTCGAAGTATTGTATTGGTTTTGAAATGATTATTTAACGATATAGATATGAGTGAAATCATTGTAGTTCTTGTACCAATATAATATCATAGGTTTTTAATTTCTGGAATTTGGCGAGCTAGGTTTTGGATATTCGGAATATTGTCAACGAAGGCATAGTGTATGTTTTAAGGGACGTTTAAAGAGGATTTTTAACTTTTTTTTATGTGTATCAGGGACACTGATAGCATCAATTTGCACCATTCCAATTTTCAATCAGACATTTGGGGTTCCTGCAATTCCGCTAATACTCTGTGTGTTTTATGACGCAACTCCCACAAAAGTCTTATGTAATGCAAGCAAGTTTTGCGGGGGTTACGTCATAAAACATTTAGTTCCATCTTTCTAATGGTATTGATATTGTTTAAGTTTTGAAATAGGCAAGATAGTTATACTTATTCCCTAGGTTTTGGTTTCCTAATATAAAATTTAATATGATAGGCATAAACTAGAATTCCTTTAACAATTTCCTTTATAATATCGCCTAGGAAGGATATGCACTAATTTATAAACGTAGGATAAATAGGTTCAAGACCAATCTATCTAAGATTTCATTTTAGTTTCTTTTTTTTTCTGTTTCGTTTTCATTGTAATCTAACGAGTTAGTTCCACTGTTCTGTTCTAATAACGTTATTTCAAACTAATCAAAGTGTGATATAACAAGGACGAAATGTGGGCAAGCGAAACCCAAAGAGGCTGTTATAGGCTCATCTTTGGGTTTCGCTATTCCACAATGGGTTCAAATTAGGTTTCCACGGTCTAAAAATTTGTGGAGGCTTTTAACGAAATTTACATCCTACGTTTTGACAGTTTGACTGAAACCTACAAGACGTAGTGAAACTAGATAGTTATATTACTCTTTAATTTGCTACTTATCATACACTTCATTAGTCCAGTCTGAAAACATAATTTAGGTATTAATTTAATGGCCGCCAATTCCTATCTCTCCACCCCCGTTCAATTATCCGTTACTTTTTTATCTTTCATTTTCAACCATCTTAAGCCTTGCTTTAATTAGTCTCAATATCAACCATCAAAAATTACTACTAGACATCATCTCGTAAATTCTTCGGTTCAGAATTGCGGAATTTGCAGCATTTTACTATAACCGGAAGACAGACGAGTATACTGAAAATCTTAACACGAAGCAAGGTATTTTATTTCGACACTTTTAGATTAATAAGCTAATTTTTGGTTATTAATTTCGTTTCAGGTTTATGGAATTTGAACTGAATTTGACTGCAACCGGAAGTGAGAAGAGTATCTTAACCCCAAAACGAAAATATATCACAAAGTAGATTACATACATATGCTTATTATCGGCGAGATCTTAGAAAGTTAGTCTTACACATCAAAGGAACGCTTTGTGTATATTTTGGAGCTTCGTCAACGTATATGTTGTGTTTTGAGACACAAATTAGCTTAATTTTTATTGAGAATTAGCCAGATCGTCTGCTAGACCGTTTTCAAATTTCAGCTGCTTAAAGTGAAATTGACGGCTGTGGGGTGTAATGTGCTCGAATGAATCACACTCAGTGACGTGAAACTACTTATATAAATCGTAATCCAAACCTACTAACAAACGGATGTTTCCTTTTTTATTGCCGTTGATGATTTTTAGGAAGGGTCATTGAAGAGATAAGATCTGACCACACAAAAAAGATAATCCGCCTGGTCGCGTGGGATACATTTTGGAGATTCTTAAAGGATATACTATGTAGTTTGGATACATTCTGGGAAGGTCTAACCAAAGATTTTGATGACGGAAATAAGAAGCAGCAACTACACGGATGAAGTGCTTCTCTTCGGCGCTCGACGATTGTGATCTGATTCGAAACAAATCAAACCTAGAATTTGTTTTAGTTTTACGGGCTCTAACATTTTTGGTGCAGAATAATAGTTATAGAAATATCGTGAATTACAAATTGAGTGAGATGAAGTCGTTCAAAATTTTTGTAATTTGACCTTCTGTGTCACAATCACAAAGGATTTAAAAACAGTATCAAATAGTATAGTATTAAAATAGTTTCAAACGTGTTATATGATTCGTGTGATCGGAATTGTTTTAACTGTTGATCATTACAACAAAGTTTTTTCAATGGATTAATTTCTTTCGGTATCTTTCGGTATCCACACTATACAGAAACATATAGACAGGATTACAAGAGACTAGGTTACATTTTACCAAACCGGAAGTGCTGTGTTCTTGAACTTTTGTAACTTAAATCTAAGAGTCCAATCAGCAAATGTTATTAAAAATTATTAAGCACAATAGCAGAGTGGTAACTGGTGCTGGTATACCACACCTTGTCTAGGACAATCCATTCATTAAGAGTTTTTGTGTGTTTTTGTGTCTTTTCTAACCTGACTGAGTTACAAGCTGTTGAATCTAAAATCGCAAAGTGGAACAAGGTGTTTTAAGGATTTTATAATACGGGACTTTCCATATATCAACAGTTCGATATGATATACGCAATGCCCGCCAAAATATCGTAAAATGAAGACGTGTTCACAGAAGAAGATGAAGAATTTTGGATGGATGGTGCGAGGTTGAAGATGCTCCTAGCTGTGTCTGTTTTATTTGTGGCTAGCTTGCCACTAATTCAGTAAGTAATTCTTTTTCTGAAAAGGACGATTTTGCATTTGAGCATTTTCGATTTTGTTTTTCTGGAAGTTATGGCCATAGGTTTGAAGAATGTAATGCCTATACAAACATTTATCACATGCATTTCTAGCAATGTATTTAACATTGAGTAATTCTTATTCTCCAGTTCAAGTTAGTGATATTTCGTTCTCAAAGGCGGTCATTTAAAATACTAAAGCGTTGTTTTAATGGAAAATGTTGAAATAAAAATATTGTTAAAGCAGAACCCCCCTCCCCCCTCCCCCCCCCCCCACCCGTTGTTATTCTTGAATGTTTTGAAACAAACGTTGATTGATAATGCTAGGTGTGAATATTACGTCACTGTTATATTTTCGGGAATGTGGTCATGTTCCAGTCTTTTTTTTAAACGCATATCATCCAGAAAGAGCAATTCAAGGTAATGGTCGTGCTTGTCGCGGGACTGTTCGGCAATTAATTTACAAATAGCATCTTGGGTTATCCAGTCTGGATCGTAAGCATATCGCGCAAATCATTACCTATATCGAAGGGTGACTGAGGTTACAAAAGCAAAGGGTTATTTCGGCGTCAAGGTATTGTTCCGGTTCGATGAATCGAACACACCATATATTGTGTTACCATCGCACGCCTGTTTGTATATTCAGCATTAATTAAGTGTAACTTGGTGGGCCTATTTTAAAATGATTAAGATTGTGATCTTATGATGACGAGTTAACGGCATAGTTAACATAGCTCAGTATTATAACATTACAATAAAATATATATTTGTGTGTAATAAAATCTATTACATTAGTAATTTACGGTGACAAACCAATATAACCTATTATTAACATTGATTAAGGGGTGTAGTCGTCTAAATATTTGCTTAAACCTTAAAGTGATATGTTTCAGTGGGACTAATGTAATCAATTATGCACAAATTATGAAATAAATCTAAGAGTGAAACTAAATTTAATTCAATTACATTAATGTAAAATCGTATGAACACAATATTATCGGAAACCCCCTTACATTCTTATCGGAATTTTTTTTAATTTGATTTTTCCGAACCAAATTTACATTTTTTCAGAAGTTCAGCAAATAGTATCCTGAGATTGAAAATACCAAAAATTCCAAAGCTCGACCCTAACACAGTTTGTAAAACGTATCCTGATTTGTCGGAAGCTCAATACGATTTGTGTCGTAAATACCCGGATGTGACGGCGTCTGCTATTCAAGGAGTTCAAGTCGCCATTCACGAATGTCAGTTTCAGCTAGCTGAATACCGCTGGAATTGTTCATCGTTAGAGAGAAAGAATAAAAATCCGCATTCTAGTCCATTGCTTTCAAAAGGTAATTGTTCTCCTATTGCAATTCATTCATTCATCCATTACTTCATTATATCAAAAATTCATTTATTCATTCAGATATTTATTTATTTATTCATTCATTCAATTAATTAAAAAATCTTAAATTCATTCTATTACAAATTCATTCATTCATTCACAAAATCATTCCTTCGACGTGCGGTTCCAAAATCAAAAAATGTGGTCAAGCATCCACTCCCACGCTTGATGTACCAAAAGATCAAAATAACATTCATTATACTGTAAGTTGAAGTATGAGTGGGAGAATCTACTGGATATAAACAATTTACAACTCTCTAGAGGGTTAGGGACTATATTCAGTTTGTTGTTTTTACCAACCTGGCTATTGGTCAGAACATTGCCAATTGAAACCAGTTGCAAACGTAACTACTTGTCCTTCTTACATAGAAATAACGGACACGATCTTAGTTGACCACCATTTGAATCACTACGCCAGATAATCATGTTGCCTTAATGGCATGTGAACACACCTTATTGTTCTGTCTAATAAATGTCACAATGTTCCTAGAGCCTGCGTCATTTCCGCCGAAATTATGTTTTAATATTTCACAAAGACGTTCTATACACAAGTTATTGTTTTCATTCCAAGAAATTGCCGCCAGCTCGTTTTAAGTATATTCTGTGTCTGTGTTTTAAATAGAAGGTTACTGCGGTTTAAAAACTTTGTGGCACGCCATTTTGTTTTTTGAAGATTTTCTTTGATTGTCGTGCCCTCTAGCGTCTCTATTTATCTTTGTGGTTTGTGTCGTTTTTCAGCACTGAATTAACCCTGTTTATATCGATGCCATGTTTCAAATAAAATTCCATTCAAACTTAAGATAATATTTAAATAGTCTAGAGCAGTTAACTAAAGTGGGTGGATGAAAAACACACACGGCTTATACAGCAGCAATGTAATTTTTCATATAATATGCTTTGGAATGTATAGTCACATCGTGAGTCGTTATATTGCTTTACGGGTGGGTTCATCCGCGTCCATAAATTTGGAAATCACCTCTCTTTGATATCGATGCCACATTCTAAATACTGTTCACTTAATACTGTTTCATTTCTTTGAGGATTGAAGTGGGTGGTGTAAAAAAGGCAACATATTCCGTGCTTTATAATACTAGTACTAGTGCTAGACTTCTTGTGTTGACAGTTCGGCTTCAATAAGCTTTCAACCCTTTTGCCAAAACCCAAATACATGCTCCATCCTCCGAATTGCCTGATGACACTCTGCGATTGATATTAATAAAAACCGAATTCTTTTACATTTGCAGGTTATAAGGAAACGTCTTTCGCATACGCCATATCGTCAGCCGGAGTAACTCATCAAGTTTCGAAAGCTTGTAGTATGGGAAAGCTCAAATCTTGTGGATGCGACATGAGTGTTTATGGTAATCAACAGAACTTTGAATGGGGTGGTTGCAGCCACAATATCAATTTCGGGGCAAAATATGCCTCCAAATTCCTCGATTCCAAAGAACGTACCAGTCGTGATATTCATGCTCAAATTAATCTCCATAACAACAGAGCTGGTCGATTGGTAAGTTTTGGGTACCACAGTTCCTCGGATCCTCGGATCCAAACATTTTTGTGTTCCAACGTCAGCATTTGAATATACCCAAAGTAAACAAAATAGTAAAAGTACTGAACTTCTTTGTCTCTTTAGCCGACGCCATTTATATCTTGTTGAATCACTGCATTTACCACATAACCATAAGTGGTCGTTCTTTATTCCAGGCCATCATTCGACATGTACGTAAACAGTGTAAGTGCCACGGTATGTCTGGAAGCTGTGAACTGAAAACCTGTTGGAAAGCAGCTCCAGACTTCCGGGCAGTGGGAACTATACTGAAGAAGAAGTACGATAGGGCGACCAAGGTACAGGTACTGTTTGATTCTCATTCTTAGCATGGGTATTGTGCTGTAACATCTGAAACGTCTTCCCGTGAGGTATATGTATTGCTCTGTAACATCTTAAACTTCTTCAAAGATCATTGTGCTATGGGATGCTTTACGTTTCTTAACTTTTTGCAGACATACTAAATTGTATGATTCAAGGGAAGTAACCATCTTTAAACTCTTATTATTCCAATATCAGTAGTTGCCCCCCTTAGCATAAGTTGAAATTCTAAAACGAAACTCTGCAGAACATGCTTTCTCTTCTCGAAACACCTGATGATCCTTCAGAGGAGTCCACCAGTATACAACTATTACTCCTAATTTTGTCATGTTTTTGACGAGACTTTGTTTAAAAGAATTGTAATGCTTGTACGGATTATACTTCAAATTTTCTGGAACAGAGAATTCCTCTTACAAATTCAGAAAAGGACATGTATTATTCCTTTTAGAGCCTATGTAATACCGAACATCGCGATGGGTCGGACTCGATCAATTATTTCTACTAGTGGTTGATCATACGAAAGGTTTTTAGGTGGAAATAAAAGGCTTGGGAATTTTTCATGACTAAAAATGGCTGTAAACTACTTACGTATGGGTTATTTCCATTTAAGAACCACACGTAGTTTCGTATGGTGATTGAATTCAGTTCCAATCACATTTTGCCTATCTTGTTTGTATGCCTTGATATGTTAATAATAAAATAACAAAATTAGTCTGCGGATCGATTTTGGATTGAGACCGACTAATTTGTTCTGCCCTTTTATTAGCTGTGAATATTCCATATATATTTTTTTGTGTGTTAATGTAAACAACCAGCCTTCAGTTTGTGAGCTGAGAATACCCTAATAATCGATATACAAAAGAAAAGCTAATCAATACCTGAATTTCATATCTATAGGGATACAGTCGTCTAGCGGTGGCGTATGGTGCCATGCCACACCTTCCTCTCACCCCCTAAGGATAGATCAAATGAAATATTTATTCTAATTCTGACCGCTCACTTCAGCAAAGCCCCCCAAGACTAAAATCCAAAAGGGTAGTCAAGGTGCTTTTGGAGTATATTATTGAGTTAATGGGAAATATTCGTCTAAATATAAAACATATTCTGAGAGTATAGATAATAGAGATTCTATAGGGGTATTTTCTTCAAAATATTTACCAGTTGGTGGGGTTGAATTTCAGCCACTATTCACTATATAAAATGAAACTAAAATAAAATAAATATTCAACGTCACTTTTTGTTAGTCATAAATTTTGTCGAGGGCTAGATATGAAGCAAAAAATTGACAACTGTATCCCTAAGAATATGCTAGGTCAGAATGACTTTTGTTCAAATCAGGTGTACTGCATGCTAGGCAAGATATTTTTAAGTTTTCAAATTTATAGCTACGTCCAACAAATCGATTGTGTCATTTTCATTTTACATGAGGCTCTTGGAAGGACTTACTTAGAGATGTATAATTATATGACACTGATACAGCTTAGTTTCAGTAAACCTGCATCATCAGATTGGTGTACCAACGTACAGGTGACACTGAGGTCTAAGACCCTAGGGTGTAATTACAAATCTCTTATGCAGATATTGATATAATATTTATAATACTTACAAATGCATGGTGCAATATTCATATGTGTTGCAATGTAAATACTCGTACGTTTCATTAATATGTAGACGATGCAGCTACCTTTATATTCTGAAAAATGACACATATAGACTGTCTCCCTATATTTATATATATATATATTGTTCATGTTAATAAAATACATCTTTTCTATTTTCAGGTCGATATTACAAACAGTGCCAATACAAAACTTATCAAACGCAATGGACGTATACCAAAACACTTAGAGCTTCTGTTTTATGAGAAATCTCCGAATTTCTGCGATCCTAATCCGTTAGTGGACTCGCCAGGTACGACTGGACGATTGTGCAATAAAACAAGCGGTGGTATAAACAATTGCGAAACGCTGTGTTGCGGACGCGGGTATAATACGTTACGTGTCAAACGTACAGAACGTTGTCATTGTAAATTTTTCTGGTGCTGTTACGTTACGTGTAAGACTTGCGAGTACGACGAATGGGTTACTGTGTGTAAATAAGAATAAATGACAAATTATTGTATCTATTTTAATTTAAGACCTCTGATTGGTCAGTCGTATGTGTGGATAGATGACCAATCAAATACATGTAAATTTCGGGAATTATTTGAAAGTTGAGATGGTTTCAATAACATTTAAAATAGAGCTAATTAGAAACCTTGTAAATGGAGCAGAGATATTGTGAACAAACTGAAAAGATGTTGAACTAACCGGATATTATATTGATGATAACCGAATATGACGTTTTTAAGTAGATTTAAATCTCCCTTTTTGCGAGTCTTTAGCCATCAACAAAATACACATATCAAAATATGTTCATGTTGATACATTGTTATTGTGTACTATAACTGGAGAGATAGTATGCTTACCTATCAAAGTTTAAACAAGAATTTAACCTTAGAGAGGCAACATAGTATGATAGCCATATTGAAAATAATGCCCCAGATGAAATCCATAAAATGTTCACAATGTTAATCATTTATTTAGCCATAGTAACGTAGAGGTATCTGTCAGACGATCTAACCGTTTCACCTTTGATGCAGCTGACTCTCGTCATGTTTTTACCTTTACTAATCGGTCTTTTTAATACTCGACAAATGAAAACTAATGATGACATCGTGAGTCGTTGAATTCTGTTGACTACAACGCCCTTGAAAATGTATTTCGGGAATAATTATTTTATTGCCTAGAGTACTTAACAGATTTTAAATAATGAAGGTTCAAAGAAAAAACAGTTCTGTTGCATAAACTGTAATTTACCCATTGAATCATAGAATTTCACGAAAACTCGGAGATCTGATATATCCTTTGGGTATTTGAATGCAGAATATAAATTTTATTATTGTGTTCAGAAATAAAATGTAAAATTATCTAAAACTGAAGTTGTATTATATAAGAAATAGTAACATGATTTGACGGGCTTTTTGAGATGTCTTGAAGAAATCCCAGGTTGATAAAAACGGCAGTGGTATCAGGTGTTCTTAAAAGAGTTAAAATTCTAATAATGCCAAATAAGCAAAATAGCTTGAATACCATTGTGCAGTGTCGTGGATTTCCAGGTGCAAAAGTACACCAAGTTACGGTAGAAGTAGTATTGAATGTTGATGACATAAGATTTGAAAATGGTCTAGGTGAAGATGACTACTGAAATAGTAGAGACATTTTTTAAAAGCTCTCCCACTGGTGATTGTTAGCTATAAGCTATTTATTGGTTTGTTCCTAAAAACATGTGCTGTCTACAATCGCCTATTATCCCTGATGAATCCATATAGGCAGGAATAGCCTGGAATACAGCAACACACAGATTATTTTTTTTCTGGAAAACAGCCTCGTGTCTACATGGACTAGATTAGTCTGAATGTTCCAACATAAGCAGACTCATCTCACTTAGAAAAATAATTACTGTCAAGTTTCCATATTTTCCGGCTTTTAGTATTAATTAATTTCCTTTGTTAACCCACTTAAAGTCAACGTGGTCCTATTCTGTGATTGACTTTTTGATCCACAAGAGATTGGCCTCTAAGAGTCAAATTTGTTTCTAATCTTAACCGGAAGTTGGTAAGGATGGTCGTCAAGATAGTCAACCGGAAACTAAAGATCTAGTATCGAAATTGCTTGTATATTAGTACGAAAATTAATTCATTCATTCGTTGATTGGTTGATTAATTTATTCATTCTTGTGTGCGTACATGCTTCCCTTCGTGTGTGCGTACATCATCATTCATTCACTCATTTATTCATTTAAATTCGTTCATTCATTCATAGATTTTTTTCGCTCGGTATTTAAATAAAGGGTGCTTCGTGTTCAAGAGTAAGTGTGTGTATAATTCTTTTTCTATTAATTCTTCAAAAAATGACAAGTTTTATGATGAAATACTTTAGCTGTAGACACTAAACATTATTTCAGCCTCCAAAAAAATGTTAATAACTCTAATACGTCACTATATATATATCTATAAATGTTTCAAATCAAATCAAAAGTCACTTGAAGTTTAAGACATCCCTCTAATACCTTGACATCATAAGAATGACACGTGTCTACCAGCTTGAATATATGAATTATCTCCCTTGTGAGAATTAGATATATAACCAATCGAATGCCTCGTTAGAAAGAACAATTAAGAAATGACAGACGAGAATTAGTAGTACACGAGCAATTTGTTTTGCAATATGAAAACAGTTTTTCTATATGCAGCTCAGTGTATTTGTCAGCCACAATTGTCTCTCACCCATTCCGCTAAATTTCTCTCATTTACAACATAGACACCAGTCAGTCTACTCCATCTTCAAAACCTCAAGCTATTACGAACTTCGTTCTTATACCTTGACTGCAATAGTCATATTTCTTGTGGGATGACAGTTTGTTAATGAAGCGATTTGGTTCGCTAGCCATAATGTTAATAGCCTTTCTGTCGAAGGCCCTGATTGGTTGTATTCTATCGCGTACAAACCAATCAAATCGCTGCATTTTGTGATACAAAATGTAGTTAAGGTATAAGACGAAGTTTGTTGTAGCTTGACATTTTGAAGATGCCAGTCAATCCACTCTATCTTAAGTACTACAACTGTGTCTTCCTGTTTATTTGGGGTTGAGATATATCTATGGTAATAGATCGAAGTAGTTTCATGATAAACCTAATAATATTAAACTTGGTAATACTAATGGTCTAGTTTTATATATAAACCTAATAAACAGCCTCTGTACTTTTACACAAAAGTAAATGAGGTCTCTTTTTGTCCTTTTAGGAATTACGAATAGCAACTGGTTTGGAAAGTACCATGAACTAATACTGTGGACCTTTTTGTTGTATTGTGAACTAATTATTGTATTGCTTACTTATAGGTTATATTTTAGACTAATTTAAATATTGTACCATTGACTAATATGACGTATTGGTTATCATTGTGAAATATTTGAGACTGCAAGTATTCGAGACTAGTTTTGTTACTAGACCTTTATGTGGTATTATTGAATAACATGTTGTATTATAGACTAATATGTTGTATTACAGATTAATTGGTAGTATTATAGTCTAATATGTTGTATTATAGACTAAAATGTTGTATTATAGACTAATTGTTTGTAATATGGCTAATATGTTTTTTATAGACTTATATGTTGTACTATAGACTAACTGTTTGTATTTTAGACTAATATGTTATTTTGTAGACTACTTTGTGGTATTATAGACTAATATGTTGTATTATAGAATAATATGTCGTATTATATACTACTTCGTTGTATTATAGACTGATATGTTGAATTGTGGACTAACGTGTTACATTATGGACCAATATGTTGTTTTATAGACTAATTCGTGGTATAATAGACGAATATGTTGTTTTATAGACTAAATTGTGTGATATTGTAGATTAATATATCGCATTATAGACTAATATGTTGTATTACATTCTAATTCGTGGTATTATAGACTATGTTGTTTTATAGACTAATTTGTTATATGTTGTATTATAGACTTATATTGAATTGTGATCTAGGTCATAAATTTTCTAAATGAAGTATTTGTTACATTCTAGGCCTTTACATTTAGGTGAATACCTCCAGCCCCCTACCATTGACAATCATCTTTATTTTATTCGGCTTTTACATATAAAGACATGTTGTCACTTTGTCACTACCAATTGCTGTACTCCAGGATGCCGTGGGCGATTGAATTTTATAATTCTACAAAACACAAAACTCTCTAAACAATTTTATTTAACATTTCATCATTGACCGGAAATGACGCAAACCGGGTTGATGCCAGTTATTCTATCTTCCGAAGCCGGAATTACCAAAAACTGAAAGATAACAAGAAAGCGTTATTGAGATTAAAACAAATAATAACAAGCGCCATTTAAACTTAAAAAGGTAACTACAATGCTCTATCAACAAAGAAAATACAACTTTAAAGTTTTGTTAACACTTAGAAATTTACAACAAAGTGTTATCGCAACTGAATAGCTTACATTAGTATACGTCAATAGCAGTAATTCCTGTTTTTATCGGAACGCAATCGTCCCCCACGTTAAGCATAGATCATCACTTATTTAAAAAAAAGCCTTCTTCGTCTTATATCTACAATTCGCCACCGAATACAGCCAATTAGAGAAAGACATATTATGGCTTGTTGTTTACAGACTTTTGGGATACACGAAAGGTGTATTGTAGTCAAGGTATAAAACTAAGTTCGTTTTAGTTTGATATTGTGAAGATGTAAAACATACGCCAAATTCATTGGCAAACATCATACCATAACTCACCTCGTTTGCTTAGAGAGCTACCTGATTTGGGTTCCAATATTTGCATTAAAACGCTGTCAGGAATTCTCAAATCTGAAACAATTCAATAATGAGTTCAAGTATGAGTTCCTTCATCTTAAAGGTGGTAAAGAGTGGGCGGGGACAACGTGTAGTATCTGGGAATGTGGAGCATTGTTGGATTTAGTCGAATTTAAAACTGAGAAACTGAACTCAAATGGAACGGTGTGTTTCGTCCTAATTTCTGCTCTGAATATAACCAAGGTAAATGAGTCCGTTTCCATTTTGTCAGTCGATCGATCGTCAATGTATACGGTCTGTAGCGCAAAGGGCCTTGGTTTATTGTCCCACTGAACGACTATCACCATGCCAGAATATCGGACCTGCAACACTTACAGGGTTGAATGTCTTGTACGCGAGAACCCCTGATAAATCAAATGGATAACAAGTACATTTGAAGGCCATGGTTCGCCATATTCGGAGGTTTATTTTGAGCATTGAATATATGTAAATAGTCTTCAGAAGTACAAGAAAACAAGGAGTTCACTTTCTATTTCAATAGATTTCTTTATTATATGGCGTTGTCTCAAGAAAAGATGAGTCGTTATTTTTACTTTCAGACGTGGATAATTTTGACACGCATGAATTTGAAGACTCAAATTTCGAACACCATTAGCTTAGCCAAAACAAGAAAACACCTTTCTGAGACTGAGGTACGATTGGCCAAACGGATGGCAAAAAGTTTGAGTTCTACTGTTCTTCAGCATATTTGATGAAACTATTCAAATATAAAGGAATTTCTTAATTATTCAAAGTATCTAGAGTATTTTAGGTAGTTGTTAAAAAAGAAAATTATCCTCACCAGAGACACAAGATAAAACCCCATTCACGTAGCCTATATCTGCTCCTAGCACCGCTCGACAAAAAGCTTCTTTTTCCTCATTAGAGAATAGACTTAGACAGGATGGTATAGGTCGATAGCATTGGTCTCTTTCTTCTAACCAACCGTCTGGACAATTCGATCTTAGATCTGAAAAATGTAGAAACGAATGTCTGGATAATCGAATAGCTATGAACTGACAATAACTTTATAATTATCTTATTTGCAATCAGGACAATCTTACTTTAAAACTGAAAAAAGGGAAATTCCCCAAAAGCAATCTAATTACAAGTGATAAAGTGAACCAGGGAAGTACAGCTTATTTCCTGCCGTCCGCTCAAATTCAATATCATCTTTCACATTTAAAGATGGGTTCCCTTATTTTCATTGATGACAATGAAAATGCTAATTCTTATAAGAATAGAAAGTTGGGGTGCTCTAATGTTGTCCATAGTTAATTCATAATTAGCGAAATTAGAAGAAAATTACAAGCATTTTGATTGGTTAAAACTCTTAATTATATACAATATGAACATAAATATAATACATGATAATTCATTAGAAACAGAAATTAATCTTAAGATTTATTTGACACTAAAAATAAGGAAACCCATCTTTAAGTGATTTCTGTCACATTTAGACGATTTTTGCCCATGGCACACTGTATTGAGTTGCATCTTCATTAGTCCAATAACAGGAGAATAACAGATTTTGTTTTTAAAAAAATCCATTTCATTTGATTACAGATTGCAAGGAGGTGTACATTAAACTACAGTAATCTTGAGTCACTTATTTCTATTTAACTTATGTACAGAGTGTTTTAAAATTGGAGTCTCCTCCTCCACAGCATATAAGCTAAAATCGATATAAACAAAACAAGTATGGCTTACGACCTACAACGAGAGGCGGCCAAAGTGCTCAGGGTAATGGAGTTTAAATTCTGCTGAAATAGTACCTTTCAAGAACGCCACACAAAATAAATATCTGTTCTGAATCACTGAATCTATTTTAGTATCTGTTGTGGAAGGGGCTATTATTTCGAAACACAGAATGAATTGACACAGAAGAAAGAAAAATTCATTTCATTACACTTGATTAATCATTCTGAACAGTCAATTCAATTCATTACATTCGTACATATTTCATTTCCGGTATCACTCATGTAAACCGGAAGAAGCATTAAACGTGACTACATTTGTTACAAATAAAAAAAATCGAAGCATTAAAATTGTCACCTATGATATATAACCTAATAGTAAAAGAAAATGCAATAGATAACAAACATTGAGATATAATATGTAAAGTAGATCAGCACCGGCATTCAATTTCGTAGTTAGATCTATAGAATGAGTGAAGTGACCCACAGGAAATAAACATATCAAGAGGTACCTCATCAAAGGCACTCCCTTTCGTTCAACATGTTTAAATGATTCAAGTAACCATCAGAAAATAAGCGAAACGTACCACAAAGTCACAGACAATGAACAACACGAAATATATATAGTTGTGATATAATTGAACAAATTTCGCTCTAGAATGGTTGTTAATCATATTTGTCAAAGTGACCGTAAACTAGAAGCCAAGGGTTATTAATACAAGTATTAATATAACGTATCACTGTACCCCCGGGCTACAGGTCACTATATCCACTTGACTGGGCCTAACTACCAGTAACTACAGCCCAGGGGGTACCTGACTTTCTGACATCATACAACCGTGAATACTGATTCTCGTAAACAATATCTAGCTTACGAATAAGAACGATAGTATTCGGGAAAGTTAGATTTTAGAGAAAAATCAGAACTAGTTAAAAAGCAATCACTGGGTAAAAACTATCATCATAGAAAACATAGTTTACATCAAAATCATTATTTAAATCACAGGGAGAAAACTGGTATATGGCTATAAACACAATTGTTCAAATCCAAAGAAGAAACTGATGTATATCAAAATCGCTATTCAAATGACAACAAAAATACTGGCAATAAAAATAGTCTTCATATCAAAGATGAAAACTGAGTATAATTTATATTTGGATAAGGTGAAAAACTGAAATGTCAAAGGCATTATTCATATCAGAAGGAATAAACTATCAGTAGCAGTTTCTGATGGTTCATCGCCTTCCTCTTGGGTCAAAAACCTCATCTTGCTAACTATCCATACGTCTTGGCACTGTTATACTTACAATATGTATTTACATGTTCAGGAATAGCGTAGGAGACAAAGGTCATTATAGGCTCACGACCTCTAAGCAGGTCTTAAAACATTACAGCCTGACCTTCAGTAAACGTGCTTGCTAAATACAAGTTTAACAGTACGTGTATCACTACCTTCACAGTGTCAAGCAATTACGAACTTCATACTTATACCTTGACTGGAATAGCCAGCTTTCTTGTATCACAGAATGAAGCCAATCAGAGCCCTCGTCAGAAGGCTGCAAACATTATGGCTTTGTGTTTACAATCTTAATCTGATCCGCTGTATTCTCTAGCGTACGATCCAATCAAATCGCTTAATTTTCAAACTTCCGCCCATACAAGAAAGGGGATTATTACAGTCAAGGCAAAAGTTTGAAATTCGTCTTACCTTGACATTGTGAAGATGATGTATCATGAGTCCTATAGCTATACACTATTAGAAAACTATGTTCACGACCAGAGTGAATCATATTGTAAATAATGTAGAATTTTGAACAAATAAAACACGAAGTTCAACGTTCTCTTAATAGCTTGAAGCTCATGCACTAAACGCTAAGAAAAACTTTACTCAAGCGATATGAATGACATTTAAAAGATAGTTTTGCTGGTAGGAACCAATTTTCAAGACCATTTAACACCATTGCCATAATAATCAGGTACAAGTATTCCTCATAGTACACTGTGTGGCCTTTGTCTGTCTTCATAAACCCAAAAAAGGTGCAAAAAGTGGTTTTCATTTCAATTTATATGTACAGATTGTATATATCTTATTGTTCTTTCTTACAATTTTATTTTATAGGGTGTAAACCAAACTAGTGGGTGCATAGGACCGTCCGTGTCGACTGGCATTTCAACACACACATTCACTGCTTTGGCATTTGGAATAATTCCGATTACTATATCATTAATGAGACCTAGCTCATATATCAAAATGCCAGTAAGTAAAAACAAATCCCACTAAATTCCCCATTAAGCCATAAACATTATTTCTATCTTTATCAGAATTCACAAACAGTTTTTAGTCTGAAACTCAAAATATTGCTAATCTAAATGTAATTTGATATGTAATGTAGACCTTGAGCATCGTGAAAAAAAAAAAAAAATTGCGACTTCTGATACTACACCCTAGGCTCGTACTAACCCGGGAAAAAGAGGTCAGAATTATAGAACGTAAACCAGGGCAAAGAGAACAACTGCCTCATGCAAAATTTGAAAAAATAAGAAATTTTGTTTAAAAAATTACAAATATAAATATACGATATCGTTTATTTTATTTCTATGGCCTAGGTTTGAAGATCATCGAAAGCGTTGCGATGAAAGACCAAACTGACTTGAAAAAAAACAGACGTTTGCGGCCTTGGTAAAGATCACAAAATGGACCAGAGAAATAAATCAAAGACACGAAATCGTCGTGTCAATATTTTTAAAGATTTAATGGAAGTATTAAGACAATCAATTTGTTAGAAAAAGTTTTGAGACTTGACAATGATGGAATGCTGATTCGTCTCGAACACGCAATCTTCAATTCGAATTTAATGGCATATTATGGGAAATTGGCATTTGAAAATATAAAATTTTTAATACCTGAAATGGATATTTCATTTTTGTCCTCTGCAACAATGCGTTGTATCCATTTTGCACTCACATGACTTACATTTTCATGCAATTGTTTTTATATGGCCTAAAATAACTATTCAGTATGTTGCAATTAAAAAAACGTCCATATTCGAAAACCAAACTAAACAAATATTTCAAATTATAAGCAGCAATAATAACGTGCGGCAATGAGTATTAGAAGCTTTGGTAATAGAAGCGTCATTAATAGCAAGAACCTGAGAATTCTGGCTGAATATTGGAATGGTGCAAACCGATGCTATTAATGCGCATATATTCAATTTGTTTTCAATTCATGTTGCCATGCCATTTATATGTTCTAGATGTTTGAAATTCTTTTTGTCATTTATATATTTCAGTTGCTCTGAAATCACTTTGTTATTCATGTTGTATTTGTTCTCAATTCATGTGGCCATTCAAAAACTCAATTTATGTTGCCATTCACAAGTTTTCGTTGTACTCAAATCATGTTGCCGTTCATACGTTCTAGTGGTACTCAATTTATGTTGCCATTCATACTTTCTAGCGGTACTCAATTTATGGTACTCAATTTATGTTGCCATTCATACGTTCTAGTGGTACTCAATTTATGTTGCCATTCATACGTTCTAGTGGTACTCAATTTATGTTGCCATTCATACTTTCTAGTGGTACTCAATTTATGTTGTCATTCATACTTTCTAGTGATACTAAATTTATGTTGTCGTTCATACTTTCTAGTGGTACTCAATTTATGTTGCCATTCATAATTTCTAGTGGTACTCAATTTATGTTGCCATTCACAAGTTTTCGTTGTACTCAAATCATGTTGCCGTTCATATGTTCTAGTGGTACTCAATTTATGTTGTCATTCATACTTTCTATTGATACTCAATTTATGTTGTCCCAAAATCATGAATAAGTTGTACAGTGAGATAGCATTTGCCAGCTACCCTAGATGTCCAAGGTTTAATCCCGAGCAATTCCCCCTACCAATGATTCGAGTCTTTCGGATGGGAGAATATACCAAGGCGATACAGGCTGTACAAAAACGTTAAACATCCCTCGACAGTCGTGATTCGAAAATAGGTAGTCAAATGTCCAAATACATTTCATATCATCACTCATTAGCAGTCATCAAACTTTGACTAAACATGATATCAAAAGAATTTTGTCAGATCATAGATGACGAGTTAAGTAGCCCACAGAAAATTTTTATGAAGCATTCCGGTCTGTATTTCAATTAGATTTAAAAAAAAATAATAAGAGTTTTTTTATTTGTCTGCGGAACAATATTTACCGTGATAATATCAATTTCAATGACAAAGATTGGAAGGTACAGAGATGGCGTTGATTTCCATCAGACATATAATGAACTCTTATCAAAATATATTACCTTTTAATGTCTAGTTTAAAAACAACACGATTTTTTTTTAATTATTTGACTAATTATCAAGGTGATTTAAAAACATCTACAATTTCCACATTAGACGCTATTTACGTTTGATATCGATAAATTATTTAAAGTAAGACTGTCGTTTTTATTATTATTAGTATTATTTATATTTTATTGAATATAATTATCATACGGTGTTTGCTGAATTATCATTTTATTTACTAATTACTTTATTTTTGTTTGCTGAATTATGATCTAATACTATTTATTTAAAAAAGTAGAGTTAATTCATAAATAAAAAAAAATTAAATTAAACATGTTCTAAACAAACCACCGTATTATCATTAATTATCATTATTAATATAATTCATTATCATTATTATGCTTTATCATTATCCTTATTATTATTTCCTTATCATTATTATTCATTATTATTATCCTTATTATTATTATGATCCACATATAACCAATATATGAAATATAACCAAATATATTTAATGAATTTATAGGAATACAATGATAAATAAATTCCTGTTTAATGAAATACTTGAACTGTCGTCCTTTTAAATTTTCCAGATTCTAGTCTTTGTTCTTTGTCTTTGCTGTTTTCGTCATCGATTTTTCGCACCTTTAATTAAATAAATGAGTTAAAAACATAATTAAAATTTCCATATTTCAACCTTTTAGCAGTTCTACAATATGTCTTTTATGCTTTTTGATGTCATTAACTTTCACCGTCGGTTAATTAGCCATACAATAGTACTAAAGAGAAAATGTAAATTTTAGATTTGTTATGCTAAGCATACTGAGTTTTATACAATATTTGACGAGTAGACAAAGAATGTGTAAAATGAAATGAAATGAAATGAATGGAGTTTTACGTCCTACTTTTCTGCATCATGTGGGCTAATGAAGACGGGCAAGAAGGGTGTAGTGTGATTGTAAAACACTAAGGGGAGAGGGTAGGCCGAAATGCAGACTGATCTTAATGAATCTTGTCGACAAAATTTCAGGAAACGAGATAACTTCAAAATGAACAAAAACAAAAAGCGGATTTTATAGCCTTTACAGTCCCACTCTTTTTGCTCGCACAAAAGATGCATTTCTTCGTATCTGCTGTCAGAGAAAGTAGATTTTTTATTGCTTCTATTATAATATACAGGAAAACTGCATTTACGATAGCCTTAAACCCAATCAGGAACTTAGTACTCACACCTTTGCTGCAATAGTCAACATTCTTGTATCACAGCGAATGCAGTGATTTGACTGAATTGTACGCCATTGAATACAGCCAATCAGATCCGTCGACAGAGAGATTTTTTTTTTTAGCTAAGCTAGAGTTCAAAGCTCACCATTGGAATTTGAGCCTTCAAATCTATGTGTGTCTAGAATTATCAGCGTTTGACAATTAAAAAGACAAGTCGTCTTTTTTGAGACACTGTCATATATAGAAAAGACATCTGTCGGAATACAGAAAAAGAAACCTATTTTGAAAATCAAATGGAAGGGTTTTTGGGTCAAAATAAGATGCTCTGTTAAATTGTCTAATACTTATTATGATACCATCAACTTTGTCATATTGCTTTAGTATATTGTGATAAAACAAATGTGTTTTGTTTTGTGTCCAAAGGTACACCAAGCAAATCGATAGAATTTCATATGCAAAAAGGGAATGGCAGACCATAACACATATCAGAAAAAAGGGACACAATAGAACTTAATACATACGATAAATATTGGCCTATCAACCTCTTCTAACTACACAAACCACTAAAAATATGAACATCTATGTAAAAGGTTGACATGTAAGCTTTCAGCTCTTACTTTCTCAAGGGGAAATAACCACTACACTTGCTCAGACCACAAACTATTAATTTTAGAGGAAAAAGAGTATATCGACCCATACACGACTGCTAATTAAGGGGTTTATTAATTTGCCACGCAAAGTTTCCGTGGTAAATAGCCTTAAGAAATCGCCACGCAGTGTAGTACTGTTGTAGACGTGTCGTCTCTTGCCACTCTTGAACATTATATGCAGAACATTATAGTATACTCACCTCTAGAGCAGAGTTTTACTGTTTGTTTTTTTTTGTGGTGAAAATGTATGACGATGAGCGGTTATTCCGAGTTATCTTTCCTTGGGAGGTACTAGCGTGTGTGAAAACATTTTTCTGGAGCCACACCTTTTAACCTCATTTGCATATTGCTAAGAGAAATGTTAAAAATGATATGTCGAAAATGATATGTTTAAAATGATAATACCAAAATGATATGTAGAAAATGATAATACCAAAATGATATGTAGAAAATGATAATACCAAAATGATATGTCGAAAATGACAATATGACAAAGTTGACGGTATCATAATAAGTATTAGACAATTTAACAGAGCATCTTATTTTGATCCAAAAACCCTTCCATAAAATCAACCCCAAAGATGGCGTTCCTGTCATTTTAACAATGTGAAAATGGTTCCAACCAATTCCAGACTGTGTCCTTGTGACAATAAAACAATACTGCAAGGCTGTAGGCGGAAAGTGTATATTTGACATTTGTAGTGCTTAGCATGCTGTGAAAATTTTAATGTTTATCGATCACAATGTGGCTTTTAACAGTTATTAGCTCAGACTTACAAAAACATAATGAAAACTGACAGCTTTGTATAATTAATATCTTGAACGAGTTATTTCTGACCTTATGATGAGTAATTTACTAATTGAAATTCCATTATGAATAAAATAAAATAGCTTTGAATATCGATATTTAAAGTTAAACCACCCAGAATGAGGCTTTCACAACAATAGGGATATTTCGATGTGGTTGAATACAGCCAATCAGTCTGTCGAGGGTCATAATTGGCTGTATTCGCTGGGGTACAATCCAATCAAATCGATGCATTCCTTGGTACAAGAATAGTGACTATTGCAGTCAAGGTATAAGTACGTAGTTTGTAATAGCTGTCAAGATTCGTTAAGCTGAGCTTTCACAATTTCATAGTCGATTTCGTAGCAAAAACCTCCCCTCTGCGCAATTGGTAGGTTGAGCCGTCCCCATTAGCCCAACCAGAAAAACAATTTAAGTCATAATCCCATGTGTGTATCAAATCTTTTTAACTACAAGATTGTCTATGTCTAGTTTCTTCTTACGAAATACACGTTATATTCTTATTCGTATAGCTTTAATTTCTCAATCGTAAATCTTGTGGAGTGTCAAGAACAAGTCTACTAAACCAGTGTGTTCAACAAGCTAGCATACAAAACTATTGCATCAAATAGTTAAATAAGCTTGGATACGAAACTTTCCGTCTCAAACTAGCTAACAAACCAAACTATCGAGTGAATTAAGCTTGCATACGAACACATCTTGTTAAACTAGATAACCTACGAAAATATTGCATCCAATAAGCAAGCGTACAAAACTATCACGTCAAATAAGCTAAGATACATACAAATATTGTATCAAATATACTAGTGTACAAACTATCGCGTCGACCAGGTTAAGTGTCCAGCTACTAACGGAACTATCGTGTGTAACTAGCTAGAATATGAAACTATCGTGTCTAACTAGCTAACTTACGAAACTATTGCGTCAAATAAGCTAGGGTTCAAACTATCATTTACGAAATCATTATTTACAACAATTTAGAATATTGTTCAACTAACACATTGCATCAAAGTAGCTGGCAAACGAGCTTGGTGATTAAAATGACTAAAAGCATACCGTGTCAATAAGCCGACAGATTGTTATACGATAGCAATTAGACACCCTTTATTTCAAACATAGTATCTGCTATTTAAAAAAAAATGCAGAATTGGACGATGACTTGTTCTTTTTTCTTGACCTCGATTACCGTTTCGTTGAGCCTGTCTGTCTGGTTATTTCTGTTCAAGCCTAAAATAGAACAAAACGCCCGAGATTCGCCAGATAGCTTTAATGAAAAGTTGAAGAGTTATTAAAGCGTATTAATAAAATTACGTTTCCTCTGTTTTCCAAACCATTAATAACTGTATTATGGCTGGCATAATCAACTTATTTCAAAGATTGAATCAAAACTCGACTTGAGTCGAGTCGGAATTAGCCATCTTTGTTCTTCTTGATTAGGGCTATTGTTATTTTAAGACGCATTCAGCCAACTTCCTCAATGGAAACTATCATAAACATTTTTTTTTTTCAGATACATGACATAAAACATTGTTTTAAAACGAAATAGTTTGCAATCGTTGTTTTTAATCTTGACAGCATTTAGGAGAATCAAGCGCTATAGCTAAAGTTGCTATCAGTTGCCATCAGTTGCTAATGTTCTACTTGCTAGGAAAAGTTTGAATCTGTGTAACACATAAGACTATGGTTGGTTCATAACATTTATTCTTGGTCATCTGTCTACAGGTTACAACATCTAACTAATAGGTTACAACATCTAACTAATAGGTTACAACATCTAGATTATCTTGGCCATGTGGTCAAGAGGACAAACCACCTTCCTAGCTGTCAATTTGGGAACTGATCATCTACGTGATCTTTTGCCAGTCTCTTTCAGCATGAGGATCATCCTTCTTTCTGATTGGTTAAAACCAAATATAAATATTTCAGCATTAGGATAATCCTCATTTCTGATTTGTTAAAGCCTAATCTAGAAATCTGATTGGCGGATAGGACTTCTTGCATGTTGGTTGTTGATTGGCTAGGTCTTTGACAATGAGAACGCCGACATTGCCTTGTCCCAGAAACACAAAGTATAATCTTGTTTGTATAAGTTAATTTAGCTGCGCTTAGAACAAAGAGGGATAAGTGTCAGGGCCGCAAGGTGTTAATAACTTTAGACAATAGAAGTTTGATCAAGGTATTAATTGGCTTTCAATGTAAACTATTAGCACCTGCCCTTATCCATCCTAATGATACATTATGTAACATCTGGTTGTCGACGAGCCTAAGTAAAATTAGACATAACTTTCGTTCGGATAGGGTTGCTTTTTTTCTTTTTTATTCTTCCTATAGCTTCAATTATTATATGATTTGTTCATCTTTTTCATTATCTATTCGTTTTTCCCTTAGAATAAAATTTTAATTTGACATTTCATAATTGACTAGTGTTTTTTGTTCCTGCCTTCAGCTGAAGGCTGAACTATTGTGCATGAAATCAAAATAGATCAACATCTACCTTTTGTAAATGCTCTTTGGAATTTAAAGAAAAGGTTTAGAATAAAAGGTTCCGAAACAATCTGGATGGCCTTCGATTTACATCCTGATTTATCACGAAAATCAACCCTTGGTATTCAAATAATAATTTGTATTGTCGAAGACTTCAACGAATTATTATGTGAAATTGATTCAGTTGAGTTCCCCGATTTTAATATCTATCTCATACCATATATAACACGGTTACTGATTGAGTAGATCAAATAATACAGTAAGGAACATACTTGTGATAAGAGTCGTGAGTCTTTGAATTGGAAGAATTAGACATTCTGTATCAAAGGTAGAATTTGTCTGACTCTTTCACTGTATATTAAACAGTAAGTGTGCACTGGTTTAAAGGGACAATGGGACCATCTCTTTCACCAATTTAACCATGGTCTCAGAAACAATTTTTTTAGCTAAGCTAATCAGTAATTTTGCGCACAGCCTTGAGCCTTCAAATCCATATGTGTCTAGAATTATCTGCGACTCTGCCAAGTATAGAAAACATATATAGAAATGGAAAGTGAAATTCCTATAGTTCGATGTAATTATGCGATTTTCGGACATTTTTAGTACTTCTGAAGATTTTTTTCATATATTGAACACCTGCAAATGCCGAATCTATCCCTTTAATATAAACAAGAATATCTGAGAAATAAAAACATGCTTCCCTTTGGAAAACAAAAGAGGGATTAATTTTTATGACCATTATAAAATCATTCATGGTTTTTTTCATTCATGTCAAAAGAAGGATTATACCCTGTTTTATAAACTTCATTGCTTAGAACATTTAAAAAAGTGTGATTTTATACACAAAAATTCATAAGTTAAAGGGACTTGTGCGCCACTTTTTTTTGGGGGGGGGGGGGGAATTTAGGTCAAGAAATACTTCAGAAGTACTAGAAATGTACGAAAATTCCTTTAAAATATCTCAAACAGTGTCTCGAGAAAATACGACTCGTCTCTTTAACTTTCAAACGCGAATAATTCTGGGCACACATGGATTTGAAGGTGAACTTTGAACACTATTGTTAATCGGCATAGCTAAAAAAAATTCCGTTTCAGAGACTAAGGTATATTGGTAAAAAAAAATGGCGCATCTGTCCCTTTAAATTGAAACGGGAATTTTTAGCCAACTATATAAATTGTTCATATAAGTCAAATAAATCCGTACTTGTACAACCCCAAGAAAGATTATTTTTCTTAAATTAGCACTGTCGACAATCAACAAACAACCACAATAATAGATACGAATCATCCCGAACATTCTACTATACTATATCAAACAAAATTTGATCGATTCACCGCAAAATAGTGGTTTTTACAATGTTCTTGGTAAGTGTATTAAAGCGGCCTTTTGATGAAAAGCAGTTCATGCTCAGGACTAATGTTTCATTTTAATTTTAGACTAAATAAGCCCTACAGTGTGCATGTAGCCTATTACTTGTTTTAAATCCACGAAAATGAAATGGAGCTTTACTTCCTACTTGTCTACACCTGAATGGGCTAATGGAGATATGTAGGGTTATTTATCCAGGACAATAGGATTTGCCTATTTTCTTTTTTTATTTTAAACTTGCACCGTCAAATTTCAATGTCAGTCTCTTCACAGTTTTAATTGATCGGAAATATTACTGAACTAAAGCAATTAGATTTAATAGTCCGGAAGTTTCTCAGCGCCATTACTATATAACTACTTCCGGTTTAATTTGAACTTCCGTTTTTTATGAACTATAGTCTTAAGTATATCAGAATTAATTCGTACATTTCTTTAGGCGAATATAATTTGGTGTAAAATGATGCTAGTACAATATGAGTTATGTAAACTATCGATACGAGATGGCGATTTGAAAAATTCAAATACCATACAGACATAAGCTATGATTTTATGAGCTGAATGTAGATTGAAATAACGAGTAGCATTATTAACTTATATATGGATACATGCTTAACAAACCCATATACACAATAAACAATAGCTATATATGTAGACTCTCGACTGGTTAAAACTTTTTTTTAACATTTGATTGTATTGATGAGAGGAAGTGAAATTTTTTTTTCGGCTGGTAAATCCAAACAGACCATATCCCTTTAAAATAATAGAAGGACAGGTCAGACTAATATGTTCGAAATGAAATGCACGAGAGAAATATATTTGTTTTATTTCTAGACACTGTCAACCCCCACTATGTCATATTTCGAAATTATTGGAATCCAAAGTCCTGAAATTCTCCTGGATGGAAATATGATCTCAGAACACTCAAGAGCACAATAAAATATCTACCACTGCACAAAACGACATTTAACGCCCAACGTCATTATAATGTCAGGGACGTATAGTCTCTTTGGGATTAATAGTCAACGAGCCAGAATAAACCGAGTCAAAAAAGTATTTTTAAACTTTTAAACTTCAATTTTGATTCAAGAGCGAAATCACCACTTAACTCGCAGAATCGCAAAATCGCTTAAATGCCTGTGTTGCTATCTGGCGGACGTTGTTATATGTTTGGAGTTTTTTATAGACATTTGTCATGTTTGTCCTTGAGATGATTGGTTACAATTTTATCTAATTTATCAATTCCTGAAAATTATTTCTGAACTTGTCTATCCATGATTCAGTAATGTCCTTTTTCTGTGTTCAAGGGAATTACAAATAATACAAGAATTATTGCGACATAACCAATAGTTTTGAAATTTCTTATGAAATAATGAGGCTGAAAATAACGGAAATGCTACTTTTTTGATAAATTAGCTTTTCAAAAAAAATTGAAATTGCATTCATTGCATAATTGCAATTATAGAACGATATAAGACCCAAAAGGTACAGAACATTAAAAGTAGATCTAATTCATTTCATCAACCCAAAATGCACAAAACATTGAAACTATATCTAATTCATTTCATCAACTCAAAATGCACAAAACATTGAAACTATATCTAATTCATTTCATCAACTCAAAATGCACAAAACATTGAAACTATATCTAATTCATTTCATCAACTCAAAATGCACAAAACATTGAAACTATATCTAATTCATTTCATCAACTCAAAAAGCACAAAACATTAACAGGTAGATCTATTTCATTTCATCAACCCAAAATGCACAAAACATTAACAGTAGATCTATTTCATTTCATCAACCCAAAATGCACAAAACATTAACAGTAGATCTATTTCATTTCATCAACCCAAAATGCACAAAACATTAACAGTAGATCTATTTCATTTCATCAACTCAAAAAGCACAAAACATTAACAGTAGATCTATTTCATTTCATTAACCCAAAAAGCACAAAACATTAACAGTAGATCTATTTCATTTCATTAACCCAAAAAGCACAAAACATTAACAGTAGATCTAATTCATTTCATCAACCCAAAATGCACAAAACATTGAAACTATATCTAATTCATTTCATCAACTCAAAAAGCACAAAACATTAACAGTAGATCTATTTCATTTCATTAACCCAAAAAGCACAAAACATTAACAGTAGATCTATTTCATTTCATCAACTCAAAAAGCACAAAACATTAACAGTAGATCTATTTCATTTCATTAACCCAAAAGGCACAGAACATTAACAGTAGATCTATTTCATTTCATTAACCCAAAAGGCACAGAACATTAAAACAAAATCTAATTCATTTCATTAACCCAAAAAAGCACAGAACATCAAAAGTATATCTAATTCATTTCATTAACCCAAAAGGCACAGGGCACTACATCTACAAAGAGCCTCACATCGAAAGCCCCAATACAGTAGAAGATATGTCATATTGTTAACTAATTAAAAGCTAATATATTTCAATGATAATAACAATGAAATAAAACAGTAAGGGTTAAAACTCCAAAACTTGAAACTACATGAAATAAAAGTTTACTTTCAATTGTTTACATTTACAAATAACAATTTGTTATCGAACAAAAGGGCGTAAAACTCCATTACATTTGACGATAGCGATATTTGCTACAATAAATCGCAGTTTATGTATACATGAATATAAACTTAATGATATTTGAGACAAAATTTCATTGTGTTGGAATCTTCAACTATGGGAGCGACCTAAGGTTAACCCCCTCCCTCGGGGTGCTGACTCCAGACTTAATTAAACACCAATTATAGTCATTAAGTTTATCTAGAGGACGATAGTCTAAACTTCGGATGATAAAATCTCAGTATTTTATAGAAAAAAATTATGGTAAAACACCAGTTTTTTTTTCATATGAATTCTTCAGAATACCCGTTCATTACATAAATACTATGTCGATTTCAGTAGCCAATTCGCGCGAATAAGTAACTATTTCTGAATATTTCTGGTTGTATTTCAACCCAAGCCATCCCTTCACTGAAATTTTACAAAAATACAGAAAAAGATATGTCCAAAAAAACCTAGGTGCAATCTGATTTTAACGTATAAGTCTGGATGTTTCCTTTCATTGTTTTTCTGATGGTTATTTCTACACCTTTAATCCATGATCTTACAAAATTCTTTCTATATATCGCGCCATGTGGAATTGAGTCTAACTATCATCAAAACTTATCATATGTTATGTGAATATAAAAAAAAGAAGATTATTTTTCCCACAAGATAGTAGAGTATCATTTGATAGGGTAAATGTGAAATGACCCAAAACAATAGATACATAAAAATTTCAACAGATCATGGATGGCAAATGGTGTCATCCGGTTATCAAAATGTGCATTTTTTTCCTTTATCAAAATTACCAAATGATCCACATCCAGTTTTCAAAAATCACATCTACTTTCGAATCCTTCTAAATTGTCTTCAAATGCCCGGTTAATCGCGTCTACTTTGTTTGCCTTCTTTGTAAGTCATTAATAGACCCACTCACAGATATGTATTTTTGAATGATAATCGTTATTTTAAGCATGTCTAAGGAGTCACATTCTATTTCTTACGTGCTTGTAAGTGAAAAGACGTAGTTAATCGCATACACTTCAAGATGCAATTCTCACGCCCACGTTTATGCGCAGTCAAAACAGACTAATTAAAAATCATAAAGAATGAAAAACTATAATGTCACCGATGTCAAGGTTGCTCTAGAATAGGTCAAAACCCATTAGACATTTTATTCTTAATTTCATAATGAGGATGACCCAAGGCTGAATTTCTGGAGGCTGATTCAAAACAGTAACATGTTAATAAGATGTTATTGTACCAAATGTTACACGGCAACAACTACCTTGAGTTCGGTAAGCACAACGTTCTTCAAAATATTGCATATGTTTTCGTGTTTTTCAACTGGACGTGTCAAAGCAAGTTCAGGTAGAAAAAAATGTTTGGTTTGAAACGTTTTATTTTGAATTTCTTGTGTCATATCAAATTGTTACTGTGCAGTAGATATTTTATAAAAGCGCTCAATTGAAAGGGGCAGTTAGCAAAATTTTCATTATAAAATACGTCATAAACTATACCTGAAAATATTTATGCTATTTATATCTTTGTTTCTACTTTGATTTAACTGAATTTGTTTTAAATAGGTTAGTTAAAAACGGAGAGTATTAATTGTTAATTAAGTAGTTTTACCTTATTTTGGTGTTTATCTTTATAGTGACTTGATATTATTAGTTGAAAACATATTTCTCTACACTTACGAGTATATTTTACTTAACTCCATACAGAAGTTTTTTAACAGCTTCCAGAAAGCATAACAAGCTTAAAACGTTTACGTAAACTCTAGATTTTAGTGTATATTTTTCACAAATTTGAGCAAAATGTTTTTTTTCGACCTACAAAAAAAGCGGAATGCCCTTTATTTATCGAGGGGATTTGCAGTAAAAAATATTCATAAAGTCAATGTCAAACTTGTCATATTTCCATATTAACAAAAATATATCTTTCTAAAAATAAAAAATATAGTATGCTACCTTATACTAATCTAAAAATCAACATTCAAACTTTCGCTCTCCCAAGATCAATTCTGTATTTTGCAACATCATCAACTGTATTTTCTGGACTAAGCCTTCTTGAAAGTTTTACAGTTCGACCAATGTATTCTTAAACGTTCATCATTATAAGATGCAGTTACCTACATCATTTACACAGAAAGGAAACTTTATTTAATGCCCATTCTATTTCTTTAAATCCTCTTTTAAATCCAGATTAAATTGCTTGTGCTTACCAACAAGATTTAGGGAAAATCGGTCGATATTTTAGACTATTATTACATTCGTGATAACGTGCAGACAGAACATGTAGTATTCAAATCGTATATCTAACTTCCGTGAATGTTGACTTGTAAATCTTTGAAAAGTAAACTATGAATTTCTTTACTTTTAATAAATATAAATATATATATATAGAAGCTGTTTTCAGAGTTAAAACTGTCTGTATAGTTTTACGGTTGTTTGAATATTTGAATCTTAGTAAGGACCGAGACTGTTGTCGAAATCGACGATTTTTTAGATGTTTAAATCTTTGTAAAACATTGACGGTTGTTCAGATGTTTAAATCTTTGTAAAACATTGACGGTTGTTCAGATGTTTAAATCTTTGTGAAACATTGACGGTTGTTCAGATGTTTAAATCTTTGTGAAACATTGACGGTTGTTCAGATGTTTAAATCTTTGTAAAACATTGACGGTTGCTCAGATGTTTAAATCTTTGTAAAACATTGACGGTTGTTCAGATGTTTAAATCTTTATAAAACATTGACGGTTGTTCAGATGTTTAAATCTTGTACAACGTTAACGGTTGTTTAATGTTTCAATCCTTGTAAAACCATAACGGTTGTTTAATGTTTCAATCCTTATAAAACTTTGGCGGTTGTTTAATGTTTCAATCCTTGTAAAACCTTGGCGGTTGTTTAATGTTTCAATCCTTGTAAAACCTTGGCGGTTGTTTAATGTTTCAATCCTTGTAAAACCTTGGCGGTTGTTTAATGTTTCAATCCTTGTAAAACCTTGGCGGTTGTTTAAAGTTTCAATCCTTGTAAAACCTTGGCGGTTGTTTAATGTTTCAGTCCTTGTAAAACCTTGGCGGTTGTTTAATGTTTCAATCCTTGTAAAACCTTGGCGGTTGTTTAATGTTTCAATCCTTGTAAAACCTTGGCGGTTGTTTAATGTTTCAATCTTTGTAAAACCTTGGCGGTTGTTTAATGTTTCAATCCTTGTAAAACCATAACGGTTGTTTAATGTTTCAATCCTTGTAAAACCTTGGCGGTTGTTTAATGTTTCAATCCTTGTAAAACCTTGGCGGTTGTTTAATGTTTCAATCCTTGTAAAACCTTGGCGGAAGAAAATGTTAAAACCTTTAGGATAACTTTTACGCTTATTTACTTATTATATCCTTAGGTAACCTATGACAGTAACCTATTGCTACATGGGTTAATCCTTACTCTAATACATCTGTACAATATTTCACTCAATGTATTTGTTCTGATTAACAAATATTCATTCCGAATATGATGGTTGAAATTTTATGAACAACCGTCAAAGTTTCAGGAAAAGGTTTAAACAATTGATCTACTATCAAAGCTAAGTTATTAATGCAATTTTCTACAACTTTCAGTCATAGAAAGGAAAACACCATTAACCTCTTATTGGGCAAAACTTTTACAAATTGATGTTTATGTAAATTAGAATAACTGTTCAGCTGATAATAATGATATTAATGATAATAATGCTGTCGTTTTCTATCATTTCCCCGTTGTTAAAATTGAAAATGGGACGTTAAACTTCTTAAATAAGAACAACTGTATGGCAGTTAACGTAAAGTCTAGAAAAGTAGAACGTAAAACTCATTTTCTTTCATCTTCTGAATGCATAAATACAACTTGTTCAGCGTAGAAAAGGAAAAATATCAAAATTGTTACCTGATAGAGAATTCTGTGATGTTACCAATCGAAGAAAAATTATGGATGAAAAAAACATTACTGCAATAAATTGCTGTAAATCCATACTATAATCTTCTTGTGAAAAAATGTTTTGGACACTTGACTTCACTCTGGCAGAGTTTTTTTTATGGCACACTGTTCCGTTCCGAGCACACCGTTGGTCTTACGGAAAACGTTCCACTTGAACAAATCGTTTTGGAAAAGTTGCTCCGTTCGTCTTCGGTTGCTGTTTCCAATTTCCGAGTGCTTATGTTTACTTCTCGTCTCTGCCAATCGAATGAAGCACTATTGTCTATCAACTTTCGCGCCTTCTTTATACAGCAGTCGTCTGATTGTTTTATGGAGGCGTTCGATACCATATTGCTTATACAGATTGTTTCACGAAGGCGTTCGATTGACGTGTCTATAATGTTTTAACTTCTTTAGACTTTTATGTTTGACTGCAATCAAAGTGAAAATAATTTACTTTTGGTTGTAAATGTCTTGAATTAAATAAAGAAACATTGATTGCATTTGCATAAACATTCAAATTGATATATGTCCGACACGATAATATCTAAAAGAAGTGTTTTCAAGATTTGTAATACTGTCGGCATGGAAAATTCTTCTCAACGTTCGTATAAAACATGCTATGTAATACAGGTTGCGCATTTTAAAGATTTCTCGACTATTGGCAAACGACAAATAGAAACCTCATACCTCTTTCCAAGGAAATGTCCCTCATTACACACGGTACTGTCAGTCTTCATGACCCAAACTAACAGTGAAATATGTGTAACGCCCTTCTGGACATTCCAGAATAAATTACAGCTAGTTTAGATGAACTGGATCTTGCTTTCAAAAATCCAAATTAGCATTGGGCTTTTCTGAGACTTGAGCATGCACCCAGTGTGAAACTCGTGAAACTAGGCTTTGTAGAATCAACAAAGATACTGAACATGAAAAATTTCAGACAATAATGCAGAAAGTTTCCAGGCTTTCAGCTCTCCCTTCTCGAAAATGTCAATATTTTGATTTTTGAAAAGTGATGTAGACAGCTGAGAGGTGGCTAAAGTGGAAGGCAAATATTAAAAACAAAAATAACAACACAATTCAATACTCAATTTTTTTTATTATTTTTATAAGAGTCAAGTGACGGGTAGAAGTGGGTTGTTGTCGACGATGGAGAAAATGTTGATGATTCATAAACTTTATTTACCATTCCTGGACCATCCCTCGTTACCAAATGCTTTAATATACCAGAAAGACATGGAAATAAATAAGTAGACGAGCAGCTACATGTAGTGTTCAATTAGGGAAATTATACCAGGATAATGATGCATTTTAATTTAACATGTTTAACTGGGGTTAGAATGTCTATCTTGTAACCTCATGGGCATGTGTCGTGCCTCTCCGATTTGCATCACTACCACTACCAACAGAAACAGTATAACTATGCAAGATCATGATGTTCCGTCGTAGATACCTTAATTCTAAATAGTAAATGCAGGAGAATCACGTCACATGATATTCTAAAAATAGATCTTTTCACACAAGTAGGCAAAAACAATAAAGACTGTCAAACAATATGAATAAATTCAGGGTAGATCTTAAAGGAATACTACGTCTTAGAATGAACATAATATGTAAGAATTTTAAACTTGGCCAATAAGAGCCAGTAGATATACCTGGTGTCATAAATAACATAACAGGATCCTTATATAATCCGATAAATCAAAAAAACTTGTGATTATCCATAAATATGCAATAACCTCTATAATTATGAATTAGTTTTATGAATTTTCCAATTTTCCAGATTTTACGGGGATTCTGATACTTTATGACACCAGATAAGTTCACTGATGAATATATACTCATATACTATTGACCATTCTTGAGAACTTAAATTTTATGTTCATTCTAAGACGTAGTCTCACTTTAAACATCGACTGCGCTGTACAATTGAGCACCATCGCGCTTATTAACATACCTCGTTTGTTAACACTGTTGTCTAGTATCTTGACCAAAACATTGCTGGTACCTTTAAAATCTGAAATAGACGTAATAGTCCGTTATTTTTATTACAACCGTTTGAAAAAAGTCCAGCATTTTAAGAACAAGAGGTGGTAAAACGTTATTACCATGCTCCTATGAACGAACGGCACACCAAGTCAAATTTTCAGCTCATTCTCGTATTTCGGACAATTGGAAATATATTTCAAGGTGATGTGTCAAAAAACATGACTGTTAACGTACCATGCAGACAGGACAGGACGCCATTGACGTATCCAATATCAGCTGATAGTACAACTCGACAGAAACGTTCTTTAGCCTCAGGAGAATAGATCTTCAGAAACTCTGGTAGCGGATGGTAACATTCGTTGTGGTACTTCAACCATTCTTCGGGACAATCGGACCGCAGTTCTACAAAACAGAATCTACCTCTTATTATGAGCATAAAGTTTTACGTATCAAACTTGGCCAATAAAAGTATATATTGATGGAATTAGCAAGAGTTTTCATCAATTTGTTGACATCTTCAATAGCGCCGACGAGCAAAATTTGTGACTATTATAAAAACCAGGACCATATTTACTCTTCTCATATCATACTAACCCTACCTATACGTATATACGTAAGAAGCTCATCGGAATAGACTATCATTTTGTTCAAGGAATTCGAAGACACATCACTCACCATACCCCAACCACACCCGACACAACACAAGACAGTACAACTCGCAGACACGACCCAGTGGACACTCCATCCTAGGCGCAACACAACGCACAAAATAGGACCCCCAAACGACTTGGGACACAGTACAAACCAAACCAGATCCGACCTACACGACAATGAACGACACGCAACATTGTGAAGATTCTCTGCTGGTTAATTGAAAGAATGATAATAAAAAAAAGAACTCACCTGACAGAGGCAGTGAAGTGATATTTGTTACACTCAGGATTCCAGTGATCAATAAAAGAGCTAAAAGCCTGTTGAAAATCATTTCTAGAAATTTGCTGTAATCGTCAAACTTTTTTGACAATGGCACAAAGGTTTCGTTTGGACTTGGAAGCAAGAATGCTACAAAACCATTACAATTACACTTATATACCCTTCTGAACAAGATATGTTTTATTGGCCTGTCGCTATGACTAGACAATTGAGTCACTTTTAAGGATTTCAAATGTTCAAGTGGGGATTTGTTTCCAGATTAGAAAATTTTTCACATTTTTAGGTCTTCGGCTACGAAATTTACCCTCGCCTACTGGAAATGGTTCAAGTCACGAAACGATAATAATTGTAGATTGTATGAAAATTTCGGTTTCGAAAAAGTATGATGGTTGTTGAGGACACAAGGCTGAAAAGGTGGACATATGACTCTAGTCATATGTGCAAAGTACACGAAGTCACTGAAGTGAGCGAGAAAGCGACATATATATTCTCACTGTGATATTCACATCTAAACTTTCATAAAATTGTATATTTCTTTTGATCTTTATTCTATGGGTCATTCACAATGTGATACGAAATTATACGAACTAATACCAATGTATTCGCTAACTTGCAATCCAATCAACTGTGAAACAAGAAATGTGGCTTTTGAAGACGAAGTTCGTTTTAGCTTGACAATTTGAAGGTGACCATGTACAAACTGCATGCTAGTTGGACACAATGTTTAGTAGCGTATTTGTGTATCATTGGATTTTATGGTCTGGACGAACATAATCAATTATTATGTAAGATACGGCCATTTTGGTATGTTGATCTATCCAGGGTTATTAAATAAGTACTATTTAAATAAAAGTTCGATTTGTGTGGGTTCTATTTATTAGCAGTGTCGAGTTACTACAGCTAGACCAATATTTTAACTTTACAGTGGGTTCCGTACAACGAAATAGAATACAACTGGCACGACTCTGTTAAATGTCCACTGCTACTTTTCTTTTGGATTTTAATGATGTTAATGAATCAAAATTTCTAATAACTATTACCAAGACTATATATTTTGCACATGCACTTTAGAATGACATACGTAGTTAACAAAGTGTTAACAAAATGGATTCAAATTTGCACGACTGTGTTAAATTTCTACTTTCTTTTTTTGAATTTCGATGCTCAAGAATTACAATGACTGGAATTCACTGCATATGCTCATTTAAAAGACTTACGTATTAAACTAATTTGATAGGAAGAATTGTTGTCAACAATTCGATTCCTTCAAAGAAAGTATGTAACAGATTTTAAAAAATTAGTTTTATGATACCAAACTATTTGCTCTCAATAAATTTAGTCTCATTTTCAAATATTTTCTCCATTAATTAACTTAATTTAAAAATCACGACTATGACTTAAATATTGCAAGATATGCCCCGAAAATTATCAGATACTTCATTTTAATCTGCATTTAAATGGACCATCTCCCATTTTCAGCTCTCGTTTGATTTTATCGGTTCACTTTGCTATTGACATTTTATTCAGAATGACTTATATGGCACTATTTATGACAAAATGTATCTCTAAGACCAGGATTAGCACCCGATACTGCCTGAGCGTACATGTTATTAGTGTATTAAAAACATTGATGGTTTTAATCCTGGTTTTTAAACTAGATTTAAAAATGGTGTATTGGATTTCCACGTGCTTTAAACAACAGACGAACTGTAAAATGAAATTGTCATGTTTTGTTTGAGATAATAGCTATATCAAATGACAACTTTTGTGGAATCGGGTGTCATGTAAAACTGTTTCCGTATTTTCAATACCAATGGCCTTGAGTGGTTATATTTCCATATCGTAAGCGTAAGAGCCTAGTGGGGGGTATGTATCCCATATCGAAGTTTAAATCACGCCAAATCATAAAAACATTGGACCATGATTCACTTTATCTAAATAGCTTCGTATAAGATGGTTGTTTTTTTTTATTATGTACAAAAAAGGTAATCTGATGACTCAGAAAATGTCCTTATTTCACTATTTTAATCCCAGTCGTGTTGCTAATCACCAGTTCTCTGCAGTTTCCGTTCCATTTATAAAAAAAAATGTTATTCCCCGATAAATACTAATTTGGACGGTTGGGATTTAAAATCCTACGCTTCAAGTGGACACTGAAAGTTTTCTCCTACGTTTTATATTGCAAATTACAGTAAGTTTAATGGATCCTTGTCCGTTGTCTCGAAAATTTCTCACAAAAGTCTAACAAAGAGGTAATCTTGCCCATTGGTTGATGAACTAACTAAGTATTGAGGGGAGGAGTTACGCCCCTTATTTCATTAGTATTTATTGTTTTTTCAATAAAAACTCCAGCAAATGAATCTTTACAGGTCAGTCAGAAAAAACACCTTCCCTCGGGTTTGTATAATATTTAAAACCCTTTCCCTCGAGAAATGTGAATGTGAAATAATCAAAACAGCCCTCGGACGGGATTTATTCTATACAGATAAATAACATCCCTTACGAGTTTTCGGTTGATCATGAAAATAGACGATAAAATACGATTTAATGAAAAAAATATGAAAACAATAAGCCCTAAATTTTCGATAGTTTTTTGCACCTGTGGAAGATTTTGGTTGAAAGGAATGAAAGCTCGGCATTACAAATATCCCAGAAGATATCATAAGTTATAAAAAATAGAAAAAAATGGAACGTAACGAGTTTTAAATGATGGAATCGGGTTTGTCCTCGCACGTTGTGTGAAAACCTTCCCAAATCAGATTAGAGTCTAATTATGCCGAGAGTCTCTAATGTCGACATAACAATATCTCAGTCGTGACGTCGGAATATTTAATGCGCATGCACAATGAACAGCTCGATCGTCTGCCACGTGTGTAATGGACGTTAAGTGATTCAAATGAATCGTAACGAATTTGTAAAGTTTATCGACAAAACATTTCAGATGGGAATATAACAATAGTTCTTATTAGTGAGTGATTTAAACTCGAAGGAAAAGGAAAAGTTGTGAACTAGAAGGGGGTGATTGTAACTGACTCAAAACACTTCATCCGCCATCTTGACTCAGGGACCAATCACAACACGGGGATTGTCGACTGAGTCTTGCACTGTTAAATTAAATCGATATGGTTTCGGAATTTCCCAGAATTTCACAATCTTGATTGAGAAAAAATTTTGTAGTACAAAACTATGAGGATTTATATCTTCGTATTCCGTTTAGAATACTTAACGTTAATAAGATAAATATTCCGAGACGAGATATTGTAGGTGTACTGTTTAATTTTATTATTTGCCTATATAATCAAGTAGTATTATAGCTATTGTTACATCAAGTCCAATTAGTCACGATAGATAAATTAACCACTAGTAGAAGAGCTAGTGAAAATATTTGGCCGCCATTGACCTTTTAAACAGTGACACGGCAAACAAAACCTTGTAACGCTCTTAACAAAGAGGGTGTCTCGCCATTTTTGTTCTTCTTTATACTGGTTTGATCGTGTGGCTGAAATACAAAATGAAACATAAGCATTGTACTAAAAGTGATACGTCTAGTTTTCTGGGACCCGCACATTTGACATCTTATCATCTAATAGGCTAATCTATTTCTCGGTAAAATGTTCTTCAATCCACACTTTACGGCGATATCCATCATCAAAAGTAAGGTCGTTGGTTGAAAATCCATATCCGCTGCAAGCGGGTTAACATTTACTATAAGTAGAGCTCATATTTCAATAATCATGGCTAAGGATATTTGTTCAAAGGTGTGATAAATTTCACAATATCAAAATATCAAATACAACTAAAAGAACTCGTGGGGATAGCCTTTTTGTTTACTGGTTGATCGAAATATGCTTAATGATATTTTTTTTAGAAAGATTGAAAACGTCATCACACGTAATACAACTGCAAGTCCTAGACTACATCCTCGCTGAAGACAGAAGACTATTACAGACTATTATGTTTCCCAATTTGTGTTTATCAATCGTAGTCTCAGAACGGCACTTTTAGTGTTTACAGCTAACTGTCGAAATAAGAGACCTCAAATCCATTTGTGTCCATACTTGAAAGTTAAGATGACGGTACGTCTTTTCTTGAGATTCTATAATATAGAAAATACATAATATTATATATAGAAATAGAAAGTGAAGTTCCTCTGGAATATTCTGAGGACTATTTTCCTATATTCAAGACCATAATTTATCCCCTTAAATGGCGAATCTACCCTTTTAAAAGATCTGTTTCAAGAGTAAGCTAAGGACCCCCACACTGCATGGTGTTTCCCCCGCCATGATTGGTCCCGAAAGGAAGAGAAAGGTTAGACGTAAAACTCCATTTTATATCTGTAGTCATTATGAAGATGCATACCGCTGACTAAAGTCCCATGAGGCAAAATCAGTGTAGTCTATAATGTGAATGAGATGAACAATGTATCATTTTTAGAATAGGATGAAATAATGTTGAATGAATGGAACACCAAAACCAATGTAGTTCTGTTTGGCGTCACGTAGAGCCTTTGAAATTCCGCAAATGTATCTCAACCTAATACGGTATTAAATCCTGAACCTTCAGATAACCTAGCAAGCAACATTTATAACCTGTAGAAATGCCAACATGTTTACAAGCTTGATTGTTATTAATAACATTTAAACCTAATTACGTCTCACTCATTTCATCACCTAGAGGTCACATGATTATTTCTTTATTACAGTTAAGTGATAAAGAACAAATAGATGGCATCCGGTCCAGTATCCGATGTCGTGTACAGTGTACAGTTTTCGATACAGTAGGAAAAAGTAGACGCAAATGTAAGACATACGGGTCCGGACATGTTATTTTATTCCACTTAAAGGCATGAATAAACTGCATATAGCTGACCCGATCACCTTTAATACACCTTTAGAATATTTTTATGGTAAATTAAAACAAACAGGCTTGAAGAAGACCTTGTACTGTGTAACCAACTACCAGCGGCTATTAAGGCCTACTTGACTTCGATCATACTGCCATGACATCGCCTCCAACTTGAGGTCAGGTTTTTGCATTCCTCGACACAAAATGAACCAGGAACATGCTTGATTTTACTTCATTTGTGTCACAAGAGCAGAACTTGTATAAATTTCGTTTCGTACTATTGTGCATGTCATTAGGTTATATTATCTTATAAATGCAATTTAAGGCGTCTAGAGTTGAAACCTGCTATCCCATATTTTGATGAAATATGAGTTATGTATATCAAAATGATTATTTTGAGATAAGTAGCAACTTGATATTCCACTGAAATGGAACAGGACCAGAAAAGGCTGATAAGGGCCAATATCTTTACTTCAAGATCAAAATATTTATATTTCTTGGCAAGAAATTAGTTTTGTGAGAACAACATGATTTACGTTAAAATGTGATTTTGTCCGTTTTAACATTTTGTTGGTATAATGTTTTTACTCTATGTTTATAATCAAGAGAACCTAACCAAAATGGAACAGATTTGCATTATTGGTTACAATATGGTCGGAGCCTGGTTGTAAACTGAATGGTAAGTTTCTGAAAAACATTCAGAGACAGCGGAGTAAGGGCATTGTTTTCGAAATGACTATTTTTTTTTTTTTTTTTTTTTTTGTCTACTTCTGGTCACGCTCCCCAGCCAAAACTGCACATACCACAGATTATCTGACATCATTATCTCTTATACTTAGCGTGTCGCTATTGTTTAAATGTAAAATGACGCATCTTCGCCCAACCGGAAATGACGTAGGACTTTAACCGTTCATTACGTCTTTCCAATACCTGCCATTATTCTGAATCTATTTTGAACATAATTTTTGTTTTGTTCATTACTTTGAACTGATGTCTAAAAGATAGCAATTTAAGAAATTTCAAATTTTGACTTTTGTCGCTGACTTTTAGAGATTTTATTTAAAGCATTTTTTAAACTTCCACAATTTTATTGCGATCGATCTGAAAATTTTCATGTAGATAAACATATTGATTGTGAACAAAAATATGCTTTCAAAATTTAGATATCACTTCCGGTTTTGACGTCATTCGCCTCCAAACTTCAAATTTCAACTTCCGGAAT
>NW_008706931.1:425935-461844 GCF_000327385.1 Lottia gigantea
AACTTTACAGCTATTTGAAAATTCGACTTTTTACTACCGAATGTTAACACCTTTTAGTACCGAATGGTATCAAATTCATGCGTCTTTTCACTACCGAACGGTAAACGGTTTAAACGATTTTTTCTACTATTGAACGTTTACATGCTTTTCTTTCCGGTAAGAAATCCCATTGTGACTTTAAAATGCAACGTTTTATCGATGTATCAGGTTGGATGCGCACTGCTTGGGTACCGTTATAACGGTTCTAGTTTTTGTCTACTTCTGGTCACGCTCCCCAGCCAAAACTGCACATACCACAGATTATCTGACATCATTATCTCTTATACTTAGCGTGTCGCTATTGTTTAAATGTAAAATGACGCATCTTCGCCCAACCGGAAATGACGTAGGACTTTAACCGTTCATTACGTCTTTCCAATACCTGCTATTATTCTGAATCTATTTTGAACATAATTTTTGTTTTGTTCATTACTTTGAAATAATGTCTAAAAGATAGCAATTTAAGAAATTTCAAATTTTGACTTTTGTCGCTGATTTTATTTAAAGCATTTTTTAAACTTCCACAATTTTATTTCAATCGGTCTAAAAATTTAATAGTAGATAAGCATTTTGATTCCTGACAAAAATCTATTTTCAAAATTTCGATATCACTTCCGGTTTTGACGTCATTCGCCTCCAAACTTCAAATTTCAACTTCCGGAATTTTGTAGGTATTTGAAAAATTCTTTTTGAAATTAGTTAAAATTGTCCCTATAACAATTTTGGAATCAAAAAATTTGACTCGGAAGTATTGTGTAAGACGCCATCTTGATATGACTCATTTTTATAAAACTCAAAATGGGGCTTCAGGGTAAAATTGGATGTGCGTAAATTTGATGTTTATGTAAACAACAATCGATTGCTAACAAAACATGGGAAGCCGATTTTTGAATTTTGGCTTTGTATTTTTTTTATTTCCGGTTTTATGTTTTCAGTAATTGTCAAAACTATTAAGTCTCATATCTAGTGACTTTGACCTTTGGTGACCTTGTGACCTGAACAAAAGTTGTTGCCTCTTACGAGATCTATCCAATAATATCTTCACTTTTGTTGTGCATTGTTAACTTCCGGTTCTACAGCAATTTGAAAATCGCGATTTTTAACTTTGAAGAGCTCTGTCACGTGACCTACTTAACATATAACAAAATTTCTTATATATTCTTAGAGTGCATGATCTCTCCTTTTTGGCGATATATCACACTTGATATTTTGATCAAAATTGCGCGTTTTAAAAATTGAAAATTTTGTACTGACTTCTATAGTAACTGTGCGTAAAATCGGGGTGTTTATAATTTACCGACAGTCACCGTTGCCATAAAAAAAAGTTTAACTACGAATATCTCATGATCTAATGATTGTAAAGACTTGAAATTTTGAACATTATTTAACAATGTAGACATCATCACAGACAAATTAAAATTTTTGAAGTGGGCGTGGCACATCCGGTGGGCATTTACCTTTACCTGAAATATTTGCAATTGTTATAACTCGCAAAGTTTGCAATTGTCATCCTAGAAATTTTGCATGAAAGTAGAACACAGCTTAGGACAATTTGTGATAAGATTACAGTTGTTTGCGTTCTTTACTTTAAAAAAGGGAACAGGTTTAACAATTTTAAAAATTTTCATTTTTGAACTTTAACGTAAATGACCTTGACCTTTGCATGGTCAAAGGTCATTGATCTAAGATGACCACTCCTACTTTGATTTTTGATGTGCAACATATACTCCCGGTTTTACAGACGTCCGAAAACAGCAATTTTCGAAACTTCATAGGCTCATATTACTTTTACTTAACCTTTGTTGACCTTTTGACCTGAACAAAGGTTGTTGCCCATTACGAGATATATCCGATAATATTTTCACTTTTGTCGTGCTCCGTTAACTTCCGGTTCTACAGCCAATTGAAAATCGCGATTTTTAACTTAAAAAAAAGGTCTATCACGTGACCTAATTTACATAAGCGAAAATTTATCTTTTGTCCTTATTACACGCAATCTATTCTTTGAAACTTGGTATTTTGATTAAAATTGAATTTGAAAATTTTGTATTGACTTCTATAGTAACTTTGCGTAATTTTAACGGTTTCTATAATCCACCGACAGTCACCGTTGCCTTAAAAAAAACTTTTAACTACGAATATCTCATGATCTAATGATTGTAAACACTTGAAATTTTGAACATTATTTGACATTGTACACATTATTACAGACAACACAAAATTTTTGCAGTGGGCGTGGCAAATCCGGGTTACTTTTACCTTTACCATAAATAATTCAAATTGTTATAACTCGAAAATTTTGCATTTTTCACCATCGAAATTTTACAAAAAATTAAAGCACTATTTGGGACAATATCTGATAGAGTTACATTTTGTTTAGGCCTTTTACTTTAAAAAAATGGAATAAGATTTACAATTTATAAAATTTTGATACTTTGACCATTTACATGCATAATCTTGGTCTTTAGAAGGTCAAAGGTTATTGATCTACGATGACAATTCATATTCATTCAATTTTCAACACTTTTAAGGCTTATATTCTCTTTTATTTGACCTCTGTTGACCTCTTAGCCGAAACACAAATTATTGTACCTTTCCAAAAATATTTTCATTTTTGTTGTGCGAATTGAGCTTTTAACTTTACAGCTATTTGAAAATTCGACTTTTTACTACCGAATGTTAACACCTTTTAGTACCGAATGGTATCAAATCCATGCGTCTTTTCACTACCGAACGTTAAACGGATTAAACGATTTTTTTTACTATTGAATGTTTACATGCTTTTCTTTCCGGTAAGATATCTCATTTTGACTTTAAAATGCAACGTGTTATCGATGTATCAGGTTGGATGCGCACTGCTTCGGTACCGTTATAACGGTTCTAGTTTATAATTGATTACAATTTCCTTTCTCTGCTATTTTTCGTCTCCATTGTGATCCAACAAGTTTCGAATTCTATCCCGTTCTAATGACCTTATTTTCAACCAATCCAAGTGTTCATTTGGTACCTCGATCTCTATAAGCGTAAATGAGATTATTTTAGCTTCCTCCTAAAACATAACCTACGTCTGCATAAAGATTGTAAGCTCTTATTCTGTAAATAACATTTCTATATATTTATGTAACAGTACAATGGTTCTAACTCTTTCTATATCGCCTAAACGAGGAATTGTGTTCGTACATTAATTATTAAGTCAAATTGAACCCCGATTGCAGATATTTTAAATGCAAATATATTTTAATCAGATTGACACGGAAGCATAACAGTAAAAGATTTTAACCCACATAGAAAATATATTAAAGTCGACGTCCCAGAAGTTTCCTTGATGTAACAAAATAGGAAAAATAGTAATTTACAATTTATCTTTTTTTTTACAATATTTTCATAGCGTCTTGATATCCCAGAGAAACCTTGTTTTGCATGACATTGAAAGGGTAATTAGGCTTGATCAATCAGACTTTTTGAATTTTGAATTTAATTATTACTGACATCTGAATGGATATATTAAATTATTTGTTGTTATATAGTCATAATAGGCTACCCACAAAAATGTCTATTCAATAATTTCGTTCTGCAATCAACTGCCATCTTCCCCAATGCCCTCGAACAAAATAGGGGCGCCTCTTTCTTGGAAAAAAAAATCCTTCCCTGCACCTGACATTACCTTATAGGTTTTCAAAGCCAAGCCAAGTCGATATTTCAATTTAGTGAACATGCAGTTCCCGCTGCTATTTTATATTTCTTTGAGTAAACCAATATCTAATGCCTAAAAGAAACTCTTGTGTTTCAAATTTGTATCTCAATTGGGAGTAAACTAGATAGATAATATCCCTTTTAAGGTTTTTGACTATCTATCATCACATGAAGGCGATTTCTTGCATAAGACTACCATGACATACATACTTGACGGTTCTATGCTTTATCTAATCGCAAAGTCAACAGAGCCGTATATAGAGAGAGTCTGGCCAACTTGTGATCTCGCCGCGCTGAACCATGATTGGCGCAGAGCGGTCACGTGATTGAAGGCCGCCATATTGTTACCCTTCCCGCGACGTTTAGGCGTAGGAGCCTGGGTATTCTTTACCCCTAATTCCGGGTCTTGTCTGGCAACAGAATGCCTCGATGTGTGGCATAGAAATGCTCTGTCAAATCTGGAGAAGGTATAGTGATGCACAGGTTCCCTAAGGATAAAAGGAGACGCAGAGAATGGGAAGTAAAGGTCAAACGATCCGACTGGACTCCCCACGACAACTCTTTTCTATGCGATGTAAGTACATTCGATGATTTCAGAGGTTTTGCAAATTGTGTTATGTTCAGGTCTAAAAACTGGATATAATAGATATGGAAACTTTGTGAGAAGGTTTCTTTCCACGCACTGGCTATCTAAGCCTAGGCCTAGACGAGGAGCATGCACTTATGGCTTCTGAGACACTGTCAACAACATTTCTGATAGGCCTACACTTAATCGATCGATTTATGTTTTTCTATAAATGTGAAATTCTAAGACTATTTACTTATTTAGTATTTAGTATTATTTACTTCCAATCACCAAAACAAACAGTATAATTTAAAGGTGTGCGCCATATTGGTGCTTGTACGATGTTGCAAGGGGCGAGTCACCCTTCTCCCTATCAATATCATTGATTTCCTAAATGCCTATCAGTATCACCCCACCCCCTTTAGAGATCAAATGAAACGCCACCATTGTTTATGTTATTTCGTTATTGACATTCGCAGAAAAATATGGAAGGGCAATGTAGACTGTGGGTCTAGACGATAATGTGAGCACTAAGTCTTTTGGGCTAGTCACTTGTGTAAATTTTGGTTTCTCTTCCAGAATCACTTCGACGACAGTCAAAGAGAAACAGATCGCCAGGACAACAGCCGCCAGCTGAAGCAAAATGCTGTGCAAAATGGTTTCAAAGCTGAAATGATGATTATTGAGTGGTGTGAACTTTCATGCCTTCATGTCATAAAATAAATTGTGCTGATTGAAACTGAATAATGAGCCTTTTTCTGTTCAGGCCCACAAGTAAAAGAGACAGGGGTGGGGAGTGGGGTGGGGCGGCGCCTCCCTGGAATTATTCCCCCCCCCCCCCCCCCCCCTTGGGAAATTGGTCTGGTTACGGGCCTGTTTCTGTTGAAACGATTCATAGGGCACATCTTGCTTTGAGCAATTTTCAGGAGGACTAAATTTCTTCGGCATTGGTTATAGGACAGTCGTCAGGCACACGGGCCTATTGATCAAAAACAATATGAATTATATTATACATTATATTACTTATCAATATGTTGCATAAACTATAACTAGTGATTAGCCTATTGTTCCATAAAGCTGTAGAATATACAGCTAGGCCCTATTTTAATATGGAAGATTACAGGTTTAATATTTCGGTGGTTAATATTTGGAAAGTGCTAAAATTCAAAATTTATCTTCTTTTTGTGTTTTTGTATAGACATAACAAATTTTATCAAAATCCGGTAAAAACTGTAAATTCTAGAGCGTTTACGAGGGATAACGTCGGCCGTCTTGTAGCTAAGAGAGGGTAACAAGATGGCGCCTTGTGACGTAGTTGGCCAGACTCTCTCTATATACGGTCCTGAAAGTCAATTCAAGAGTTACTTGTTGTCTTATTATTATTACATATACGAGTAGCGCCCCTTGAATCATTGATATCAAGACGAGGAGGTAAGAAATGTATCTCTCTTTCCGCTACTTGAATACAAATTCACGGTTCTTCAGTGTAATAGCACTTGTTGCTGCACACGTTTTCTATTCTGAAGTGTATGGCACATTTAGCTACTGTCATAGTTTATATAATATAGTATTCAGCATAAGGATGACATGATATATCTCTTTATAATGCGAGTAGCCTCCCTTCATCGTGTCTGAACACGGTTACAGACTACAGCTAAATTTCTCAAGCTTGATTTATAGTTTCCAAGAGACAGTATTCCATTACTAATCTCTTATAAACCCTTTGTATTTTCAAATTTTATAGAAATGCAATTTCGGAGATTTTTTTGACAAAATGGTAATGCAGGCATAAATGACTGGAAGATGTTTAAAGCAGCCGGTACACCAGAAATATTACGATCCCACCAGAAAGACGATTATTATTTAACCTATCTGAGAACGTCTATTGCTGAGACATTTCAATTGCTTGCAGGTAGGTAGGGGCATACCCTCGGACACCCCACCCATCTCCAAATTCCAAATTTGATTTTGTAAATTTGGGTAGGCTTTCAAATATATATTTGACCTTTATGATTCGGGAAACCAAAGCCCTAAATTCCAATTTTTCAATAATTATAATGGTATTTAAACACTTATTCTGGCGATCTACAAATGTCAACCCTAGCAGACAACCAGATCATGTCTCTGGTTGAGATCAATATGTGCTTTCATCCTAATTTAATATAGAGCAAAATTCTAGCTGGCCTGTTCATTAGTAAGGACAATATAAATATATGTTTTACTTTATTCCGAATGCTCTTTTGACTTTTGTGGACAAAATTGATCAGGACGCTGATATACCATCAAAGCCAAATGATTTCTTGCTGACCTGTAGTGTACTTGACTCTTACAGGTTCTCTGGCAGTCGAAGTCGAAATTCCACAGCTGTCTTGGCAAAAATTGTTTAGTAAGGATGGGAGCAGAAATTTAGAAGCTCGTAAATAATCCATCATATTTTATTTCAGGTGCCAGAAAATGGATTAAATGGAGAAGAGAACTGGACGTAATGTCAGACTTAGGCTACTTCCTGTTAACGACACTCTCGGGCAACCAGACAATCGGTGAAGAATATGTTAATATAGTCCAGGTTGATTCTACCAGACGGCACATTCCATCTCTACCGGTAGGTCGAGCTGTCTGGATATTCCCCACCCTTAGCTTCCTGCTCTTTTGTCCCTTTCTCCGTCATCATTCAAATTGACCAATTATCGATTGTGTTACATACTACCAACTAAGGAAAGGATAGCTTTTAGAACACAAAGTCTAAAAATTCTGTTGTCGGAATATCAAGTTTAGATAAATCTTATTCGTCCATTCAAATTAAGCGTACCGTATTTGTCTTTTTTCTTCGATGATTAGTTATAGAAACTAGTTATAGACTAGTTGATGATTCGAGGCACCAATAGTGTTATGTTGGTTTTGTTTGTCCGGATTGATAAGGTCATTCTTCTTTTAAATGTATTTCTATGTACTCTTATTCATTATTCAGTTATTTATTAAATGTGCTTGTGTCACTGTCCTGGCGAAATTCTCTTAAATCAGGTCCCGTGTGCTACAGGTTGTGTCCTTTAACGATTCTTCGACTCTAGGAAATCGATAAAGTGGAGATTAAAGCCGATGCCTGTGCAAAATTCCACTCTTGCGTGGCGTTTGCATGGTATGGCGTCCAATCGTTTAATTTGATCCTGGACGATAATTATGCTCTCCGTTGCCTTTTGAATGGTGAAGGAACATATGTGCCATTTTGTGACCAATCATACCTTAGTCTCAGAAACAGAATTTATTTAGCTAAGCCAATCGGTAACAGCTCGCCGTCGAAATTTGAGCCTTAAAAAAAAAAAAACTAGCTCATTTTTCACTTTAAAACCAGGATCCTTTTTATTTTAGAGACGAGCGTTGATGGCACTTCTCCACGTTGTCAGCCCTTACATCCTCCAGAAAGTTTTAAAGAATCTGGAAACAACGTTGCAGACGGCACCACATCGGGCGGAGGAGACGGAAAAAATGTTAAAAGCCCTCCGAGCACTCCAGCAGTGTTTGATCTACCTTCATCGGCTTCATCTTGGGATTTTCTATCTCCGTGGTGTCTTCTATCATATTGCCAAGCGTATCACTGGTGTACATTATGTAAGTGGGCTTTTGGGGTTCCATACCATACCGATCCAACCACCTGAAGTTAAATGGTTCCCTACCTGGGGTACTAATATCTCTTTGGGTATCGCATTAGGTAAAAATAGCTTTTTTATGACGATCTCTATCGTTTTTTCGACTAAGCTTAAAATAAGCTGTATTGTGGGTGTCGGAGCATCAGGGGTGTCAAAACATAAAGATGAGTATAAAGAGTGAAAAAGACTTGGTATCAAGGTGCAAAAGTGACGGAGAGAGAGATATGAATAATTAATGAAGTAAAATCTCCAAAAATACCGGCATCCACCCAAACACTTAAGTTACCACGCTTGTGTCATAGTCAAGTACAGTCAAGTATAAATTTTAATATCAGCTTATCAAGTTATTTCCCTTGAATTGCAAATTTCAAAAGAATTGACATTTTTACTTGTGTCAATTCACAAGGCTCAATTTGTATTTAATTTCATCCATGGTCTATCATAATTTTGTGCTTTATTTTTCTCTTCATTGTCACGGTGATAATGTTGCGTAGGTGGCACTCACGTGAAACCCTGGGACCACAAACCAAAATTTTGGATGTGTTCTTTGATCCATTTTTGTTGGTGACACTCGAAGTCTATTTTGGCTAATGGCTAATAATTTTATTTGAATGTTTCCATCTGTCGCGGAAAACTCCGATTTGCTTCATTTATTTTAGATTAAATATATGGGTAACAAATCACCATCATCAGACGTGTCTTCGGTAACGTTTAAATATCTAGCCTGGCTATCATTAGGGCAGATAACCTTTTCTGCCTTTATTCAGCTTTACCATTACTATCAGTCTACTATGGGAAGTTCCATTTATAAGACGCACGCTTTTGGAAGGTAAGTGGAAGTGACAGCTGTTACACCAATGTCAAGCTATTAAGAACATCGTCTTATACCTTGACTGCAATAGGCACCTTTCATGTATGTAGTATTGTTTGTTAGTATAATAGAAACTAGAGCATTGAACTGATTTGGATGAAACTCTGAATGTTTATGTGAATTGGTGGAATCTCTGAGGACTTCCAGTAACCATAGGTAATAGTTTATACTTATATTTTCCAGCACGACAGAAAAGAAAAGAATGGGACTAATTTATAGAAAATGTTCACTGTGTTTAGAAGGTATTCAATCTCCAACCCTTGCTCCATGTGGTCATCTTTTCTGTTGGAATTGTATACACACCTGGTGTCAGAATAAGGTGCGTTCTGAGTAGGATCGACGTTTGAGTCTTGACTCCTCTCAATTGTATTAATCAAAAATATACCTGAAGTGCTGTTATCTTGTATTGCTTCTGATTCAGCTTTGGGTGCAATGAGGGAACCTTCGTCAAGATTTCCAAATGGCATATGCAGGCCCCTAGCCAGAATTGAATGTTCTGAAGGGCAAGTAATATATCGGGAGGGGCAATGGTGTTTACTTGCAGTCATACAATTGGTCGGCTGTCAGACTTTTTGCACAAAAATGCACAACCTATCGGGCAATAGGCCTCACAATTGACGAACTAGAAGCATTTTCTGACATGAAACAAAACCTTACTTTAAATCTTTATGTTTCAGTCGGAATGTCCGATGTGTAGAGACAAATTTCAACCCCATAGACTGGTTTTCCTAAAGAATTTATAGCAGCATCATCACAAAGAGATATCGAAGGAATTGAAATAAAATGGAGTATGACGTATAACTTTTTGCGGCACATTGGGATAATTTAGTTGGATACAAACATTGAGACATTGTGTGATGAAGGGACTTTTTTGATATGAGTAGTGTACAAAAAGTTTAACATTTTTTAGGTTTGCAATTCAAGTTGAAGTGTTGATGACATTTGCATATCGGAAACCACACTGGATTAAATCCCCCATAAAAATTTTTTGTGTAAGATCAAGTGCAAAAATGAGTATATAAGTGCAATTTTTTTAGTAAGTGCATAATTTTGAATAAGAACAAATTTGAATATTAAATATTGATTAACAAGATTTTCAAGATTGTATTTGGATAAGTGAGTTAAACATAACCCCATAGTACATGACTAATTTTCTACAGACAACATGATTGAGGTAATATGCGGGAAATCAAGAAATCACAGAAAAAGGCGAAAAGAATGCCTGTTTTTGATAAAATTCGGTATGTTCATGAAATTATTTCCATTTAATCCAATTGTTCAAATATGGTCGCTACTTTAAGTTATTATGAATTCTTTAATCAGGCTTCTAATATCGTGCCAGTCACCGGTCAAATAGACATCTAGTTGTTAGGATTTGACACCTACATATGTAAACTATATCATTGGCCAGAATATCAACCCCTTATTTCAAGGACTACATGTGGAATATCCCAGCCCATTGAAAGACAAAGAAACGGACAGGTTTGTAAGTAGTATCAATAACCTCGGCGTTTCTGACTATCCTACAACTACAGGAAAACGCATCATTAAGTAAACTTGTTAATAAAACTGAAAACACAAAATGAATAACCACAATAATATTGAAAGAATATTTACCGGCATCAATAAGAATCAGTGTCGTTACGGATGACAACAGAACATAACACAAGAGATTATTCATAGCAATAATTAGATGACTTGGCTGGGTGAAACACTGTTGAAAGCTAGGTTGGTTGGTTGGTTGGTTGGTAGTTGGTTAATTGTTTGAATTGAATGTCTTATTTTAAAGTGAATTGGACCTCTAAATGCTCAAAATTCTCAGGCCATTTGAAATCCATTAGTAATAACGTTACTATTTTCACATCGTCGTTTTAACACTCTCAGCTATCAATGAATACTTGGGAACCTGTTTCATTTTACCAAAAAACACTTCGCATAAGGCAGTGAATTCTAACAAATTAAAACAACCTGTTTCATATTAGATGTCTGTCCTTCTAAACTTAATCGAGTATGCAATAGCTCGTTTACATTCATCATTCATAAGATGCATAAGAACACCTTGATTCCTCAATAGGGATTGATTTTGAAACGTAGAATTAAAAAAACAATATTGATGTACAATTATTTTACAACAAAGTATTTTCGTTGAAATGAAAGGAAAATATTCATTTTTTCGGATTTTTTCGCTACAGCTTTTAGGAACTTTCTTTGTCTTTGTCCATGTCAGCCCCTCTTACCTGCATCTCTGACAGAGGGCAACCGGGTTGAAAAATCCGAAAGCATCATCTCGACCTATGCCGGGATTGAACCCTGGACCCTAGGTATAGTATAGATAGATAGATGCGTTCGTTATCACGTACTTGGCAACACCCGAGGACGCACTTAGAGGAGGCGTGGGGGTTCATTTTTGACGACATATCGTGTAAAACTACTACATCACGTCCATAGTAAATTTTGAGTAAGAAAGATATGCCTAAAGTATAGGTTGTTACAGGGACCCTACTGGCCCTTTCGCCCTTTTCTATTGACATTTTAATATTTACATTACGTGGTATTACTGTTTCTATTTATAGACCTTGTTCAAAATGGAGACTAAAGGTAGGCCTGGATTTAAATCGCAAGTAAAATACTGTTTTATAATACAAATTTTCTGGTTAAATTAAGGTTAATTTATCAAATCGTTTGAACCGTAATTTATGGGAACACTGTGAGAGAATTGATTTGTAGGACTGTCATATATTGATTGAATATACAAGTCGACAAACATAATGTATATACCTTGAAATAAGGTAAGAGAATGACAAAGAAACATTGTAGAGATTTTGGTGATTGAGGGATGGATATCATTTGATTATCTTAGTTCTTTTTATATTGAAACGTTTGTCATATTTTGTACATAATTGAAGAATCTGTACCTATTGCGTAAGTAAATTTAATGACACACCTTAAAAATAACACGTTAAAAATGATACGTTATGGATCAATACGCGACAAGTCTATAGGCCATAGACAAGTCAATATAGTAAACATATTATTTCCCTTAAGTAGGTCACCGTCAAAAACTAGATCCCTTTGTATGCATTAATCACATAATGGTCACATGATAGTATGATTGTACATGTATTAGATTTGTACGGTGGCTCACATACGACTTTTTTTTTTGAATCAAAAATTTAATTCCCAGCTAGGTGAAAATTAGATGATAATTCCTGTAAAACCTTTAATTTTCACCGAGGTGATTATTTCAAATGAAAGTGAAATATTTCGTATGTGAGCCACCGTAGATTTGAGATCCATGATGACCATTTGTCTCATAGCCTTTGTTCGAGCTGAATGAGTCAACAAAATTTCGACATTTTTAAAATTTGGATTTTTGGCATTAAAGTGAGATATCTGCAAATTATTGACAATTCTATGGCGCTTACTCCACTCCGTCGCCCTCCTCGTGTGGTCTATCGTACCCAAGTAGGGAAGTCCTGAATACGTGTCTATGCGTATTTGAAATGTCATTATCAATTATCACAATATGCCCATCAGGAACCCCTTCAAGCAATCTATGGTACGCATAAGGGGTTCTAGTACTTGTTAGTATATAATGTCCTTTTTTATTTGCTGAACAACCTTCAATTAATGCCGTTTTATTTGTATTCTCAAAGAAACCAGTAAATCAATATGCCTCCCAGGACCATCGCCTACAATTCTGTGTTCTATGGTATACATTAGTGCCCTAAATCAAAAACCCCGAATACCAATAATGCCATTTTATTTGATTTTGCAGGACAACTGCCCCCGGAATATATTCCCCCACAACAACCTCAACAACAACCGGGGTTCACCCCACAACAACCGCAAGTAATCACCCAACAGTATGTTGTTAACCAGCCATATCCGACATATGGCAATCAAGGATATGTTGTACAACAAGGTTACCCTGTCCAAAACCAAATTATGTACACAGGTGGGCAACCAAACGTTGTCGTAAGTATATGTTATTCTATGTGCTATTTTATTTCATAACACACTTTTGTCATACGATCATACATGTTAACAAGGGGCTGTCTGGTATTATTTTTGTAGGTTGTTATGTGTTAGGTTAGATGCTCATATTAGTGCAACTTATAGATCAAAATCTAGAAAATGTGCACCTTTTCTTGTCTGAAAGTTTCAACTATAAGAGAACCTTGCAGTTAATCTTTAGAGCGCCAACATTTTCACAAATGTTAATTGTAGAGAAATATGTTTCCTACTTATGCCCCGTGACTTATCTGTTACCCTAAAAGATCCCTCCCCATCCCCACCTAATGATTTGAAGATAAGCCACTCGATGAACCACACCTTATCTATTTCAGGTCACACAACCAACCTCAACCGTGGTTGTTAACCAAAGACCAAGTGACTATTTGGCCTGCTCCTTGTTGACCTGTTTATTCTGCTTCTTTCCAACTGGAATTGTTGCTCTTGTCTTTTCTTGTAATGTAAGTATTTTTTCCTGATTGAGTCTTTAGTTTTAGTGTCAGCACAGGTTGCGATCGGACCTTAGAAATCAACCTGGTTTACTCCATATATACCATGTCAAGCTAATAGAACTCCGTCTAAAACCTTGGCAATATTTGGAATTAATCTTGTTTCACGAAAGTTTGTAAATGAAGCGAATTTATTGGATTGTACGCTTGTGAATACAGACAATCAGAGCCTTTGACAAAATAACGGTAAAAAATAAACCACATATAGAGTACAGTCCTTTAATCGAATGTTAACCGAAAACCATAATATATGACGTCACTATCGAAAACGATTCTAATAATAACAGCTTTTGCGATAGTGACGTCATTAAACGCTTGGTTTTTATGGAATGACAAAACCACAGACGTCAGACTGAATATTGGAATGGTACAGATGGATGCTATCCGTGTACTCTTTACACAAAAGAAAAACAAGTCTAGAAAACCTCTTTACAATCCCTTTTAATATGCTTTACTTAATTTCAGTCTAAGCAGGCCAGCGACAGAAACGATTTCATCAAGGGCAGAAGCGATGGAAATATTGCCAAGATTTTTTCAATCATCAGTCTGTGTATTGGTTTACTGGGTGTTATTGCTTTGGTCATTTTCCTCATAGTTTATTTTGTGGTTATTCTGCCCTCTTTGAATTCTTATAACAATAACTATGATAATTATAACTATAATAACTATTAAGTAACCCTGTTTCTTTGAAAATATTTCAATAGATTTTATGGTAGCTACATGTAGCCCAATGTTTATGTTTTACTGTTACAAATTTAATTTATTTCTCATAATTCATTATTAATGCTGATGATGTTGATGATGATGATAATGATGATGACGAGGATGATGATTAGTTGATAATTAAAATCTCCCACCAGTTTTGTTTTTCTGTTGTTTTTCTGAATTCAACTTGCTTCTTATGTTCAAAAATAAAACTGTTTTTCTACGCAGGCTTGTATTGATTCATTATCCACAGGCATAATCCTCTTCCCCTCTTGACTTCCATATAAGCAATGGAGAACAACAATTAAAATTTACACTGAACAAGTCAGTGTGGGTAGAAGAAACATTGCTGACCAAATATAAGCACTGTAAACAAAGATTTCTGAATCTCCAGTCTTTATGGATTTGCAAAAAGAAAGACCAAAACAAACATTTTTTATAAGAGTTCACGAGGATTTCGGGGATAAGCTTGCAAAAAGGGTCTTGTGAACTTAAGTACCTTGGCATTTTGTAGAAAACGACATGCACATTGTGCATCATAAAACCTGTCAGTGCCAAGCCATATTGAGTTATGTCCCTTACAATGAGATTTTACTAACAAATCGTTAATAGGTAAATGGAATGAATTTTTATATTTTACCTGTTGGACTAAAGAGCCGTGCTGATTACAAAAGTCTACTCTTTTTTGGTTTCCAATTGTTGCAAACTAGGTAGTTGTTGGTATTAGGATCGGGATCCTGTGGACATCTTTATCCAGTTAGGTTCTGTTTGGTAGTCGAGAAATCTTCAGATCTGGATGGGTCCAATAACTAGTGTGGCGTTAGTTACTTGGTAGTCGTTGTAGTTGGTAGTAAGATCTGGATTATAGATTGTTTTGGTAATATTTGGTCTGTTAGTAGAGAAATCTTCAGAACCGTTTTTGATGACAATTTTCCAAATGTTAGGGTTAAATGTGGGCGATATAACGATATTAACACCATTAACATCTCTGTGGTTTTGTAATCAACTGAAGATATCATATTAGGTCCTAATCCACCAACACGCTGATTATTGCCTTATTCACTTCTTTCCTTTCAGTAATTGAAAAACTATTGATTTGGAATAGTCGTTACTCGTTTTGAGATAACGGCTGATCTCACTAGAAACATCTTGTTACTCTGCGATTGTGTTTTTCAACCGGTGAAGTTTATTTAAGTCTTATGCGTGTCACATTTCAACGAATTGATCTTTTGATATTGGAAATTATTTTTTATCTGGATCGAAAAAAAATAACAAACTGAAGTTATTTTGGTCTTGACACTTGTTAATTAAAAAGTAAGAATTACTGCACTATTTCAATGTGATATGAACAAGTGATAAGTGCATTGACAATTATTGGAAGTGTTAAGTGCTTACAACGCATCTATGACAGAATAATGGTGGTCGTGGGATCTCATCTCGGTCGGTGAGTGAAGATCTGGGAAACTTGAATATGTCATCATATTCTGAATAATATTCATATAGAGCCTATCATAAACATCTGCAGCATGTCTACGATTGGTCAACATATTATATAGCGAAATACATACTGCAGACAGACCACAACGAGTTTTTTTCTCTCCAAAACTAAAGCTAACACTATTGACTCCTGAATTTTATTCAAAGTTATTCTAGTATAACTAGAACTAAGCAGTTAAGGCAGTTTTTATCTAATATAGGAAAGTGGTTGATTTTTTCAAAGTGTGACACTTTTAAATTTAGAGTTTATTTCGTCAGTTTTATTCTAAGGAGAGTGACAGACCCGACAGATTTCTCGGAAGCATATAGACCTAACGGTGTGTACTGTTAATAGGAAATTCAGTTTGTAGGACTACTCGGCTTGTTATATGAGAGCAAAATGCATTAACTTGTGTTCAATGGATATTTCATTTGTTCTCGTACATATTTGTAATTTGCGATTTGATTGTGAAGTGAAATGAACGAAGACAATATTACTATTTTCAACAATCTAAGTCTGATACTCGCTAGCATACAAAATGAAACAACGTGAATTTTTACATAAAGCTATAGTCTTGATTGATCTTGATTGATCTTGATTTGATTTGATTCTATTGTGGTTATTTAAAGAAGAGTTTTGAATACAAAAGTAAGCATGTTATTGAGATTTCTATAATGTATTTCCATATCTCGATCTGAATATCATCAACAAAACTGAATATCATTTAAAATGATAGACGTAGTTTTACAGTAACTGAATTACATTTTCAGATCATCAGTAATATTCAAATTCGTGAAATTATATTACGATGGACTGTTGCACAGTCGGTTACAGTGTTGGAATATTTATATAACGTCATGTGCTTGTTTACGCCAAACAAATGATGCTCAAGATCTCTAATCTGGATTGATGTGTTGAAGTCTGGTGACTGTCATTTTGAATATCAATATTTGAAATCATTTGAAATGAATTATATTTTTGGATCATCAGAAACATTTAATTTTGTAAACCTGTATAACAACGGTCTGTAGCATAGTCGGTTAGGTCGTTGGAATCTTTACGTTCCAAGTGATGTGCTTGGTTACGTCAAACAAAAATGGTGGTGAAGGGTTCTTAGTTCATTCGGCGTTTTAAAGTCTGGCGATACTGAATTAGTCATCTCTGCTCATTTTGTGAAGTCAATTTGTGAAAATTAAAAGCTTTCCTATATGAGGCGTTTGATCAAAGTTGGCGAATTTTTTTAACAGTACGTGAAGTGAAAAACGAAAATATTCTACAATGCAACGTCTATTAACAGCCATTATATACAGCAAGAAAACACGTCCATATGAATGCATTTAATTATAAAGTTCAGGCTTCTTTTCTGTCTGAAAGATAATAATTCCTGTTTATTTTAGACTTAATAAGTCCACGGTTTGATTGTACCTGATAATATGTCTTTCTTGTTGCCATAGAAACACACATTCAACTAATTACCATGTGGTATAATATGATTTTTTATTCTTTACTCTGGAATTAGAATTTAAAAGTTGTTAGGAGTATAAAATTTCACTGTTAACCACGCCGTAAAGAAAAACTTTACTGACACAGCGTTGTGAAATAACAATCACTGATGAAAGTTTTATAGCAACGTTTTGATGTGTTTCTCCCGTGTTATGCACTGTATAGAAAATCACTAAATCCGAGGAATTTTGCTGGGCCTCTTATACAACGAATGTGCCGTTGGATTTTACATTGGTAAAATTGCGAAATTCTATACATTAATAACGCAATGAGACAACCTATGAATGGAAATTAAGAAATGTGATTAAACTTTTTGTAAAAACATTAAAAGATATAACGAAATGTGAAAATTTATGAATGAAAACTACGATATGTGACAGTCTATTAATGAAAACTACAATATGTGACAATCTATGATAACTATGATTATGTGACAATCTGTGATAACTATATGTGATGTCTACTATGATATGTGACAATCTAGAAATTCCAATTGCGATATTTGCCTTTGCAATAAATGTTCTTTTAAGAAATGTGGCATTCCATAAAATATTCGAACTCAAAACAGAAAATGATGTACAGATAGCTGATATAATAACAATAAATAATAGAATAAATATGATGTATATATGTGGCAGAATATGAAATATATCGGTAATTAAGGCGTGAAATGGTAACGAACATAGTCAACAACACCATGAGTTCAGTGAATAACTCGTCAAGGGGCGAGAAGTCTGATAGCAATCCCCTGCTTTGGCTACCATCGGTCTTAGTTGCGGTGTCACTACTGTCATTTTTGGGATATTCGTTCGCTCAATTCCATCTGAAAGTGGCACGGAAGCGTCAAGCGGCTTTGGATTATATGGTTATTCGATCGCAGATGAATCGTAGAAGGACATTGATTCCGTTATGTAATACGTACAACATCAGCATTCGTGAACTAGGTTCCTCAGTTAGGATCAAAGGACCAAGTGCTTCGGAGTGCCTTAAGAGCGCAAATTCTTTTAATTCATATTTCACTCGTACGGACTACAACCGCACCAAAGCTGACACAATAGAGACTAGGTCCTTGGATGTTCCTTTACCGAAAAGGAACTATCATGAACCCGCCAAGACAAATGCATTTGAAAAACAAGATGCTGCCATTTGCTTATCAAATCTTACTTCATTTAGCGAAGCAGAAGATGAGTTTGCTCGTCTGAGGAACAAACGTGCTCCTAGATTTAGTTTAGCTAGTATCCATATGGACGAAAGTCTTGAAAAGTGGCGTAAAAAGAGAAGAATACTCGGAAGTAGCTTTTCTATGGATGAGTACTGGCTGGGTAATAAGGAACGAGTCCACGAACATAATCTGATGGAAGATTCGTTTGATAAATCAGTGTGCAGCAGAAACTTCTCAGGACTAGATAAATCTGCCCAAAACAGCATTAAGTTACATATTCCTGCCACTCAACCGCAACCCATAAAGGAGCAGTCTGAAATAGGAGATAAACGAAAACGTCTCGTCCAATCAAAAAGGATAATAATTGACCGCTCTTTGGATCTAATCAGTGTGTATTCTAAAAGCAAAAAACTGTCTACGAAAAAATATCTAAGCAATAAAGAGCCAATTTCAGACGATCTGCATTGGACGTACATAACCCCTGATAGCCACGCTGAGTCTTTTTCCCAACGGTCCGGACGAAGCTCAAAATTTGTAAAACGGAAGTTTCAAAAATCAGACAAGCGGATTCTGAGCAGCTTTGACCGCTCAGATCAGAAAAGTAGATCATATAAGAAATCTAAGGTTTTAAAAGCAACGAAAATGTTTAGAAGTCGACAAAATAAAATATTTTCCGCAATTCACAAACAAGTTGTGCCGAAGGCTGACGACAAATTTTTGACGACGAATGACACTTCGGTGAGCTCAGACCCTTTAACGACACGAATACCTCCACTTGAACATGATAATAATACTAGTTTGAATAAGGTACACAACATTCCATCTCGACCAGTGTCTCCACATTCAAGGAATTCATCAGATTCTATGATTAAAAGTGAACAATTTCCATTGTTATTGAATCCTAATGCCGAAGGTCCAAACTGGCAACAACGGATTTCAATTGCACATCTAGCAAATTCTACAAGAAGCAATACTGATAGAAGTGACGGGAGTTCTAATTCTCCTCGATATTTGACAGTTTCAGAACAATGCTATGGTCGATCGTGTACTAGTGAAACGGATTCAGAGTCCCAAAATAGTCCATCGAATCCTCTGTTATCTTATGAAAAATTACTCAAAGTTAATAATACAACGAAGGATGCTTCAGCTTCATTTCGTAGTGACGGAATCTGGTTTGGACGAGCAAATATTGTAAACTCATTTGGGGACACTGAGAGGACAGTGGTGGCTGGAGATGAAATGGGGAATTATGAGTTATACAACACCAGGAATGACAACGATTTCTTACGTAAGAGACAACACTACCATAATATTAAATCAGGGTGGCCATCTTGCAATGCTTTTCAAGATGTTCAAGGTGAGTGAGCTCTATTCTTAACTTAACTGAAAGGTAACAGAAATGTCATTTCTAAACATGATTGAAATACTGAAAACTACAATTATAGTCGATAAACTCATTTCTACTGCTTTGTCTGAAGTCCATTTAACCATGTTTGACTGATGTGCCTATATTTACATGTATAAGCATTTGAAATAAATATATATATTAAGTTTCTTTTACCTTTCAGTATATGTACAAATTAATCAGATACTCTAAATAGAATAAATTTTTCAGACTTACTTTTCTGCCCAAATGTGGGTGGGGAATTATTTGCTTGGAAGACAGATCCAAAGTGCAATTTTAACAACAGAATTAATTTGATTCAACGTCTGATGAAGCCCATTAGTGGATCCAAAAGTGCAATTCTAACCACTTCCTAATACTCTTTATACCATTAAATTAAACTTGACGTGTTAACATTTTTCTTCCAAGCCCTGAAAGAATTTCCTGTAGTTTTGTGTGCTAATTGTCTTTGAGTGATGGTATAGAATTGAAAATGCGCATCAGTAGGGTTAAATGAGACTCGAGGGAGCCATTGCTTGTGTTCAGCCATTAGTCATAATGTCTCATTACTGAAATCTTTGGCTTTAAAAAAAAGAAGGTAGGTTGACAATATAAGTTTAACAATGAGTATCAAAATGAAAATGAAATAAAATGGAATAATTACGTTTGGTTTTTCTGCATCACAAACGGCATTATGAAGACAGTGTACAATGAGGGAAATTTTATCATTTTGTCTCATTACTGAAATCTTTGACTTGGGTTGACATTGACAATACAAGTTTAACTATGTATATTCAAAATAAAATAAAATAGGATGGAATTTTTGGGTCTAACATGGACTAATAAATGCAGTGTGCAATGAGGGAAATTTTGCCATATTGTCTCTTTACTGAATTCATTTGGCTCAAAATGCTAGTTTAACAATTTATCTCCCAAATAAAATTAGATAAAATGCAGCTTTCACATCTTGCTCTTATGCACCTAGTTGAGCTATCTAAAAAGGCAACGCAATACAGTGCGCATTGGGGAGGGGGGAGTGGTTAATTACCATTTTATCTCATTACTGAAATATTTTGGCTTCTTCTATTCTTAATTAAAAACCGTGGACTGACAATATAAGACAAACAATAAATTTCAAAAATTAAATGAAATAAAGTTGTTTTTACTTTTCTGCGCCTCAATGAGATAATAAACACATGCAACACCCTGCAGTGTGCAATGAGTGAATTTTGAAAGCGGTATAAACCTACTTTTTTCGATTTCCAACTTTCAAGGGATCTTAAGATTCTTGTGACAGTTTCGTCAATCATTACTTGTTTTTATTGCCTTCTTATCATAACCTTAAGAGGTGTCTAATGGGAATTGAATGATGAAATAAGGAAATAGATTTTTGACATAATCAATTTAAAATGATTTGGTGATTTCAAGAGCCTGTTACACGTATTTTTCACAAGTTATTTGAGGGATTATCGAGACACTGCGACACTGATATCATCTATTTTACATCATTCCAATTCTCAGTGAAACCTCTATAGTATTTTACAATTCCACTATTAAGCTTTATATGTCTTTTTACGCCCTTGGGTATAATTAGCAGCTTTGCGATAGTGACGTAAACATGAATCTTGGCATCCGTTTTATGATATATTGAATCATGTGAATTTCATTAGTGGCAATTTCTAACAAATTAATCCCGAGAGGCCTTAATAATTAATTACATAGTCAAGTATCCTATATCGGCTTGAAAAACCTGTTTGTGTTGCTAAGGAAGCACCGGAAGTAGTGTGTCACAGTCTGTCAGATGTGGTCTTTGTCATGTCATGGATTGTAACCATTCTAAACTATTTGGAAAATAAGATTATCATTGGAAATGGTAATTTAAGTTCCAAGGAAATGTCAGAAGAAAAAAAAGCAAATTCTGAGGAGACTTAATGCCAGGAGCATTAAAGAAAACTCAAATCATTGTTACCTTTTGAATGGAATATCGATCTGACATTGTTAAAATTCATTTGTGTTATTGTTCAAACCTCTTAACGTGTTAGTAAATTAAATTATGTGTTTATCTTTTGAAAAATTATGTTTTTGTTTTGGAAGTCAATGTGGTAGGAGGAAAAGGACAAGATCCAAATTACCCTTCGATATTTGATAAGAAGTTCTGATGCTTCCGCATGTGTGTTGTATGTGTCTAATAATGTGTAAAAAACATACAGAAAATATCCAAATTACTTCGAATATTTGACTTCTGTTATCCTGTTTTCGAGTTTGTGTTCTTTTTGTTTAATGTCGCTTACAGAGCACCTAAATAACTGTTCTATTGACAATATAGTGGGTGGAGTATGTCACCTAATGCTGTAGAGTGAGTGTAGAAGAGGATTGAACTTTTTATACCATTTGTCATAGCAAAATATCAAAAATGAACGGCACTACTGGAAACCTTTCGTCCATTAAACCGGAAGTCATATGGATACCATATAGTTTTTTGATTGTACTAATGATAGCCGTACTAGCTTTTTCCTTTGTACGATACCACAGACGGAAAATCACAAAACGAAAATGGACCAAAGAGTACGCAGATGAAAATTTGCATATTCAAAGAGCTGGAATTCACGGGATCACTTGCAACTCCAATGACATGAGACTTGTTGATTTGGGATCATCAATGATGCATCCAGAAATCTTAAGATTGTGTACCGACTTTTCGATCCAATCATTACCCAACTTCGCTCGGCACAATTTAGAACTGAAATCCAGTAAAGACACGGATGAGTCCGTAGATGTTAATAAGATAGTCATAGAAGATTGGATGGAACACAAGGAGCTAAAACAAATGAGAATCTCAAATCTTTCAGCGGGGATCCATAAGGACACTTCAGCAACCTTCCAGAAGGATGCTCTTGTAAGCTTCCAAAAAGATGGTTCAGAAAATTTTGATCATGACTTGGTAGAGATTGGAATCGATGAAGTGTGTGAATCTTGCAAGAGGATTGTGTTACAGTATCACAAACATAATCCGCATCGATTGAAAACATTGAAGGATTCGCTACACTCTCATCCACCATACCCATTTGAAACGCAAGCAAATTCATTCGTTCCTATTGTAAATAACGAACTTAAAAGTGCAGAACATTTTTGTTTGTGTAAATGTCGATGCTGCAATGCCAATGTTAACCGTGAACCAGTGACACCAATCTTGCAACCCAAAACTGAAGATGTTGTGACTGTCGGCAATGAACGTCTTGGAGAGTACCATGATTCTCTGATACAATCAGAAAGCCAGCATACTTCTCATTTGAATGACAACATAGTTTGTCCCAAAGGCGATATCTATGCGATACCTGAAAAGAAATGGTGGTCACATAAAATCTTCAACGACAAATACGTTAAACCTACTAAAAATACAGATATGTTCGAAAGAGCTATTGACAAGGTTGCCTCTATGGTTGATATAGATCTGTCGCAACGGAAATGTTACGAAAACACCAAAACTGGAGTGACAAATCACGGGAAGGCTTTACCAAAACGAAAACGATCATATGTTCGAAAATCAGTTTCAAAGAGAAGGCATCGAAACTCTCTTTCAATGTCTCAAGCTAAAAGCACGTCTCAAAGCTACGTAAGTAGCTATCATAAACGACCTTTGTCGCAAATTAGAATCGCAACAGATTACAGTTCAACGACAAGCAGTGAAAGACAATCCGATGATGAATATCGGTCGTACGAAGAAATATGGTCTGGTCGTAACGACATCGGACAAGCTTCCAACATCCATAACGATACGTTTAAAAATCAACTTTCTTCAACGTCTCGCAACACGAAACCAGATTGCCATCGGTCAAAAGGATGCCATAAATCATATTTGCCCAGAATAAATTTCCATTACAGTCAAACAATGACAGAAAAGTTTAAAGAGCCATTGAACATGGATTCAATTAGTGACTGTAGCGTGAATGTGAAAATGAAATTACCTCCAGAATTACAAATAAATTCTTCAAGTGAAAATTCTGTCGCTTATGAGAAATGGTTATCACGAGAAACCTCCCAGATCAATTCTAACCTGATTGAGATGGCGAAATTACCCGGAAAGTCGAATACTGAATCCAATAGAGACCCTGACATACAAAAACAATTGAAAGTAGACGATAAGAGAAAAGACGACATAAGATCAATAGCTCAGTCTTGCCATCATCAATTAATAAAGTGTACAACACTTCACAATCCATACGATCAATACTTTAATTGTACAGGTAGGTTTTGACTCTTGTTATTAAACCTCTATACACGATGTTTATCATATATTTGCGTGTATAATGCGCAGTGTTTTGAAAATCTTAACAATCGTTTTGAAGGTTAAGCACGATGATTATTTTCGGATATAATGACTGGCACTGTCCTTTATGAAATATGATGTCTTATGGTCCAACAACTTTTTTTTTACCGAATCGCATTTTGACAATTATTTTTGTATGAATTGAAATACCAACTCCAATATAGTGCTCAGAGTTTTAGTTTTTGTGTTGATGAAAATGACAAACAAACAAACATAATTAAGCTTATAATGGGTCAAGAGATACCAATTGAATGAAATTGTGCCCTAGCAGCTCTATTCGCCTACTTGTTTTCCATGTTGAACTATACTACTGAGGATACCAGTCACATTTTAGCTCCAGTTCAACGAGCTCTGACCGAATAGTTATAAGTTGAGGGTTTTTTCTTGCAAAATATTCTCATTGTCGACTACAGTTCGTCCAAATTATGCCTTCGTTTTGTTTCACATCGGTTTCAAGTCAGTCAGAATGGCGTCCGAGGATCCATGTGCTACAGACTGTTGGAAAATCACATAATTCCTTTTAAAATACTTCAAACTAGGAATTGTACTCACTATTTCTATAGATGTCTTTTCCATATATCACAGAGTATCTTATTTTGACGAGTCGTCATTTTAACTTTCGAACGCAGAAAATTCCCGACAGATATGGATTTGGAGACTCAAATTACGATGATGAGCTTTGAACGCTATTACCGCTTAGCTCAGCTAATAAAATTCCAGTTTCTGAGACTACCTGTCCCTTTAAGACCCATAGGCTAATATCGCTGATCATTAGTGCGTTCAGTGGCAGAAAAAGTAAGATGTAAAACACCATTTCATTTGTTTACCGAGTCAAATTATAAGACAATTACCAGATAGATTTATCTATAAAAAAGATTATCTGTAATTTAATCCTAGATAATAATCTGTAATACAGATTATATAGTAAATTATTCTATATAAGGAACAAAACCACACCCAGTAATACGAACATAATAACACAAAGATTACGTTATGGATTTTGTAATATGTGTATCCTATATTCCAATGACCTGGTGGTAACAACCAGTACCATTTCGTACTAAGCAATCACCCTGGGCTAACTCTCAAATTCATGTTTGCTTGCAGTAGCAGTCAATATTAAAGTAATGGTTAACATTGACTGTCTATTGGGAATACAGATTTATTTGCACCATTCTGATTAAGAGTTAGATGGTTGATGTGGCTTAAATGCCTGAGAATTACAATCAAGTTATATCAAGAACTTTTTATTTTGCTATTACAGATGCAGAAAAGATGAATCAAGTTGTACCAAAAAGTAATGAAAATCGAACTGGTGATATATATTGGTTAGACATACACAACGAAGATACGATAGTTTAAAACAACATAATATTAATATACAGAGGTTTGAAATGTATCAGAGTGTGACAATATTGGATAACGTCCATAACTGGAATTGCAAGATAGAAAAGTAGTTCAGGATTTTTATGTCATACTTTTTGTACCTTCTATACCTTGCAGTGTACAATAAGAAAATTTTGCCATTTTGACTGTCAAGGGTTCACAAGATGCATAACTTAAGTACCTTTATTGTCCTAACCAAAAGGAATAAACTCAATTTCCAAGTCAGCAGAACTTGTTCTGGATAAAAATCAGTCTAGGAATTGTACTCTAGATGACGACTCAATAAGATAAAACATTTAGTTGAAATGACACAAAATGTTATAACTGATCACTATACATTCAAATATACAGTATGTGAAATAATGTGAACTGACGTGATATTGTGGTATGAATATATGAATAGAATAATAATATTGGCGAATTACGTGATATAATATGTGGTAAGATTAAAACGTGAACATGGTTAACTTACGTGATATGTTGGTATGAATATAGAAGAATAGAATAATAATATGGGCGAATTATGTGGTATGATATGTGAAGAATGAAAAAGAGTAAAATAACGTGAATGCGGATGACAAATAGTATGAATATATGAATAGAACGAAAAAGTTTGAATGTAGATGACTTACGTAATATAATGTAACATGAATAGAGCATGAATGTTAATAACTTACGCGATATTTTAAGGTGGTATAAATAGAACATGAATGTTAATAACTTACGCGATATTTTAAGGTGGTATAAATAGAGCATGAATGTTAATAACTTACGCGATATTTTAAGGTGGTATAAATAGAACATGAATGTTAATAACTTACGCGATATGTTAAGGTGGTATAATTAGAACATGAATGTTAATAACTTACGCGATATGTTAAGGTGGTATGAATAGATAAGGAATGTTAATAACTTACGCGATATGTTAAGGTGGTATAAATAGAACATGAATGTTAATAACTTACGCGATATGTTAAGGTGGTATAATTAGAACATGAATGTTAATAACTTACGCGATATGTTAAGGTGTTATAAATAGAACATGAATGTTAATAACTTACGCGATATGTTAAGGTGGTATAAATAGAACATGAATGTTAATAACTTACGCGATATGTTAAGGTGTTATAAATAGAACATGAATGTTAATAACTTACGCGATATGTTAAGGTGGTATAAATAGAACATGAATGTTAATAACTTACGCGATATGTTAAGGTGTTATAAATAGAACATGAATGTTAATAACTTACGCGATATGTTAAGGTGTTATAAATAGAACATGAATGTTAATAACTTACGCGATATGTTAAGGTGGTATAAATAGAACATGAATGTTAATAACTTACGCGATATGTTAAGGTGTTATAAATAGAACATGAATGTTAATAACTTACGCGATATGTTAAGGTGTTATAAATAGAACATGAATGTTAATAATTTACGCGATATGTTAAGGTGGTATAAATAGAACATGAATGTTAATAACTTACGCGATATGTTAAGGTGTTATAAATAGAACATGAATGTTAATAACTTACGCGATATGTTAAGGTGGTATAAATAGAACATGAATGTTAATAATTTACGCGATATGTTAAGGTGGTATAAATAGAATATGAATGTTAATAACTTACGCGATATGATAAGGTGGTATAAATAGAACATGAATGTGGATGACTTAAGTGATATGATAATGTGGTATAAATAGAACATGAATGTGGTTGACTTAGGTGATATGATAATGTGGTATAAATAGAACATGAATGTGGTTGACTTAGGTGATATGGTAATGCTGTATAAATAGAACACGAATGTGGATGACTTAAGTGATATGGTTATGTTGTATAAATGGAACATGAATGTGGGTGACTTAGGTGATATGATAATGTGGTATTAATAGAACATGAATGTGGATGACTTAGGTGATATGATAATACTGTATAAATAGAACATGAATGTGGATGACTTAGGTGATATGATTATGTTGTATAAATGGAACGTGAATGTGAATGACTAACTGGAACAATGAAATTATCTAAGGAGATTTTTCGGGAACATGGTCCCAGTCCTTCGACCTTGCACTAAAGTGAATGTTGAATAAGCTTGATGCAATTAGATGCAACAAAAAAGGAGATCTAAAAATTTAATCGAATAGTGAAATTCTAAACCAATATTTTTAAATGTTATATTATCGATCAACTCCTTATTTTAAAGACTAATTATATTTGATAAAAACAGTTGCAATGGATATAACACTTGTGAAATTAAAACATGTAAAGCAATAATCGAAGGCAGTTTTTACTTTTATGTACGTTTATAGATTTCCAATAATATACATGATATAGTATAGTATACATATCAATTCAACATATTACGACACATTGAATCACACTAACAAGTATTATTGTACCAGAAAATGAAATTAAAATTAAATGTAGTTTGGGGTATTGAGCACGAGCATCGCCGTGCAGTGTGTAATTATCAAAATTATGTCACGACAACGCACCAGCCTACTCCATTTCAATTTTCAACTTTAAAAATGAAATTACGTTTTACTTTTCTGCACCATGTGAGCAACGCCATGCAGGGTGCAATAAGGGAAATTTTGTTTGTAGAAAACAGTGCCTCAGTCCTATTCCAACAATTCGTCATTGTTATCAACGTCCGCAGCTTCGACGTTTTAATTCGACCCATTCAAAGATCAGGTTCGAAGGAACTAACCTACTGCTCTACAACCTCAATCTACATAAAAAATCGCTTTACCAACAAAAATTAATGAAAGTTTCCCTCACTTTGATGTTGATGATCTTAAGGGAAAAACCGTGTGTCAACAAGGCATGGGGACACCGGGTGCGATCAACGAATCTTTATATATGGAGAAGGTGGGCGATTTGGGGCCAAATAAATGTCACAGGGCGTCCTATGGCACTAGGTATTTAAGAACTCAATAATGAAGAATTTGAGAGTAAGGGAGGGGCATAAAGGTAATAATTGCATAAAATATAGATCACAATCCTCAATAAAGATTGCCAATCAATTATATACCAATCTGTCATATTCGATATAAATTCATGACTGATCATGATTGAATTTACATTATGATTAAAAACCAGAGTCATCAATCAAAGTAAACTTTGACAAATTTGATATATAATCTTTTGGACTATACACGACTGCACGCCAATGCTGATCCCTTTACCGAAACCTTGGGTGGCTCAGTGAATTTGAATTGCAAGATAACCTGGAGGTATAGGTTCAATCCCACATAGAGCTAATAACATCAGATTTTTCAAGCCGGTTATAGGTGTAGGTCGGAATGGAAAAAACATCTAGTATTTGGGATGGATCAATAAAGCTAGTCCCATAGTGTTACGGGCTATGCACGTTATAGACTCCCCAACATTTGAAAACTGAAAAAATTCTCCGATTGCACTGCATGGCTTTGCAAAACCACGCTTCGGATATATTTTCAATTAACTGTGGTCTGAAAAGTTACTATGAATTCAAAAATATACTGTGTCTCTCCCTTGGCATGAATTAGTCGATTTTTGTTACCCTGAACAATCAATTGACAACAACTGTTAGCTTACTTAGAAAACTGAGTGCAATCAGTAAGTAAGCCTAACGAGGGAGTTGTGTTCGTAAAATGACACAAAAACTGATGTCCTGTTGAACAACTGTGTCTGGGGTATGTAGTTATTGCTGTGGGCTGAGTGAAAGGTAGGGAATAAATAACGAATTTAAAAGTAGGCTATAACAACTAAGTTCACGAGGATCATGTCTATGGAGGTATAACGGTGCCAAAATTATTCAGTGTGTCGAAGTTTTGAAATAAAAAATATAGTCATCACAAAATGCATATGTCAATGCTGCAAAGTACCAGTGTCGATGTGCAAAAATAAAAAATGTATATCAACTCCAAAATCCAATGACATGCCACACGAATGCAGCTAGCATTCAACACTTTGAACTTAAAAAAGAATTAGACATTTTGTATTACGCACTTTGCATTAGTAAGCCTTGCCAGATAACAAAATTCAAAATGTCGAGCTTAACTGATTTTTTTTTTAGCAAAGTTAGGTATTTGAGGTAACCGGAAGGGAAAAGCGCCCCTATTTCCCACTCCTATTTCCCAACCTATGGCAGATATATGAGTTCTGTTTTTTTTCTAATGTCCAAAAAAAAGCAAATGTGGATATTCCCTGCAAATATCAGCTTTGTTGCTTTGTAACTTTTGAAGATAATTTTTTTTTGGGATATGAGCACTTTTGTGCAGTAATTCTTTTAACAAAATTAAAAAAAAAACGTTCAGTTGTTTTTTTCAATAAGGTTTTATGTGTTTTTAAAGGTTCCTGGGGTCTTATTAATAGAAAAGGTCTAAAACATGAGCCAAATTGGGTTATTAGGAAAATAACAGTTAATTAAAAACAATTACAGAAAAACAATGAATTTTTTTTTTACATGGGACTTCTACACGCAAAGTTCTCATATCCAAATAGAGTTTTATAATCACTCCATAAGGTATATGCCGCTAATGAGAAGTCTCTAATGCAAGAATTGCCAATGCTGCATTCGTGTGGCATGTCATATCCATTTTGTATTTTTGCATATCGACATTATATGTACTTTGCAGCATTGATATATGCATTTTGTATGCAACAATTGAATAGTTTTGGCAACGTTATACCTCCATATATCTACCGGATGCGCCTTTGCCAAACCTCGTGGCATTGATCTTTCCTGGATTATCCATATCCATATACAGCTGGGTATGAAATAATGAGAAAAGATGAATTATACAAAGGTCACCATACTGAGATTAGATCCCATGACCACTTTATTCGACTTCAACAAGCAAATGACTAGCATTGATTCCAACGCCAATCATCATGCCAACTGTTGAGCAGGAGCTGTATTATCCCGCTCATCGACCAACAACAATTTTCCATGTTCGGACAACAGATGAACAGGCAGTATAGACAATAATTTGAAGGTTATTTATCAATGATGTATTGACAGTAAATGATCCGTTAAAGAGATAATTACATCCAACAGCTTTGAAACAATGTTATTCAATGAAAAACCCTTAAATATGTAGCAGAACATGCTAAAGGCGGAGAAAATATCTCTTATAATATTATAAAGTTTTACACGCTAAGATATCGCGAACACAATTCATATAGCCATGTCAAGGGATTGTAAAGAGGTTTTCTAAACTTTATATGTGAATTGGAGACACTGATGGCAATTATTTGCACCATTCCAATTGTAGTCAGACATCGAATATTAATCACTATCGCAAATGCTCCCTTATATATGTCGATATACGGTTAAGTATCTCTATAATTACGGGAACCACATACATCTGACGAATATTTAGAATGTTGCAAATAGAATATAAATGGGCTCAATAAAAATACAAAGTTCAGAATATATCTTAACAATCCCTTTAATGCCACACAAATTTAGAAAAATAAACTTCGCTCCGGGCATCTGTTTGCTTTGTTAAAGACTTGTCAGAAAGGAACTGAAGTATTCTTCAGACTATTGTTTTCTTACCATAAACATAATGTAACCATGCAGTGAAACAGAACAAAACATATAGACAAAACGATTTTCTATAGAAGGATTTTTTTAATGATTACTTAAAGTTGGCATACCACATACGAACATAAAATCTTTATATTAGATTTTGTAAGAATTAGATCCAATACACCAAAGTGACATGATCCTGTCTAACATTCAGCTCATGGGGACATGCATAAAATCTTTATTTTACATGGGTCAGAATTAGATCCTATGTAATCAAGAACATGATCACAAGATGTGACCTAGAATCCATCAATCAATGTGCAGGTACCATCGCCAATAGATAAAAACTGCTAAAATATTACATATTTCCATGGTATAGCAACAATATCATAAGAGAATGAAATAATTTGAATTGTTCGAGTTAAACGCCTTGTTTATCTGGAAACCCTACTGTTTTAATTTTTATCAATTTACTTTGTTTTGTTTGGTTTCACCCCAATAGATATTTTGTTTTATAATGTGTCACTATATAATAGTCACTGATATCTTTTAACTTTACTCATTTGACTTTTAATAATGTTAATCCGACAATACGTTTTTCTACAGTTTAAGTAGGTACTAAAAAAACGTATAAAAATGATATTTTTAAAATTTGTTAGAAATGAAGTGGGTATACAAACCATTTTTGCTATTTTGTAACAGGGTTAAAGAAGAGGTGAATTAATCTATACATAATAGTGAGTAGGTTCAGCTATTATCTACAAGTTCTACAAGTAAAATCTCATCAAATTAGCTCAACAGTAGTTAGCACTACTAATCAACAAATGACTTTACAGGACAAACAATCAAACATTTTATGAATGAAATACCACATGTTATGATATTATTTGAAAATTGAAGAGGCACCAAAATTGGATTTCAATTCTAAAAAGGGATCCACAAAAGCCAGAGATGGACTTATTCCCTTTAAGTGTAAAGATGAGGAAAATTGTTGAGTGTTTGTTTGAAAAACTGTATAAGGATGTATTACTCGCCGTTAAAACCATATCCCTTATCAATAAATAGATGGGATCGTGAGTCATTTTATACAGGTTTGTATTAGGCGGCGAATTTAAACCAATCAACCCGACATTTTTCATGCAATAGGAGATGACCAAACTCATTTCATATTGACGAATTTTATGTGGGTGTTCATATTTAAAAAAAGAAAAAAGAAAAATTGTTAAAAAGTGTGTTAACTGGCTGCGGTGAAACGTTTTAGAAATATGTTATAGTTGCAGTCGTGTTGAAATGAAATAAAATGAATGGAGCTGAAGAGGCTAGGGTGTGATATTCCAAGGATCCAGGCAGTGGTTGTTCTGAAAAACCGGAGGTGAGTACAAATTAGATTTTTTTTCTTATACTTACAAGAATAGAGGCACTAGCCGTGTAATCCGTATTTTGCTGAAAAGGATGTGAACGCACCGCATCTACTGGTATGTTAAACAACCAATATAAATTCTAAGAGCTATTCGTGACGTCCCTAAAACAATCTGAATAGATATGATCACCGGCGTGACATGCAGAATAGGATCTAAATTATAATACCGAATAAATACAAACGTTCGTGTAAGTGAAATTCCCAAATGACTCACTGAAACACCTTTTTTCAATAGAATTTTTAATTATAACACATTTTAAGACTTTGCTCTGTGTGTTTTAAGAAAATAATTCGTGTTTTTCCAATAAGTTCTAGTGGGATTTAAAAGCTTTGAGACCAAAGGTCTAAGAATGCTCTCCTCTCTACGTGTTTTGCTAATAATAAAAAACATCATGGATATTAGATCATTCTTATACATTTTTTAGAACGTTTTTATTGGAATGCTGACTCTGATTTTTAGCTATTCAGTCATTCTTGCACTGTACTAGGGACAAATACAGCAGCTCTAGCTCCACTGACCAATGGGTTGCCAAGGGTCCCCACCCCAATGCTCAACTGACCATTGTACTCGACCCATATTTCATTGTTTAGTTTCAAAGTTTTCAAAATTGACTCAAAACATTGGTGTACAAACGATCAATACCTTTTTCCTAAACAGGATCACTAACTTATACCTAAACAGGATCACTAACTAATGCCTAAACAGGATCACTAACTTAATACCTAAACAGGATCACTAATGCCTAACCAGGATCAATAACTTATATCTAAACAGAACAAATAATTAATGCCTAAATAGGATCACTAACTAATGACTAAACAGGATCAATAAACAATACCTAAACAGGGTCAATAACCAATGCCTAACAGGGTCAATAACCAATGCCTAAACAAGATCACTAACTTAATACCTAAACAGGATCACTAATGCCTAACCAGGATCACTAACTTATATCTAAACAGAACAACTAATGCCTAAACAGGATTAATAAACAATGCCTAAACAGGATCAATAACGAATGCCTAAACAGGATCACTAACTTATGCCTAAACAGGATCAGTATAAATAAACCCATTATATGAGCAAAATGAAAGCGAAGATAGCTTGCGTTGCAAGGTATCATACGCCCACTGGCAGCTGTCAGAAATAAGAAAACAGTCTTTAATGACTAAAGTACGAATTTTCTCATATTGAAGAAATTATTTATGCTGAATAAATCCACAACAACCACTGGCAAGAAGCCAGAAATAGAAACACTAATCGTCAACCAAACCAATATCACGTACCCTACAACGGCCCTGTCTTCCATCGACCTCTACCACCTACCAATCGCCGACCACCAACCAACCCATCCAGCTATATCCCACCCCATCGCCGACCTACCCACAACACAGCCTACCAATCAAGAGGTAACCATCGACCCGACCAACAACAGAAACGACTACCAACCCACCGACGCCAACCAGTCCCCACTCATAAGGAGGAAGAACCCTTTGTGAAGGTGTTCTTCCAAGTTTTGCAGTGCCTCCATCATTTGGCAATCCTTACCCTTCAACAGCAAGGCCAACCAGCGTTTACCTTCAAACGCAAAGTCTCTGAGTTGGATAGTTCAGATAGTCCGTCCAGAAATGAAAACATCAGCTGTCGACGCGAATATTAGATCCCTCAATCGGACATGGCTCTGTAAGGTTACGCAGGTCCTGATCGACCATTACCAAACCACACTTCAAGAGAAGCTGACCACCATTCGTACCAAGTCTTTATCATCACCTGCCGTCGACCGCATCGTTTCTCATGCCCTGTCCTGGGCCCGCCGCTCCTATGGGAAACGTCTCACTCAAGCTGTAATCTCCAAATTCTACCAAACAATCAACGAAACAAAAACCAGAGTAACCATATCTCTACCAACTGAAATGGACACTACACCTGCACTATCTAGAGCCACCACGCTGACGAACCAAACCCCTAAACGAGCTCGAAGTTCACCTACTCCTAGTCCAGCAGACATAGGTAAACGCTCTCGTAGAGAGGGCACACCCCTTCTCTTTTCACTTTCAGACTCGTCTTCCCCTTCCACACCATCTGAATCTTCACCACGTGATCCAGGATCCGCCAACCTTTCTTCCTTCTATGCGTTTTTGGACCAGCAAACCACCCCTCAGTCTCCATCCAAGTCGAGACGTGTATCCAGACCTTCCCCTCCTCGAATCAGATCCCGGTCCGTTCCCAATGCTACAATTCTAACAAATACCAAACCAGTATCTAAAGAAATCTACCTTAATAATTGGATCATCTAACCTGAATCGAATTACCAAAACCAGTTCAGACACCGAAATACATTCTTACCCCGGTGCCCAAATCCATCACATACAGTCAATCCTGGAATCATACGACCATGATCCCAAACCTAATACCATTATTCTTCATGTAGGCCTCAACAACCGTGATCAGATACCAAAGACCTCCTTTAACCAAGCCCAGAAATTAATCGCCACAGCCAACAAAACCTTCCCAAACTCCAAGATCCTCTTCACATGTATAACCATTTCAAATTAAATCTCGAAGAAAGCACAACAGATCCTCAGCACTCTCAACAACATGATGATGGAGTCCAGTATCAACAGCGCAACAATCTTACCACCCTACGAAGAAGAATTCGAAACAGTTGATAATCTTCATTGGTCTCCAGAAACAGCAAACAGCATCTATTTGTTTTGGATACACCAGCTTCAAGCATCGAGTAAGTCTTTAAACTAATTACTGGGGATAAAAATACTGAGAGGCCACCGCTAGGCCAAACTGTAGTTAACTTGAGCCGCAAAATTCTCACACCTTCAGCATTCAATCTTAGACCGTGGACTTAAGTTTATTCCCACACCAAAGATAGCTAACTTGAATTATCTCCGACCATCCATTGAACGATTTCAACGAAATCTTAGCTGCACATATTTTTTTCGAAACCACCCCCACGTGGTGCTAGAACAATGTTTATTCCTAAATCCACGTGGACACCCCCTCAAGCCGCCATCCATCCTGAAATATTGAAAGCATTTGCGAGTATGAATAGCCAAATAGTGAACCTTTCCATAACACACGAAAAGCCTAATCTCACACGAGTGGAACGTGAAGCGTTAAACTTACTTAAGAAAGACGATAGCATTGTTATTAAAAAGAGTGACAAAGGTTCATGTTGTGTCATTCTGAATAGGGAGGATTACGTTTCAGAAGCAGAGAATCAACTAAATAATCCTAAACATTATGCCATTTTACCGAAACCAATTTTCAAAGAAACTGCTAACATGATTAATAATATTCTTGCCGATTTAGTCAAAACTAGTTATCTATATGACTATCTGTCTGCCAAACCTGATTGTCGCGAGAGACATTTGTACACTTTGCCTAAAATCCATAAGAATCCAACCAAGGAGTGGTTTATCTCGAATAAAATCCCTAAAGGCCGCCCGAGTATATCTGACTGTGGTAGTGAGTCATATGCAGTGTCAGAATACATTGATCATTTCTTACTACCTCTAGCATGCCAACATCGCGCCTACCTTAAAGACACAACCGATTTTGTCAATAAAATAAAAAATCTTCGAGTTCCCTCTAATGCTATTTTAATTTCTATCGACGTTTCTTCTATGTATACCAATATCGATAACACTACTGGTTTA